>NC_134707.1:52728386-53054458 GCF_043290135.1 Rhipicephalus microplus
AGGTTGTGAACGGAGAGTGATCGACCCTAAGCAAGACTTGCAACATTATTTTGCGATTGTGATATTATACGACGACGGCTAAGTCAATTTAGGTAACATTGACCACCTCAGTGGCTGCAGTGAGAAGTGAAATTTTTCGCGCATGATCACACGAGAGGCCGTGCGATGAATCGATTGCAGACATTCTAAGATACACCTCAGCTGCAGCGTTCTTTAACCTATATTGAGTAGTATAATCTGCATAAATCTCTTGCACAGGCTATATACAATGCGTCCACGAGTTAAGAAAAAACACTGCCAGTGAAACCCGCACATTCGTGGTATAGACACAGCGTGATACGGATGGCACAGCGGCTCATTCCAGCAGGCGCGGTGAGGCAAGTCAGCTGGCGGACAAGCATAGCAGACTCTTCTCTTCAAAGATAAATCGTGTGCTGGAAGTTGTTTCCACTGAGGCGTGATGACATCTAAAGACTTGAACAGGCTGAGCATCCATCTCGCCAGCATGCAAGCTGACCAACTGTATTCTCTGGAGGACGAAAGTTCTGTGAACATTCCGCAGATCGAGGAAATGTCCAGGCCAGAGGCTGTCTCATGCATCCTCGCACATATCGGCGCTATGCCTGACCTGGAAGATCGCCTCTACTGCATATGTAAAATCTACATGTGCCTCATAAGAAGAGGCGTGATGGTTCCCTGAGACCTCTATCAACTGTGTGGGGCTCAAGGTTTAGCTGACGCCAGTTTCATGATGCGCAATTCAGAGAATGGTGGTTTCAATCATGAATTCACTCATTTCAAAAATACAACCACCGAGTGCACTCGTATGAGCGCATTGGAACTGGAAAGCAGCAGGCTGGCAACGGGCTTCCAAGTCTATTGCTTCTGCTTCTGGCCGTCGCTGGGGTGTGTAGCAATCTACAGACGACCAGAAGGATATTCTGTCGGACAAAGGAAACTTATCAGCAAGATATTCGAGGACGACCCGTCAGCCTTGAAATGGGGGGGGGGGGGGGGGGGGCTTACGAAGAACTGGACAAGGCACATCAGGACATCACCCCTTTATATATAGCGCAAGATGGTGGTCATCACTAAGGTGTCCTTGCTCAGCCGACTCAGCCACTTTGGGTGCCGGTCAACCTAGGCGTGTTGCATCGTAAGTGAAAATCAAGCGCTCGTTGTAACGCGCATTCTGCTCTAGTCCCGCGGTAATGTCGCGCTTATGAGGCCCTCATGTAGGTTTTGTGTAGGTGCTCGTATAGCTCTCAATGTGGCACTGAATTCTGCGGTTATTTTCGTCTTTGTAAGTGTTAGTGCAGCTCTCTATTCAGCCCTTTCTGCAGTTCAACTTACGCGAAAGCGGGGGAATGGCGTCGCAGTGGCAACGCAACAATTTTCAGGGCAATTGTGCGTTTGCTGACGTAGTGATGCCCTCCTTTGTGTGATGGCTGTATCAGCTGTATATTTAGTAAACGTTCTCCACCATCTTTGGTTAAATATTTCAGTAATTTTGGCTGGTTTCTGAAGGTAATAGTATTTTCAAACCTTCCTAACTTAGATCGCCCTAGTTCTTAGCACTAGTAATCTTTTTTTCTGACAAGCGTTTACCACTGCTAACCATGCGACATTATAGAAGCAGCCTGACCTACAGAGTTATACGTGCCTAAAAACAGTGTATGACACATCAAAGTTCAGATGTCGAGTCGTTCTCTATCAGGCGCCGGCCAGCGTAGAAGCGATTTGATGGCGCTGCGTTTGCTTGATTAGCAACACAATTTTGAAACACACGTCGCTCAATAAATGAGTTATACTTTAGGAAGTAGTGAATCAAAATGAATAAGCGATGCCTATCTGACCCATCTCAGTGGCGCTCTTTTACGATTGGCCATGGCCGTCATAGCAGAAGGGGGTGTTGCTGGCCGAGGTGCTGTTTGCTTAGCGACGTTATTAGCGCTAATGCACGATTGGAAAATATAAAGAAAGTCACGAAGTTGGTACGCGCGCTAACTTTTGTTTCATTGGACTTAAGGAAACTGTGATGCCTACATTTTACTCCCCATGGCCAGACGTATGTTTAACTTGGAACAAGCACTAGTGGGCGTAACAAGGCAAAGGGTATAACAAGATCTGTTTCATGTTGTATACTAAAACAGTCGCGTAGCTGGCAAAATCAGAATTCTTTTGTCTTTGATGTAAAATGCCTCAGTGTGTTCACGTGTCATTTTGTTTTCTTCTGCAAAGGATCGTCGCATCCGAATCCCGACTCCGAAGGGCAGGCTCTGCAGTGCGCCGAAGGATGCGCAGTGAAATCATTCTTTCATTTGCTTTTGTGCTTCATGTGGTCGTCAACGCATTGGCCAACGTGTACTATGTAGGGGAATACTGTTTTTGAGTGCTGTGAATTTGAGTGTGGATTGCTTTTTAGTTTTACTCGACGCGTACGTCTACAATTAGTTTTTTTATTGAAATAGAAATTAAACGGAGGAGTTTTTGTCAGCGTTACTTGGTGACGTCTACCCCTTTCCACCTAATTAGTACAAATATAGATATGAAAAAAAAACAATAGCATATCTACAATTTGTCATCTTGATTAACCTTCTATTTTGTAGTCACTGCTGTGCAATTGCCAATTATATAAATATCAAGTACTTCGTCACCTGAATATGTATGGATATGATATACCCGTGAAATGAATGAAAACCTTTAGATCACAGTGATTCAAAAGATATGATAATAATATAGTAAATAATGCGTTCACCAGAGTTTCGCCGAACTTGTGGAACTTTGCTAAGCCACCCAGTGTGGCGTCTCTCAAAGATATATTAATACTTGGGGACGGAAGATGTCCTACAGATATGGCATTCATTGCTGTGCATTACCTGCTCCAAAGATTGAATTTCGAGGGCAGGACTGATTACGTTCGCATCATTGAATATAAAGGCCAATCGCCGAATTCACTGTAAAGATGGCTACTCGTGAAAATCCTGGAATACGGGCCAATGCCTCCGTAGCCGAGTTTGTCGATGAATAATAAGCTTCGGGATTGTTTTGCGAAAACAACTATATTTTGATTAATGCATATTTAGTTCACTTCAAGCCAGCAACATAGATACCAAAAGCATAGCAAAGGTATGAAGAAATTCGTTATAGTATTTTTAAGCAAGTATTAACAGTTGAAGTGTACGTAGCAGCTTGGGCTAGTTGGTATGGCATGACGATAGGTATAGCACGAGAACAAAACGACGACACAGAGACAAGAAGGACACGAAAGACACGAGCGCTAACTTCCAACTGAGTTTATTTGGCAGAGCGTGAAAATATATGGACGAGACAGTAACCATGTGACAAAAACCAAATGGCACAAAGAGCAGAACATCAGTAAGACAAAAACAAAAACAAAAAACAAAAGCACAGAAAAACGGCAAAGAAAAATCTATAAGAAAACGAAACAGAAATGCAAAGATAACTACTTGCGCGCACTGAAACCTTCGAGGAACCTGAGTTCCTTCTCTGACAGAGCCCCGGAGGGCTTGCTAATACAAGGCACCTGTTCGCGTGCCATCTGCGCGGGGCCTCGACAATTACTCGGGTGCGCTCATCTTTGTGCTTGTACGGCGTTGCTGTGTCCTTGAAAAGGGGCACACAATTGCACTCAGTGCAGTGCTGATGTTTTCTTGCTCAGCACTGCACTGAGTGGTTTCTTTCTGGCTCAGCACTGCACTGAGTGCAATTGTGGGACCCTTTTCAAGAACACAGTGACGCTGTACAAGCACAAAGATGAGCGCACCCGAGTTACTGTCGAGGCCGCGCAGATGGCACGCGAACAGGTGCCTTGTATTAGCAAGCCCTCCGTGGCTCTGTCCGAGAAGGAACTCAGGTTCCTCGAAGGTTTCGGTGCGCGCATGTAGTTATGTTATCTTTACTTTTCTGTTTTGTTTTCATATAGATTTTTCTTTGCCGTTTTTTTGTGCTTTTGTTTTTTTTGTTTTTTGTTTTTGTTTTTTTCTTACTCATGTTCTGCTCTTTGTGCCATATGGTTTTTCTCACATGGTTACTGTCTCCTCTATATATTTTTGCGCTCTGCGCAATAAACTCAGTTGGAAGTTAGCCCTCGTGTCTTTCATGTCCTTCTTGTCTCTGTGTCGTCGTTTTGTTCTCGCGCTATAACTATCGTCATTAACAGTTGAATTCTTATTAATATTTCCTCTGTTGGATAATCTTTCCAGCACCAAGAGGAAGTCGCCTAACGAAAAGTTCGCTGGAATCATCAGAACTACGACGATGCGATTCCATACAACGCTACCACCACCTTAACTGCGCTGCTGAATCGAGCTTGGCCGCCTTGTGAAACAACTTTCCAATAATTGCCCCGGGTTTCCAGTAAACTTTCACTTACAAACTTTGTCACGTGAGCACATCGACTGGTTCGGACATTGTTGCCCTGCGAGGTGCCATCGATTATATCAAGCAACCACCGTCAAATCTATGGGCAGTATTCTGTAACTCCAAGGCGGCTCTACAATGTCTTTCGTCGGCACTTTGTCGCGGGTCGTACGAACAACTAGTATAGGAGATCAGAGAAATGCTGCACTATGCGACCGAACAAGAACACAACGTTGTGTTCCAGTGGATACTAAGTCATTGCGGTATCTCCGGCAATGATCTCGTTGATGAAGCAGCCAGAAACGCACACGTACCTTTATCTAGGATTTACTTGGCTATATACCTAAGTAAGCTGACTCAGAACATGACACTCCAGAAGTGGCAGTCATCACAGTTCACACATCATCGCCTACATTCTCTCGATCCATCTCTACGACTGCGGCTACCCTCTGGTCTTTCTAGGGAGGATGGTACAGTGTTGTGCCGTCTGCGTCTAGGCGTCGCCTTCACCAATGCCTACTCATTTAGGATAGGGATGGCTGACAGCGCGGAGTGCAACGATTGCGCCGTCGAGGAGACTATTGAACACATCTTATGTTATTCCCCGGCATACACAAACGAGAGGATTCACCTGCGCATTATTTTAGATCAACTGGACAGAAGTGATTTCACTGTCGAGAAAGTATTGGGAACATGGCACTGCCCATCCAATTCTTGAATGGCAACGAAAGCAGTGTTGCGTTTTTTCAGAGACCGGATTGTTTCATCGTTTGTGACGGTGAAACTGTTACGCGTAGGCCCAGTCATGGACCTTTTCTCTCCTCCTCTATAACTTTTCTTCCCCTCTCCTCTTCCCCAGTGCAGGGTAGTCTACCGGGGCTCAGCCCTAGTTTCCCTCCCTGCCTTTCTACTTATGCTCTCTCTCTCTCTCTTCAAGAAAACAATATTTTGAGTTTCGTACGTGGAAAAGAAGTTTTGGCAGAATTTGACGTCTATAAACGCCTGCAAGCTGTTGTTCGTTTCTTCGACCTCTGCTGTGTAAATGTGTGACGCAATGGAAACTTTCATAAATTGTGGAACCCCTATAGCATTGGCTAATTCTGAAGATTTTAACAGGACCGGCATATTGAACCTCTGATGAAAATAACCTGAGATCATTTGAGATGTGTTAACAGAAAAGTAGAATGTAACAACTTTTGTTGATGGTATTGTGTATTAAAGCTTTACGTAACTCGAAATGCTCTCGTCACTTGGAGCTGTCATGCATGTGAGCTATCTTAAGAACGTTGTTGCTTGATGATGTTATGGTGCAGACTTTTCACACCTAGGCTTGCTTTGCAAAACTTTACCTGTATTATCTACTCAAACATGAATATGCCTTATCTGCTCTTAGGTTTCATGCAACCGTTACCAAATATTGCACTCTTCTTATTATGATAATAAAGCAGTGGCTTGTACTATACTGCATAATTTTTCTTGCTCTTATTCTTTAAATTTATCAACGAGGCCACATCTTCTCTTAATTTGCAATTCCTCATTTCATGAGCACTTCAATGCATCACTAATCGAATTAGGGCTTGCTGTCCTACCTTTATTATATGGTGGAGTAGATTTAAATTATTTGCATAACCTTTGTAAGGTCGCCCCGCCGCGGTGGTCTAGAGGCTAAGGTACTCGGCTGCTGACATGCAGGGTGCGGGTTTGAATCCCGGCTGCAGCGGCTGCATTTCCGATGGAGGCGGAAATGTTGTAGGCCCCTGTGCTCAGATTTCGGTGCACGTTAAAGAACCCCAGGTGGTCTAAATTTCCGGAGCCCTCCACTATGGCGTCTCTCATAATCATGTAGTGGTTTTGGGACGTTAAACCCCACATATCAATCAATCAACCTTTGTAAGGTCTAAAATGCACAGGCGAACACGCATGTACCGCATTCACGGACCACGCGAAAAATCCATTAAAGCGAGTGTGTTCAGCAGCGTGAAAAGTAGGATGATAGTGCGTCACATTTCTTATTGCTCGTACCCTAACACGTGACATGTGCCGCTAGCAGCTCGAAACATGTGAACGAATAGACAAAACTAACTTGTACACTTTATTCGTCACAGACGCGGGCAAGACGCCCCACAGGCGCCAACTTTTACGGCACGCACGCACACACTGATGAACGAATGGATGCACACAGGCATGCACAGACGCCCTTACAATCAACCTACACCGAGGCCTCATCCAAATTAGGTTGTTCAGACCTAGGTAGTTCTGCAATACAGTTTCGAGGTTTGGGAACCCTCTTACTTACGTATGTAAATCAATACAATGCTTACAACAGCTACAGATAAGCTATCTCTTATCATTAGTGGCTATTTCACTTCAATGTAATCAGAAAAGAAGCTAAACGTTAGAAATATTTATGATAAATAGTGAGGTATTTTTTCTTCGTTCATCGTGTACATTATTTTTCGCGTTGGTTATCTTTTCAAGCTCGAAGACGGCGTTGCGTCATGAACTAGAAGAAATTGCAATGACCAGTACCATGACTTAGACTGGGCTATGCAAGATTGTCTGCAGCTCGAATTCGGAGTCGAATCATCCGTGCACCAATCGCTACACTCGGAAGCACGTCGCTAAGAATTTATGCTTACGCACTCGGATAAAGACAGCATCTCGAGTTTGACGCCCGGAAGAAGCACATTGCTTAAAGCATCTAAAAACAGCGCTTCTTTGAGTCGCACACTGAAGAATAAATGTTTGATGTGGCCTGGAATATGCGGCCAAAAGTTTTATTAGGTGGGCACAGTTAGTAGCGAAGCATTGCAGCGAATTTAATATCACTACCTTACTGAACGTTTCATGAAGTTGACATTGAAGCTCTTCATATAATTAAGTTTCTCGACTAAGAAGACTTTTTAACTTCATCGTGTATGCCACATTTACATTTGTAATATTTTTTCAATCTTTGGAGTTGTCACATTTTACTGTGGTGACAATCACGCCATGATTTATTTTTTTATTCCTATCAAGCAAACCATCCCACGAAACTTAAGTATTGATTTTAGGACGATGATAAACGGACATTTATGCACGTGTGAGTTTATCCAGATTCTTCGTTTTATCGCAAACCCGCAACTTCAATGTACCTGATTCCCTAAAACTCGTTATCAATTTGCCTTTCTCCCAGGTTTTCAAAGCTCCTGCACAAACGTCAGCTTGAAGAAACTACTACAACGATGGAAATATGACTTAACCGAACTCGCCTCAATAGACCTCCACCAACAACGATGTCTCATCGCCAAGGCCAAGAAAGCAGTGACGGCCATTGGGTTCCTGGAATGAGGAGGCCCCCCACCCGGGGTAGAAGTAGAACTTGCACAGATATATCCTTTGAAGTGTCTATTTCTCGTCTTCCATTTCCCACTTCTTAAATGTATTTTATTCAACCATGCTACGAACTTGTAACGAAGAACTGATATGCGTCTAGGGTAGCCAATCACCCGTTTTCTGATGCACGGCAACCCCACCACGGTGGTCTAGTGCTCCAGGTACTCCACTGCTGATCCGCAGACTACGAGATCGAATCCCGGCTGCATTTTCGATGGAGGCGAAAATGCTGTACGACCGTGTGCTCTGATCTGAGCGCATGCAGGTAGTCGAAATTTCAGGAACCTTCTCCTACGGCGTCTCTCATAATCATATGGTGGTTTCGAAATGTTAAACGGCACATATCAAAGAATAAATCAGCTGCACGGCAACCCCTGCCTCTGCGAAGTAAGCCTACTGTTTCATCGTTGCTGAATACGACAGGAGAAGTTAGACGTCTAGCTGTATAACCTTGAGTAGTGTCACGACTGCAATGGTAAATACTCGCACACCTAGAAACAATAGGGAGAATTGGTTCGTTGAGCATTTGAAAAAAATGTACGATAACGGACCACATTACGTACCGTCTCTTGGTGATAACGCGAGATGCAACGTTAAAGGGGCTATCCAACACTTTTCAGGACCAGATTTTTTGCATTTTTTACATCAATAAATTGAGATAGCAATTATATGAACATTCTTGGCTAGATTTTCTCGCTGGCGTTGGCGTCGCCATCACTCACCGTATATGTATACGTATCTATATATAGGAAAATGCAATAAAAATTCAGAAAAAAAGACTCTGACGCGCGGTGCCCGGTACCGTTAAGGGTGGACGGACGGACGAATGAACAGACAGACAGACAGACAGACAGACAGACGGACAGACAGACAGACGGACAGACAGACAGACGGACAGACAGACAGACAAATGGACGAACGAACGGAGGAACGGACGGGTGGACGAATGGACGGACGGACGCACGGACGGACGGACGGACAGACAGACAGACAGACAGACCAAAATTTCTTGTGTCGAAGTTCCCAAGAAAGACTATCGTCTTTAAAATTGAATAGTAATCCCTATTTTGATGAAATACTGCGATTACACTTAACGTTACACTTATCCAATCACAGGCCTGCGTCCTACGTCGTCATTTCCATTTGCAATAGTTCTGGCGAGCACTATAGAGTTTTCTGAACTTAACTAGAGGGGACTCTGGCGCCGCGATCTTTCAGCGAACATGGGAATAATTCAGGTGGTTAGGTACAACAGCTTAACATTCGGTGAATTTACTTTCGTGATAGAACAGCTCCAAGCCATACGAACACACACTGAACCAGAAGTACGAAGTAGACGGATTTAGCTAGCCTTCGTACTTGCGCGTGGCGAATCGCCCTTTTGGCTTCGATTATTGCAGTGTTTTGGTTTTGTTTCGAAGGAAAGAACGAACGCTTCGAACCTCGTGATCCGATTTGAAATGATAAGCCTAAAATATTCAGGTGGCGAAGTACAACCACTGAACATTCACAGATTTTTCTTTCGTGATAGAACAGCTCCAAGCTACACGAACACACACTGAACCAGAAGTACGAAGATTAGACAAATCCCTGTACTATCAATTATTTCCATGCTCGCTGAAGCGTCATGCGTTGCAGCTTCCATAGACACTAGCGCCAGACCGTTTTCTATATATTCCTAGGGGATAAATAGAAAACTTTATGGTAAGCGCTCCTGCGGGTGACGCAGTCAGCACCGATGTTTCCAAGCTTTAGAGGGCCTCTTTATTCCTTCGGATTAAGTGCACACGTAGCAACAGTTATTGTGGCTAGCTCATCTTTAGCAAGAGCCATGTATACAGCAAAGACGGTGCACGTGCCGCACTTTTTTTTTTGGCCTTCAGAGCAACAGAACAGCAGCTCGCTCTGGGCCTTTTTTCTCCCCTCTCTACTAATCTCTACTCTTTTTGGAGATACACTCAGACACGCACCTATGATTACAAGAAGTCCCGCTAATTCAGGGAAGATCGTGTGACAAGGCCCTTAAGGGGTATTTTCTTCAAATCAAACACTCTTTTCATGCACGCCACATGAATGTGCGGGCGGACTCGTTTGTACTTTGTTCCAAGCCCTCACATCCCTCCTTTGTTTTTCAAATGGTTATGTAGTTGAAACAGGATCAACTCGTAAATACGAAGACAGTCTTCGTGAATCACTGAAGTGATCTCACGCGCCTATACCATAAAGAACTATCAGAAAGACGCATTGACAACGAGCTGAACGGTAAAGTGTCAGAGGCGTTCACATTGTTGCCGCAGTTGTTTCATTGTTCGCTTGGCAACAAAAGGCCTATCCTCACAAAGTAAAAGAATGCAATTAATACCGACCGTATGCGTATCTATTCCGCACTTTCCCTCACTTCCCGTTTATACAACTCAAGTAGGGGTTTAAAAATATGTCTTTTTTTTCATACCCGCTGCGTATTTCCCATTTACTTGATACCTGGTTTATAAAGTTGTGTTAGTGTGCAAATCTATCAGAGTTGCTGATGTGTGCACCAAATTCCGCGTGTAAAAAAAGGCGTCACTATTTCGATTATTGCAACGTAAGTGCAGGCAGAAGAATGCTTGCTGCCACAAGCACGTGCATATTGGGCAAACATGCAATACTTATCAGCAGAATGACAATTCAATTGTTGCAATGTATTCGAAAAATGCGCGTTTGGTAGGTGCCGCAGAGGTAACACTCAGATCGACAGGCGAAAAGTACGTCAGGTGGTCGAAATTTTCGGAGCCCTCCACTACGGGATGTCTGCAAATTATACAGGCTAAATTGGCAAGTCATACCATGTAGATTAGAAGGAGACACGTAGAGGGTACCTGACGTCATATCTGAAAGTTTCTGGATTGACGCCCGGAGGTGGTAATATCATTTCTATGTGGCGAAGATAACATAGGCTAGTGTGTTTAGATTAGCTGCACGCCAGGGAACACCAGAGGGTCAGAACTGCCGAAGGATCCCGCTACAGCGTCTCTGGTATACGTACAATTGTTCGCCGGCGAAAGCTTTGCTAAAACTGCTGGTTCGATGAGTTGGTTCATGATTCGTATATCAGCTCAAAAAGACGAAACAATTAGGAAAGAAAACACAGACATACACAGTGCTCAACTCATAACTGACTTATTACTTCGAGTGCAAGGCTGGGTGGAGGCCGGAGTTGTAGTGAAGGGTCCAGCCTGTGCAGTCTTGTACGTCGTATGCTTGGTGTGTTCCACTCAGTCAGTGTGAGACTGCGGGCCAGTTGACGAATCTGCCTTGCCACGCCCACTCTTGAAAGCGGAATTGGAACGCTATTTGCTTCTTCATGTGTCGTGCGAGCAGCATGATCTGCAGAATCATTTGCGCGGATACCACAATGCCCAGGTAACCATTGAAAGACGATGTCATGGCCTTTTTGTATTTAGAGGGGTGAAGTCTCACGGTTTTGTAGGTAAACTGGTCGGGGCGTCCGCGTCGGAGAACTGACAGCAAGAACTGTAACGCTGGTTTTGAGTTAGAAAACATGGCCCATTTACTTGAGAGAAAGAGAGAGAATTCTTTATAGAAATGCAGAGAATTTAGCCGGCATGTAAAATTCGCTGACCCACTACTCTGCGTGGGGAAGGGGATTGAGGACTGAAAGTACAAATAAAAATAGAGAGAAAAAAATGACAAATTGTGAATATGGATGATAGGATAAAAAGAAATAAAGGAAAATGCTACTTCTTTGACCGTTGAATGAGGACGTGCGTTAATAGTTTTTTCGTGGTGTCAAGCTACAGCTACAGCTTGTCTAGCTGACCGATGCTGTCCAAGTACGCAAACAGAAGTTCCATAGCACGCCTTTGTAAAGTTAGGCAGGCTAAAGGTCCCACTACACAGTCAAGGGAGAAAGTTCTCTCGGTTATAGAACGCATGCAATGTTCATAAAGCGCACGCTCCTCAGCATACGCTCCACACTATAACAATATATGTTCCACAGATTCGATGGAGCCACAGTTGTTGCAATACGGACTCGCTGACTGACCGAAGCTGTATCGTAGGCTGTTACCATAGGCACTGTTTAGACGTAGACGATGGTATAGCGTTTCCAGAAGGCGAGGAATTTTGAATGAGAGTCTTGTTCTCAGATAGGGGCCGATTGAATGAAGGAAGGCATAATGATGTGTCGAAAGGTTCCAGCGTTTCTTATTTTTCTTCAATCACAAATGTTTTGGCCATCTGGGTTGCATCTAATTTAGTGAAATAGGTTCATCTGTAATTGTGGTGTCGAAGACCCTTGCGCGCTGCTTCATCTGCTTTTTCATTGGCGGAAATTCCACAGTGAGCTAGTATCCACTGAAATGTGGTAGAGTTCCCTTCAGTTACAGCCAGGTGATGTAGATATGTTATTTTGAACGAAATGGGGTGACAATTCGTTTTCTTTAGGAGTTTGAACAATATCTGTAGTGCTCCTTTGGAGTCGGTGAAAATTACCCATCGGTCTGGCGTTTGGCACAAGTTGTAGAGGGCAGCTTCTTTGATACCATGAAGTTCTGCTGCTGTCGAGGATGTCTTCCATTGCAGGCGACAGGATAGCATTTGTCTTGTAGAAGGGATATAAAGCCCATAGGCGGGAGTCTCCTGAGTGGTTGAGGAAGCAGTGCAAATGTGCGAGTGCTGAGCATAGTTCTCGGCTAAGACGAGGAGAGTAGTCTGCATCAGCCAGCGCAGCCTGTGACATTTGTCTCTTTGCCCCATTGATGCCAGGTACAACTTTTTTTATAGTTAGAGGCGAAAGTATCCGGGAAGGAAACGTTGCAGACATTAATTTTTGTAGCTGATTAACAGGAGAGAGTTGAAGCATTCGCACAGCTTGGACAAACAAAGAATGGCTGCGCGTTAGGTGAACTCGGTACAGGAAATGCTTTTTACCTTTTAATACATGGCGAAGATGTGTACGCATGGTTTCTTGGTTAGAGATGGCATCCAGTGGGAGACATCCTGCTTCCGCTACAGTTCCCAATGCTGATGAGCTCTTCGGGAGCCACAGACATATTCGTAGGCAGCTGTTGCGTGCGGCTTCTAAAATTTTTCCTATTTGCTGGGAATAATCGGTGAACCACCGCTAGACAATAGCGTAATTTTCCTTCAATGTATGCGTTCTGAAGCAGTACCATTGAGCTGCAGCTAGATCCCCAACGTGTTCCAGCTATGAACTTGAAGAGTTGAGTGGCTGCTATTTGAACTGGTTTCAGTGTGCTATTATGTTTTTTTCTTTTCCGTATTGTTGATTTTTGGGTACCGTTCTGTATTATTATTTTATTCTTCGCTGCAGAACTTTGTGATATGGAGTACCCGAGGCAATAGGCACCTCAACCTCTCCACAGCAAAACAGTTAAAACGGAACAGAACGGAACAGAACTTTTCTAGTTCGAAGTTTCTTCAGCTGAGGAGACCAGAAAAGATTTCTGTCGATGATGATTCCCAGGCATCTTTGAGACCGCACATAGGGCAGCGGCCGTCCACCGAGGAGTAGCGGACACTTGCTCATTTTCTTTTTCGTGAAAGCAATGTCTGTGCTCTTTTCTGGTGAAAGGTGCATGCCTCGGGACGCTGGATATGTGGAGATGTTCTGTAAAGCTTTTTGAAGTCACTGTTTGGTTAAGTAACGTGACCTTGAAGCGCTCCAGATGCAGATGTCATCAGCGTAAATTGTGATGTGTACTCCTCGAGGGAGTGATTTTGTTATGTGTACGAGGGTAAGGTTGAAAAGGAGCGGGCTGAGCACGGCACCCTGGGGTACACCCTTCTCTACTGTATAGAGCTGTGTGGGACCATTTGGAGTGCTCATATATATTTTCCGCTCTTCTAGATTGTTCTCAATCTATATGTATAGATTCCGTCCTAGGACAAGAACTTTTGTGGTTGCGAGAATGGCATGGAGAAAGACTGAATCAAAAGCTGCCTTGATGTCAAGGATTACGGCTGTCGGGATTCGTCCTGCTGAGAGGTCCTTTTCAAGGGAAGAGACAAGTGCGATGTCATTGTCGAAAGCCGACCTGCCTTGGCGGAACCCATTCATTTCTTGGGGAAACTCGTTGCGGCTTTCTAGGAACTAGATAAATCGTTTGTGAATCATTCGCTCCATGAGTTTGCCAACGCAACTCAGTAGGGCGACAGGCCAGAAAGAGGTGTGGCTTGTTGGCTGCTTACCAGGTTTCAAAATGGGCACTATTTTACCAGCTTCCACTCAGCGGGGACCACTGCAGACATCCACGAGGAATTATAATTTTCTAGAAGTCGTAGGCGGGACGCATGGGGTAGCTTTGCAATGGCTTCATAGGTTACTTCGTCATGGCCAGGGGATGTGCGCCTGTTTGACTTACCAATAGCAGTGTTCAGTTCCTGAATTGTAAAAGGTATGTCTAGCGCTAGAACTGCCACCCGTGAGTTGCCACGCTGGTTACCTGCAGATGCGGTACAAAGCGTTGAATTGGTTGATAGTAGTGCGCAATATCCTTCTGGGAGCTCTTTGAGAGATTTTCGTTCGTGCAGGGAGAGTGCGGCAAAAGGGTGAAGCTGCTGGAGTGGCATGCGCATGCCTCTAAAAAGCCGCCAAATTTCGGACAATGGTTGGCGAACATCTAGTGTTGAGCAAAAGTCACGCCATCATTGCCAGTTACGTTTATCTAGGTAGCGCCGAATATGACGCTTTGTCCGTCGACAGGCTTGGAGGTCTTCTAAACTCTTTGTGCGCAGAACTTTCCGTTCAGCTCACTTGAGAATAGCACACAGTCTTTCAAGCTCCTCATCATTTGATGGAAATCTGTCATTTTTAGTTGAAACGTGTGTGCATTCTTTTAGGCAACGAGCCATCGTAGCGAGTAATTGATCATCCTTTGTAGCGGCAGTGATTCCCTTTCCTGCTGTGTCTTTGTACGCATTCCAATATGTGGATCTCATGACGGTTCACTTTGATGTCATACTTACACCAATAGCTGATGCCATGATGCCCATTTACTTGGTCTTTCTTTAGAATTGATGAGCTCCAGTGCACTGCGCAGGGCCTCGAGTTCTGCCGTCGTGGACGTTGTCACATGTGAAGTCTTAAAACACCAAGTTACCGACGTGAAGCTTTGCTTCTCTGTTGCCTTTGACTGGGAGTTGCTTTCACAAAAGCTTTATCACGTTAATTGGAATCACTGACAGTGCGGCGTGCGATTTTTGCGTCACCGATGGAATTATCGAACACCTGCTGTGCCACTGTCCTCGATTTGCCTCAGACAGAAAAGTACTTGCCAGCGCGATGCGGCGACTGTATGATTGGCCTCTTTTTGTGCAAGTGCTATTACAGCAACGTCCACATCGCTCGACAGCCGACAAGGCAGTGAAAGTCCTGCTGTGCTTCCTGAGAAAGACAGGCTTGTGTGAACGCCTCTGAGATGTGTTGGAGTGGAGTTCTACACGCTGCAGTGAAGTTACTGTCAGTCTCTCCTTTTTTCTCTCTCATCCCTCTTTCTCATCTCCTTTCCTAATCCCCCAGTGTAGGGTAGCCAACCGGATGTCTTTCTGGTTAACCTCCCTGCCTTTTCCCTTTTGTTGCTTCCTCCTCCATGAATGCAAGGCCTGTTTGAAGGCACGCATCGAAGCAACAAAAATGCAGCAGTAGGAACAGAACGACGAAAAACCGTGTGACAAATGCTTGTCACTATTTCACTTCTTTCTCGTATCGGTGGCGTACATAGCAATTAAAGATTTCTTATCTGCGCTGTTACCTTTGGTTGATAGTCATTTACGGCGAACACTTGTCAAGTGGTACTCTATCGTTATTTTCATCGTGACATTTATCTGTTCCTTCGATGCGTGCCTTCAAAAAGGCCTTTCGTTCAAAGTAATAGATTTCTTGTAAGTTTAGCTCTGTGCGCGTGTGTTTCTTCCAAAATATGTAGTTTCTTTTTGCGTTGGTAAATCCATCGTAAGCAAGACTTGGGACAATAATATTCGTTCTCAGCAATTTTAGGCTAGGTTTATGTTGACTTAGACAAAATCTAACCACCTCAGTAGCTGTAATGTGGGGGTGTATTCAATGCGCTTGCTCAGACGAGACATGACGTTATAGAATCGACAGCAGACATTCACATATGCACCTTACATGCAGCGTTCTATATCTAATATAGAGGAGTTTAATCTGCTCAGATATTTTGCATAGATTATCCGCAAAACGCCAACGCAATAAAAGAGACACTGTTAGTGAAACCTGCATACACGCGGCAGAGACAGCGTGGTACGGACGGCACAGTGACACAGTTCAACCGACGCAGTGGTGCAACTCAGTGGTGGACAGGCATACCAGAACCTCCTCTTCAAAGGCAAATTCTTTGCTGGAAATACTTCCCACTGTTCGAGATGACATCCGGAGACTCAAACAGACTGAGCTTCCACCTGTCGTTGATGCATGCCGATGAACTGTATTCCCTGGAGGACGAAACTTCTCTTCCAATTCCGCACATCAGGGGAATGCCTCAGACAGAGGCCGTCACCAGTATTGTCAGACATATTGCCGCTATTCCAGTGTTGCAAGTTCGCCTTGAATGCATATGTAGGACATACTTGTGCCTTATGGAGAAAGGCGTCCTTGGTCCCTGGGTTGTATATCAACTCAGGGGGGCTGAAGTTCGAGCTGATGCAAATTTCGTGATCAGCTATTTAGAGAATCGTGATTTGAACCGCGGATTCGTTCACTCTATGGTCACAAGCTCAGGGTGCATTCACATGTGTGCATTGGTGCTTGAAAGTTACACTGCGAGTGCCGGTTTTCATGTCTACTGCTTCTGCTTGAGGCCGTTGTGGGGGTGTGTGGCAGTCTATGGACATCCTAAAGAATATTTCTTCGGATCAAGCCAACTTATCAACAAGATGCTTAGGAATAATCCTCAAGTCACCAGATGTGGCGTTTACGCGGAACTGGAGACGGTGCATCGGGTTGTCACCTGCCTCTTTATACATACCTGATGTCGCTTCGATCTGCCAACACAGCCACTTTGGGTACCGGCCAGTGAAGACGTGTTTAATTGTGAGTAAACATCTCGCTTAATATAATGTGAACATTGCTGTAGTCCCGTGGCGAAAAGGTGGCTAATAGAGCCCTCTTGTATGTTTCGTACAGCTCTTGTAGCTGTTTCAGTAGCTGTAAATACGGCACTAAGGTCTGCGCTAATGTCGGTCTTCAGTAGGTGTTCCTGCAGTGGTGTTTCTTGCACTTTATGTAGTTCTAGTGCCTCAAAATCTTGGGAAGGGCGTAGAATAGAATAACCCAGTCAATCATGGTGCAATACCGCTCTTGCTAAAGCTGTCGCGCTATCTCTTTTGCGACGGGTGTATCAGCCGAATATTTAAGAAACGTTTTTCACAATCTTAAAATATATGCTACAGCAATGCTTTGCGATTTCCGTAGTTATTGTTTGAAACCATGCTAATTTTATTTGACCTCGTTTTTAGCACCATTAGCCTTGTTTCAGACCTCCGTTGACCCCTGCTGACCACGCGACATGAGAGCGGATGAGTATAAAGCCCACAGCTTCTAGAAGAATTTGTGCTTAAAAGAAATGTGTGGTAGATACAAAATGTGACGTCTAGTCGTTTGTGGATGGATGGCGGCATGCGCTGAAGCGATTTCATGGTGCTGAGTTTGCTTCATTAGCACTGTGGTTTTGAAGCATTGAGGGGCTTCATAAACGCGTGATACTTTAAGAGGTAGTGAATCAAAATGCATTAGCGATGCATACCTGACGAGTCTCGGTGGTGAATTTATTTTTGCAATTGGCCACTGACGCCACGGTAGCAGATGAACATACACGCTGCTGGACGAGTTCTTAATGGTAGAGCGACATTTTATAGCGCTAATGAACGATAACGTAAGAGAAAGAAATACATGAAGACAAATTTATTAGAGGCAATGAAACTGTGGGGCCTGCATAATACTCCCGATGTGCAGACGCGTCATCAACTTTGAACAGGCTGCATGTGATGTATAAAGGCTACGGTCTAAGCAACGTGTGTACCGCGATATATACTAAATGGACGTTTGGCAAACGCAGACAATTCAATCTATTTCAATCGGAATGCCTCTGGTGTTCGCGTGTCATTTAATTTACTTCTGCGAAGGACCCTCACGTCACAGAATATTAAGTCCCAAGAGCAGGTTCTTCAATGCGCCGAAAGATGCACAGCTAAATCATTCTTCAAATTGTTCGCGTGTGCACTCATGCGGTCATTGACGCATCTGCTCGTTTGTCCTACGTAAGGTATCGCAGTTTTAAAATGTTGTGACTGTGTGTTATAGTTCATTTCTTTAACAAGTAACTATATCTCAGTATTACTGTCATCATTTCTGAATACAAAGATGGTATTTGCAAAGGCTTGTGCGTAGCACCTTGCTGCCTTACACATTCCTTCGGAAGGAAATCAAGGTATTGACAGCTGCCTTATGGTCTTGCAAGAATTTAAATGTGAGAAGACTTTTTAAATGCGATGAATGGTATGTGTCGTTTTATAGATTCAGAGATTGACCTTGTATTACAAGTTTTTAAAGTCAGCGGTGAAGAACTCGCCACGTAATTACCTCTAGAAATACGCTACATTTGTAGATTTCAGTGTAAAATTTTTTTCATGACCAGGTTTGCTTGTTTACTATACCGATATAGCAAAAACAACTTCTACTTTACGAGTCTGTCTACTCCATTCTAGTGAAGAGGCTGACAGCCACGTGGTGTCTCGAAGATTCACTTGGGAAGCATTTCGAGCCCAAAGTTTCGGGGTAGCTTCGCATATCAGTTTACCCGCCTTTCCAAAGCTGGCTACGCTTATCAGGTCGTTGCGCCTCCGGTGGAATCTCTGCAGCACAAAATAAAAGCAGGGGCGTTATGAAAAGAAGCTACAGTTCATTAGAAGGGAGTTTAACTGCCGGTACTTATTGCTTATCCACATAGTATGTACGATAAGCGATCATTCTAAAAAGGTGATCCACAGGAGGGTTGCACCTTTGTATTTCCCGCACCAATCAAACTAGAACAAATGTGGCACAAATTTATCGGCGTCTTCAAGACTGGCTACAGTGTTAAGCAAAGCGACTCGGCGTTAGACTGATTGATTGATTGATATGTGGGGTTTAACGTCCCAAAACCACCATATGATTATGAGAGACGCCGTAGTGGAGGGCTCCGGAAATTTTGACCACCTGGGGTTCTTTAACGTGCACCCAAATCTGAGTACACGGGCCTACAACATTTCCGCCTCCATCAGAAATGCAGCCGCCACAGCCGGGATTCGAACCCGCGACCAGCGGGTCAGCAGCCGAGTACCTTAGCCACTAGACCACCGTGGCGGGGCTCGGCGTTAGACTGGTGGTGTTTACAGACTACCTCTAAAGTGTGTTAAATACTACGTATAAGACCAAGATGCCTAGACAATCGTATTAAAAAACACGTTAACAATTTAAAGAAAGATTTCACACTCATCGAAGAACCTGCTTTTGTTAGCCGGATTTTACGATGCGAGGATCCTTCACAGAGATGAAGATCAAATGGTACGTGAATTTCAAGTAGCCTTCAATATAAAAGAGAAAATTATGATCGTGTGGTTGAAACGTGCGCTTCACTGTATAGCTAAGAACACATATTATTTCAATATTTCATTCAATATGTCCCTCTGGTGTGTCATATTTTAACGATGCTTTTGCGCCTAGGAAGTAGCATACCTGTGTCACACTTTTCTTCATTATAATAATGTTTGAGTTAGCACCAGTCCCGTCGACATGCCTTTGTTTTTTTTTCAGCAAAGGTGTGAAGTACACCGTAGGTATTAAGCACATTGGTATAGTATTTTCGTCCGAGTGGCAGCAATGGAGTCTTTATCTCTATTTCCTTCATTTCTTTCTTTTTCCAGCATCAAGAGGAAGTCTCGAGAGGAAGAACAAAGAACTCACTGGAATGGTCAGAACTACGACGATGCTCTTCCAAGACAAAGTTGTCCCCACCATGATGCCGGACCGAATCAAACTTGTACTTATGGTAGCCTTGTGACCCACTATCCCAATAATATGTCCACGTTTCCCCTAAACTATTAAAAATCATCTTGATTTGGTAAGTGAAAGTGAACGTTTGGCAGATCATTCGCAAACTGATCTTCGTTTATTCGATGTGTTCTGTATAGCTGCATGACGCGGCGGAACTTTCACAACTTGTGCAACCGTCTGCGTTGACTGATTCTGGCAACTATAAGAAGTGATTACAGCTTGTTCACCAGGTATATTGCAAAGAGGCACTTCATCAACTGTTGTACACTATAGAGCACAATAGGCGGTGCTTATATTACGAAGTCTCTTGCTATGGCACGCATAGCAAATATATTGAGCCCTTAGCTGGTTTGCTTCACTGTCTTTATTTTCTACACTGCTGGCTTGTCAAATGCATAAATCTATAGGCTTAATTGTAGACAGCACGCATACTTGAATGACGTCTTGTCATATAACTTACTCTGAATGAAGTTGAACATCTGTTCTTCAAAGCATGAATTCTTAGTTGACACGGTTGGCAAGTTCTTTATTTTCTCTGGTTTCAATATAATCGCAAGATAATTGTTGCTGGCACATGCCCTCTTACTTTTTCAAATTGTTAATTTATTGTATCGCCTTATGTCTTTCACCATGTTTTTCATAATTATTCATTCATATGGTTCCTTAAGAAATGAGAAGATATTGCGATTTTGAAGACTGCGAGTACGAAATTGTGTATTCATTAAAGAGTGTGACTAGAGGTGGTGAATGCTGTCTGTTTATAATGGCATGATTTTTTTACTTTTCTTACAAAAATTAATACTGAACGCTATTTTCAGTGCTTGCGGCTTCGTCTTGCGTGCAGTACCCATTTTTGCATTTCTGAAATGAAATATGTTACGTATATTTAATCACATAAGGCAAAGTGCAATCTCTTATTTACCACACAATTGAAGGATTCAAGTTTTACAACTGAATTTCGGTAACTTTGTTCTGAAATTTTTCTTGCTTGTGATTGCAGCTTGCTAACAGCGGCTGTTGTTATACGAAGCACATGTCACTTACTGAAACTAATGACTCGTAGAAATATGTAAAGCCACCCATTGCTTTAACCTCACAGCTCGCACGAAGACCGTCGAAGTCACCGCTGCACTACGTACGATGCAGCACGTGGCAGTGGCAGTGGCCAGTTTTTGTGTCCCAGTGTCGTATCATGAAACTAGATTACAAAAAACCGTTTCATTGACATGTTCTGTGTGAGCCTACCTGTCTTCACCTTTTTTGAAACTTAACTATGTCGCCTGGCAAATATACTCAGAAATAACTGCCACTCGTCATGCACGACTGTACGACGAGAGGTGAAGTCGACGAGACTACGAGCGCGCGCGCGACGAGCAGTTCTGTGTGGCTGTCGTCTGCTAGGCCACTTCGCTAACTAGGTAACGCCCTCACTTTTGTTTGTTTGTTCGTTGCCAGTGAACACTGGTACATACCCACTCTGGAAGACTGTTCAAGAAAGCTTGCAATATCCTGTATGTGAACGTTATGTAATTATTGTCACCTTATTACTTAAATGAACAAAAAATAAATACCGATCCATCTTTTAAAAGCAAAATAATAATAACAAATAAAAAAATGAATCAATAAAAGAAAATTAAACCTGATACTTTATCTAAAGACTGAAACTTCTGAGTTGACCAGACAGTTGAGTTTACCCGAACCGATCAAAATCGAATGTGTGTCCTACATTGATTCACATTACCACTTATATCGCAAATATTCGTCAAAAATATAATAACGCAGACGTTATATTGACATGCGTTTAGACTCTTGAAGGCGCTGAAACGCATAAAAATATTTGTAGTTATACTTAAACCTGCTGTGGAAAACGTAATACCTAGAAGTCCTTTCCTAACTAATGATTGTCCTATATAATGAAATAATGCTCTATGCTTTCTTCTTTGGGCCCATTCTTCACAGAATGGGCACAGGGGAGATATTGCCAGACCAGCTCTTTGTAAAAAAAAGTTTACTGGGAGGACATGACATCAAAAATCAATTAAAAAAACTCCCAACCTTCTACATTGACTCCACTGAGGTTTCTAGGGATATTTGAGGTGCTTATAGTCTGTCCATTTAGAAATACTCTCTGTCATATCTGTAAAAATAGCTTATTTTATATATCTGATTGACACAATGTATTCTATTTCTGGGATTACCGAAATCATTTGACCATAAAGTGAAGCTCGGGCTAACGAATCAGCCAGTTCATTTACCTGTATGCCACAGTGGCCTGAGACACATACTTGCTTCAGACGTTTCAGTTTAGGTCACACTAATGTGCGCAGTGTCAATATGGTTCTTGATTTTTCTGAAGATGTGAGAGCTGTATTCACCGAAAGAGAATCTGTAATGTTGACGGCACTGACTTCGTTTGAAGGCAGTTTTCGAAGCGCCAAAACATTAGCGAAGAGCTCAGCTTCGAAAATTGAATTGAAGCCTAACAGCCTCACTAAGAATGGCCAGCCGTGGTAATAAGAGACATTTTCTTCTTGCTCTTGTTTATCCTCTACTATAACTGATACCCACTTTGAGCTCCGTTATTGCCATCCTCTTTCTTCTTTTTTTGTCGAAACGCTGCCATCAAGTTACAAAGGAAAAGCCAAGTGTCCGCGCTTGAGGTAGGTTGCATATCAGGCAGAACCACTGAATAATCTACGTGCGTATAAAAATTGCTTCCTGTAGTACACAGCGCAGCTTCTTGGGCGAAAATATCAGACGGAGTAAAGATATCAGCTCCTGAAACACAGAAGCATGAAAAAAAAGAACAACCACATAATGTTGATTGAAATGCAGGTAGGATTGGGTCGTTTTCGCGTAAGAGCCTGGCCGGAGAAAAGTGTACGGAAATGTTCCCTGCCTACATGCGTGTTCTCGTGCTGTGTTTCACCATGCGGTGCTTATCGACCAGGCATTGGAGGTTTGCGCTTCCGAGTTAAAAAAAATGACTACTTGCCCACTGTAGTACATTGCACTGTTTCCTTCCTTG
The DNA here is from genome assembly GCF_043290135.1 of Rhipicephalus microplus. Classification (NCBI taxonomy): domain Eukaryota; kingdom Metazoa; phylum Arthropoda; class Arachnida; order Ixodida; family Ixodidae; genus Rhipicephalus; species Rhipicephalus microplus. The sequence continues at coordinate 52,751,246 of NC_134707.1, forward strand.
TGAACACTCAAGGCGAGAGCTCTGCCTAATTGTGTTTTGTTCCCGTTTACTTCAATGAAAATAAAGCCTCGGATAAGTGTGGCCTTAGAATGCCAGAGAACACGTAAGCAGAAAAAATTAACTGTAAAAAAAAGCCACATGTGGTCGCTGTCTGCAGCCACAGCTGTGTTCTCTGTTATGCGCCCTGAGAAATTGATAGCGAAACTGTTTGTGCCGGAGGTACAGGGCTGCCCAGCGTGTGCAGCGAAACTTTCCCGAGCGATGACGTCAATACGTTTGGGTTACCAATGGTCCCGGCTTTAACGAGACTGTCCCGGCTTTTCATAAAGCATCCCGAGACCCACGCCGTTATTGTGAGGAAACCTATTTCAGCCAGACCTATTCCGCACCTTCCCGTTTATGTGATCCAATGCGCACCCAGCAACGTGCACCGAGCCACTTAGCATCAAGATCGCATAAAATACACGCACGAAGTAATGCCGCGATGTCTAGCGCTGGCTGCAAGGGGCTTCAACCACTTCAGCAGAAGTAGCGCGTAATGTGTCACAAGTAGTAAGAGCTGGAAGTTCCTGTTGCTCTAGAATGTGCTAGCAAAGGATATATCCAGCAAGTGCAGGTGCGGCAAGCAATTTATAGCCAGCGTATTTACCACTTCAATATGGCACAACAACAAAGAAACAACGGATTTCACTGGAAGGTGCCGTAGCAAAGAAAACCGATTTCGCTGGCTCCCAAGTTTAGAGTACGCCCCCCCTCCCCCCCCTCCTTCCCCTCCTGACTATCTCCTTTGAAGGGTTGGTAACCCTACACCATGTGTCGCCTAGCAACGCATGTGAGGAAGGAAAGGTGGAGCGGAGATGAAGTTCAGTGGAGATAAGGAGAAGAAGAAAGCCACATTTCCGCCAAGGATGAAGGAATCGATGTAATAGTGAAAAATTAGAATGTCACACGAAGATCTAAAAGCAGCTCGACACTTGCAGCTTCCCGCTGAAGCACAAAAAGGACATCCAGGTGTATAAAGGACAAGCATAAACTAACAACTAGCTAGCCTGTGGTAGAAGAGGCAATCGTGCCTACCACCGACGACTAACAAGCGGCATACGTAGACGCTTCTATAGATGACTGCGTTATGCACGCCAGCCTCGTATGCGCCATGATACCTGAAAGAAGGCATACATGCTCCTATGTTACAGAGGCACCATTCTCATCAGTGTTGTCACTATACGAGCCGGCTTAACCTTACCCAAAGTGGATTGCTTTTCACCCTATAGAACGCCCATATACGTAGTTCGAGAACTGTGAAAAGTGACCAGCTCTCTCATATAGCTTCTTATGTAACGCAACGTATTCACTCGTGCGCCTGTCCTGTCAGCGTACTGTGGACTCGTGCGTCTCCGCTGGCCCAGCTGGACACAGATGCCGTTTGCCACCCAACGGAAGTTCAACACATGCGGCCTCTACATCGTTTGTTCCCAAAATACAGCCTGATCCTGTCCAAAAAAAAAAAAAAAACCTCTGGTACTCCATGCGTGCAATCATTCCACCACGTTAATCGGACCTACCCAGTGACTGAAAGCGCCGAGAGGAGGTTGCGCTCAAGACCTCGTACTGGGAATCTGTTCGGGCCTTCACAGGGTTTGCACCCGCAACCTGCGCAGCCTTGACTACCACTCCAGTTGGCCACCTCTCTTAGTGCACTGGACACAACGTCCTCTGCATAGAATGTTCCTGGCCTTTACACAGAAAACTGAACTCTTCCTCATTAGGTTATTCCTTAGGGCACATTTGCAAAAATAAAAAATAAAAAATGGTTGATCTCTCTATCCAAGCAATCAGTGAAATACTAAAGTGAAATGGTTCTTTACAGACGTAGTTTGATGTCTGCCCTACATTGATATAATGAAGCTTATACAATGTTGGTTGGTGTTTGGCAGCTAAAGCACTGTTCAACGTAAATTCATCCTCATTGACACTAAGTGACGCATTTAGATCCCGACGACTAACGTCCGTGATTAGTGTATATATATTTTTTGCGAAAAAGACTTGCGTATAAGGCCTAATATTCTTGCGGGTATGTTTGTTAAATGTGTACAGTTAGGCCAGTGTTGTGTATGAAGTGAAGTAGTGTCTTGTGGAATGGTTAAACATGACCTTGTGGTCATGGATGCCTGTGGCGTAGCTGTACTGAATAGTGAGAGCTGAATCAAAGAAAGCAGTGTGAGAACCAGAGCAGCGTGACTGATTGTGCGCCAAACTACTTCGGCTCAGGTCGAGTATTTGAACACTGCTGCCCGATTACAGAGAATCATTGAACGCCACTTCCTAATTAGAAGCACAATGCACGTTGTGTCTTCACTGTTGGCCGGCTACAGTTTTCCTTGGGGGGAGTGTTACCAGGAATGCGGATTTACTTCACGGAGTAGGCACACTGCTGACAGAATTACACTTTTCCTCTTGCAAACGCACTGAGTAGGACAGGTGCTTTGAATGACGCGTTGAAGGAGCTAATCGCTAATGTTAATGATGCATTATTACCCGTAACGCTGTGAGAGGGTAGTGGTAAATAGGAATGACGTGTTGTTAAAGCCGGCAAACTCTGATACTGTGGCGCTGTGGATATCGTGCCCGACCAATGTCGTCGCCGACCGAGAAGCCGTGAGTATGACTACCGTTGACGGAACTTTTTCGTTGTCTTCTGATCGTGCGAAATTTTTCGACGTCATAACTGTGATGGAAGTGCGTTACTAAAGTATCAGTGAACCTAATCATAAAACACTAGTGTTAAAAGAAAGCGATAAAGCAAAACATAAAAGAAAGAGAGCATAGCATAGCCAGGGAAGGACAGCGAGGGGCAGGAAAACTAAGCGAGGGTGACGAGGAAAGGGGGGAGAGTGGGGAGTATAAAACGGTCAATATGCTACGGTACAGCAAAGAGAAGAGACAGGAATTGAGGCGGAGTAGGAAAGAAAGAGGAATGAGGATAAATAGCATATACAGAATAGAAGAGATAAGTATGAATGGAAGGGCAAATGGGGAGGATAGTGAGGTGGAGTGATGTGAAGTAGAAGAGTAGAAAAATAAGAAATGGAGAGGGTAAAGAATGTCATAGCTGTGTCTACTACGGTATAAAATGTAGCTAAGAAATGGAAGTTATGGTGAAGAGCAGAAAAAAACTCCGTGTAGACCATCAGTTCCACTCTTTCAGTTCTACACACCAGTAGTGTGTTGCTGAGGATATTGTATTTGCACATGAATTAACCAGATAACATAACTTGCTTGTTATTACCTGTGAGGTATCAAATTTATTGCAGATTGTCCCATTTTCTTCATTTACCCAGGTCTCTCTTGTCGCAGTGTTTGTTTCAGAGTTCACAAACAGACAGGAAAACTTGCAGTTGTTATACCACTGCACAAAGAAAGAAAAATTGGTTGCATCATCTCGTCGGCTGATACAACCTACACCATATGTATGCCAAATTTGTTCAACTGCAATTTTGATATTTTTGTCTGGTGTTGCAAAATATGGGCATATGTAGTAGTTGAGCTAAATTGACAAAAGGTTTCTTATAAGCACATGTTATCAGATGACCCATGTGATAGAACTAATCTTGAAGTTTTATAGTTGACTTCACCAAGTTGACAGTGACAATAATTTATGCGGCAGTGTTCGTGGCTCCAGCTCACTGAACGTCAAAGGACTTTCTACCAAAGCTCACTCAATGGCCTTTTATAAATGAACGATTCGTAATGTCAAGTAAAAGCACTATTTCGTGCAAAGAATCTCTTGCACCAGGCACATATATAGAGAACCGTGGAAAATATTAGAATATGTAAATATGACACCATCGCAGGGATGCCTGAAAAGTCGCCGTATAAATCTCTAAAACATGAGCACCACAAAAGTACTTTATTGACTAAACACGCGTGAAGAAGTATAATGGTAGGAATTACTATAGGCTGAAATATACGATAAAATATAAGCCAGTGTCGTTAAACTGCAAGTTAAATTTAATGCCTCAATGGAACAACTATTCAAGGACAAGGAGTTGCATCTTCCAATGATATTGCTACATGCATGTTACCATTGTGTGGGACGATGCGTGTGTGTGCCTGACGAAGAAGACGAAGTGTGGTCTCCGCTCGGTCGCTGGACAACCGGTCACACCACTGCTACTGGTTTGAAATATATATTATTCTCAGCCCAATTCACTTGTGCCACCGTCATCCCATCGTGACACCTCAACATCACTTACAAACTTTATCACGTGAGCACTTCGACTGGTTCGGAAATTGTTGCCTTGCAAGGTGCCATCGATTATATGAAGCAGCGACCGGCCAGTCGATGGGCAGTATTCCGCGACTCCAAGGCGGCTCTACAATGTCTTTCGTCGGCACTTCGTCGCGCGTCGTACGAACAACCGGTGTGGGGAATCAGATAAATGCTTCACTACGCGACCGAACGAGTACACATCGTTCCGTTCCAGAGGATACCAAGTCATTGCGGTATCTCCGGCAACGGCCTCGCCAATAAAGCGGCCAGAAATGCACACGTGTAAACAGACCCTGTTTCCGCACCTTTATCTAGAATTGAAGCGGCTACATACCTAAGTAGGCTGGCACAGAACATGACACTGCAGAAGTGGCAGGCATCACAGTTCGCACATCACGACCGTATTTTCTCGACCCATCTCTACGACGGCGGCTACCCACTGATCTTTCCAGGGAAGAAGGTACAGTGTTGTGCCGTCTGCGTCTGAGCGTAGCCTTCATGAATGCCTACTCATTTAAGACAGAGATGGCCGACAGCGCGGAGTGCAACGAATGCGCTGTCGATAAGACTATTGAACACCTCTTACGTTACTGCCCGGCATACATAAACGAGAGGCTTCACCTGCACAGTGTTCTAAATCAGCTGGACAGAAGTGATTTCATGGTGGAGAAAGTATTGAGACCATGGCACTGCTTATCCCAATTTCAAAAGGCAATGAAAATGCTGTTGCGTTTTCTTAAAGACACCTGCCTCTTTCATCGTTTGTGATGTGAAAGTGTTACGCGTCGGCCAAGTCAGTGACTTTTTTCTCCTCCTCTATAACTTTCCTTCTTCTTCTCCCCTTCCCAAATTCAGGGTAGCCTACCGAAGCTCAGCCCTGGTCAACCTCCCCGCCTTTCTTCCTACTTTCTCTCTCTCTCTCTCACCCTCGTCGACCCGGCGTTTCTTCCGTAACAATATTAGAGCAGCTACAACCTCTCATCAGAGAGTCTTAGTAAAAGACCTTTCCCGTGAACTAGTTAGGTATGAACCTATCAGTAATAATTGCGCCGAATAACCATGAAGTATTTAGAACTATAGCCGCCAAACGAGCACACACGACACCCCGACTTGGTTTGTTGTGTTCAGACAAATTTTGAGCTTTGAAAAGAGAGTTTGCAAGTAGGCTGTTGTCACGATGCAGTTGTTACTAAACAGACACTACAATCATAACTTTAGGATCTCTTCGAAGGCTGGTATTTTTACTCAAACTAGCTCTCTGAACTCAAATATTCCATGTCTTGTCATTGGAGACCACCCATGCCTTGAATATTGCTTGTACATTATGCAGTAAAATATTCCGGCTCAATGTCAGCTCCGAGCAATGTTGCTTGTATTAGTAGCATGGCAACCTACTGCACATCATGTATTAAACCTGTGAAAATTAAGGGATGCCTCCCTTAAAATACAAGCACCTCTTCAACATACACTATAAAGTGGTGCCGCGTCGTAATAAAGTAATAACAAGTAATTTAGCATCATGCGTGATGTGTTGTGCTGCGTTTTGTGGATGACAGTGCTCTTTTGCTGAGAATGAATGTAAAAATGCTCATTGGATGCATGAAAAGCAATTGAAAATGTTTTCATTCAACATCTTCTCTTACGAATTTCTGTCCTTCTTGAATACCTCGCCCTGAAGCTGTGCACCCTTTTCTAGAGTGGAAAGCTTCAACTATTGGAGCGATCGTCATTTTGACTCGGCCTCATTCCTGCACAATATCTCGAAGCATCGTTGCATGATGTCGCGTTTTTGTGATGTGAAATTTGATGTAGCTTGTCATTTTTCGTGAAATTTGATGTAGCTCTTCATTCTTTCTGAACTCCTTTCTAATACTAGCTTCGGTGTTACATGCCAAACGGAGATGAGGTATGCCCTAGTTGAGTACTGCGGAATAATCTTGACTGCCACACAATATTTAATTTCAATCGCAATCTAAGCACACGGGTGTTCTTGGTGTATCGAGACTAACAAAGTGCAACCGCTGTATCTTGGAATTTAATGCGCACCCTTGAGCTCAGCGACATAATATCTTACGCGCTAAGGTAACACCATGTTCGCAAGTCTTTTAGGTCAAAGTACTTCAGTGAAGTTGATCCTGGTCATGCAAAATAGTGGAGCAAACCTAAGCGCCGCTATTATTGAATCGAGGTGTTTTTACCACTTGCTGTATACCTGAAACCTAGTGTGGAAGAGTACCTTCCTGAGCTGGTATGTTGGTGTTAATAACCTATCCACACAAAAGCATCCGCATTCACGCACTGCTATGGACGCACTAGAAGTCATCCAAAGTTTATTGGCTTGCGTTGCTATTGCCGATTCCTCCCGTACTTCCAGTATCACATTAATACAATCTTTTCCAGGCCAGCCCGTGCCTTTTTGACGAAATATATTCAGTATTCCTATACTAAAAAAATGGCCGTTCACCTAAAACGCAATTCAGACAAGCAAGTAGCTTTCAACTGTGTCGGCATTGCTTTTCGAGGCCTACAGCGAGTTTAGTTCATTTTCATTTATGACAGAAAGAGATGTGCGGTCTGGAACACACTTGTTCTTCATCGTGATGAGGGTCCTCGTTATCATTACTGCGATCACGGACACCTAAAACAACAGACAAACACATCAGTCGCCATCATCGTCATGGCGTATTGTGGGTACCCTGCATCGTCATCAGTGTGATCGTCACCGTGAGCATGGACGACGCACAACGGACAAGCACATCTGAGTCAGCATCATCGTCATGGCGTATAGTGGGTACCTTGCGTCGTCATCAGCGTGACTGCCACTGTGAGCACGAACAATGCACAACAACATACAAGCATATCATAGTCACCTTCATCAGGGTGTATAGTGGGTACCCTGCATTGTTATCAGCGTGATGGTCACTGTGAAGACGGACAACACACAACAACAGGCAAGTGTACACCAAGGCTTCTTTCCTAATAAATAAATTGGAGGTCTTCACCTCTCATTTCAAAGTAGAATGATTTAGCGTTTGTGCTGCCTTCACATCGCCTTCTAATTCCCTCGCCACACTTCGCTTCCCAAAGAACGACACTTCTTCCTTTCAGAGGAAAGGAAATGCTATGCGCGCTATATCCACCAGTGTAAACAGTCCAAAAGTGCCCTTTCCTACACATGTTGCGAATAACTCAAGATAGCCTCATTCGCGATTTCATGACACAGTGAAGCAATCACTACGTGTCTGAAAGGTAATATGTGCACCTATGTAGCTGTATGCTGTTTTGATGCTGTTGCTGATGATGACGACAATAAATTATGGCTGAGTGTTCAATAACCGCTAAAAAGCTTTAAACCACTGAACATTTTGGTAATTAACAAAAAGGGGAGCCTACAGTGCACACGCTCCTTCAACCCGAAAATGTGTCTGTTAACGTGGCTTCGCATGGTATAGAGTTTAAGGCTGCTTTTCTCGAGGCAGTTACAGCCTTTAGCGTGATTTGTGCTGAAAAACTACACTGCCGCATATAATGCTTAGGTTCGATTCAAGCCCTCCGCTTCACTTTTATTTTTGTACACATTGGTAATTTTCGCGCATGGACGAAGACATTGACAGCGCACTGTGAGCTACATGGCTTCTTTTACACTATTCCGTTGAAAACATTTATACATACAGACATTTAAAACGGGTCATCACAGACAGAATACATTACAGGCATATATAACGGGTCATTGCACTATAGTCTTAAAAGCATCCAAAGCACATATATCTCTACAAATTTCTATGCCAGGCTTTTCAAGAATTGTGACCGAAATTCTCAAAATTCATGGGATAAGCCATATTTGCTCGACGCCTTCAGATTTATTTCTTCTAGTGTGGCAGGCAGGCTTAGACGCCAAAGGATATCATTTGCGACATTAATTACGAAAGTTCAACAAACGTTTTAACAACTAGAGCTAGGCAATTATGTCAAATAACCGCAGCAATGAGATATAAGAAAAGTGGTCACAAGTAATCTTTGTGGTGAGATGAACTTTAAGAAAATTCAATAGTTAAACCAAGCCGATGAGCGCAACAAGTAGAAGGCGTGAACGACTTCACTGGTCAAGACAGTTACTACAGAGATGAAGCTCCGTTGTGGCCGTTAACGTAGGTGTGCCATGAGGACTATAATCACTATAGTTTCAAAAGCTGCAGAACGAAATTGGTTGATGGTTGATAACATGGAGCTTACTCATTCCGGCCATCTCAAAAAAAAAGCGCAGTAGCGCTCTTTCGCGCTCAAGTTTCACTTACACCGCTGATTTTTGTTGAATGGCGTTATTTCGTAATTATTACTGAAGCCAACGTTTTCGGAAATCTCAAAGCAGCAATAGTTTTTCCGCGCAAAGGACACAATTTTTCATATAGCACAGAAATGCATAACTCCACTAAATCAAAAATTTATGCATACATTTTCTTCTTTATTGTCTAAAATGATACTGTAGCCATATTAGGTACGGTATGTCGCCTCTTTTGAGAGCAATACTTTTTTCACAAAAAAGCGAACCTCACTTTCTAATATATTAGGAATATAAAGATATTCAGAATTTTTCAGCAGAAAAACGAAGCCGCCATCAGCTTCTCTTCAAAAGTTGTGCTGGTTTTTAACACTACCAGTACACCTCGCTGCAACCAAAAGTGATATTTTGTGAAAAAAAAAAAAAAACATTTTATTCAGTAAACCAAAGTATACTTGTGCCCAAATTCGTCGGATAGATTTAAATTTGTTGGAGCAAATTAGGCTAAAGAGAACTATGCTAAAGCTCAATTTTGCTAAATGTGAGTAATGGTAATTGCGGCCATTCTTTATTCAAATTGCACAAATTTGCCCGCGTTGAGAGCGTTCAAAGTGACACGATGTTTACACTGCACTGACGTGCGGTCCTACCATTCTGAGAGATACGTTTTTCGTGATTTGAATGCCCTAGAATGATGTCCTACCAAAAATAACTACATATGGCTATGTTCCAAGTTAAACAAAGGCTGAAACGACCAGTGTAACAAGTTGGTGTACCTAAAATACCATGTAATAGTTGTTGTGCCTGCGGAGACCAGCCACCTTGCGGATTTGCGCAGACCTTGTTTGTACTGTCTATGTGCTTCGCGTTGTCGATGAATTCGCCATCGCACTACCTATTGCTAGCTTCCTTGTTAGCTCAAATCATAGAGCGACCAATCCCTTAAAGGCGTTGGTTCCGGGTTCGATCCTCGGACCAGGATGAATTCTTCGGACAACTAAGAAGCTTTTCTTTCTGATAAAGCCTTCTTTCTGAGAACAAAAAAAATCGCAGCATATCCACAGATTCAAAGATGATGAGTGGGGCCAAGTGTCTGTCTACCAATTAGTCCATATGTCCATCCGTCCGTCCATGCATTCGATAGCATTTGAAAATGCAGACGGCGCGTGGGTAACAACGACGAAACGCGAGCTAAGGAAGCCGAGCGCAAGCGCCTTCAACGGACCCGCCGCTATGATTCGTTCATGCCCACCAATTATCCGCCACGTACGGCGAGTATCCAGAAGACTGCGAGAGGCATTTGTTCTCCACGCACTCAAACAAAGCGTGCGCAGCGGACAATATGAGAGTAGTGGCACTTCGGATAGTAGCAGAAGAGTAACTCCATCTAAAAAATTAGATGAGAAATTGTCATTAATTTCTTTTTCCCTTTTTTCTTGTTTTATATTCTCTGGGTTACGCGTGACCAGTGACAAGGTTAGACAAGAGGAGCTTCGCTCCTAAAAGCTTTTGTCTGAGAAAAGCACGCAGCAACAAAGAAATTCATATGGATTTCCTTGTAGCCTCGTGCCACAATCGGGGTGGTTGTCTAAATTCTCTTTCGTATCGATAATACTGACGAAAAATGCGAACATTCTTATCAATCTGCAGCCTTAACATTCAGCGACATACCTGGCAAGTGAATATTATTTTACATCAAGTGGTCGGATATTATGTCCATTCACATGACGAGCTCAGTTTGGGTAATTTACATAATAATGTTGAGATTAGTTGCCCTTTTTTGCCTGAAAATGTGGCAGCATACCTAAAGACGCTTGCGGCTATGAAAGAAGTAATTTTGAAGGCTTCGAGGAAACACTTCATTTCTGTGAGTATTGCGAATTTAGGACGCATTTCTTCAAACACCCGGCACACTGGTAGTACAATGACCGCATGCTTTAGAATTATACCAACTTTCCGTGCTTTTTCAAATCAGTTTTCTCACCTCCCTTACGTAGTACGCCTCTTCCTCTCGCTTCATTTCTTCACACTTTTCTTTTCTTCTTTTTTCCACTACTGGATCTACTACTCGCCCAGACGACGGTTTATCAAACAAACACCCAGCTTGAGCACTCCTGTGTCAAGATATGAATTTTTAAATGCCAGAGGTGGGATTTAGCTCAAATGCAGAATAATGCAGATTATTGAAACATTATTTTTTCATGAATACAAAGGAATGAGAGCTGCTTCATCAAAAACAAATAATTTGTATTACAAAGTTGACAGAGTGTAAAATACCAATATTAGGGTACCTAATCTTAAAGTGCGAAGTGGCTTCAACAAAACAACTGAAGATCTCATAAAAAACAATATTTATTGCTTTCGAAGATAATAAGTCAATTTTAAGTATGCTTTCTTTATATGTATAGATTTTCATAAACGATGCTTCTTGAGTGTTTGTCTTCATTTTTACAGTGCGAATTCAAATGTTTGCCTCAATTGAACCTCTCTCTGTACCGCACGTTGCTGCCATTGTGTCGGGGTGGCGGTGCTTGTCAAGCTGCTGATATTGCAGTTTTTATCCTGCTATTCTCATCATAATTGATACTTTTTCCTTTTTTCCTATTCAACCTTTGTTAAAATTGTAGAGACTAATATACCGGGTGTTCAAAATTAAGCTTTATGATTTTTTTAAAATTAGGCGCTCGAAGGCACGTGAGAACCACTTGTGCAAATAAGTTAAGCGGCCAGGGGGACAGAAAGTTAGATGATAATTATCGCTGTCAGCAGCCCAATTAACTAAAATTTAATAATTAACTTTTTACTGGCTGCGGTAAGTTGGCATGTTTATATTGAAAAAATGTAGGCAGTGGTGTTTGTACACAGTTTCAGTTGGAAGATTTTTTCTAGCACGCCTGTGTTCCGAGATATCCGGCTCCAAAGTTTAATTGTCTTTCGCACGATTACGCATGCAAGAGGGTGAGGGTCCGCGCAAAGCTCCTCCCTAAAGTGACGCATCTGTTGCGTGTGGTGTTTAGTGTGTGAAGAGGGTGGAAGCGTAGGCATAGGTGATAGCAATTACCCTTGCCCTCTTCGGCCGGCGAAATCAAAATGTGACAGCGCGGTGCGCCATGAGCCTTACGCATGATCCTGATGAACGCGATAACAGGAGACCATTTTTCGCGACGTTTTTTCGTGACTTTAGATCACACTGAGACATCTTCTTGTGAACGCGTTAGCAGGACCGTCCTGCACTAGGGTGCCTCCGGTTAGAGCACAGCGTCTCTGCATTGAAGGTCTACCAAGGAAATCCACGTGGAGTCCTTTCGAGCTAATATGGCTGCTTCTGGCGTGAGGTATTCTACCAAAGTAAAAGTAGACGTGGTGCTTGCAATGGCTGAAATGAATGGCAACGCTTCGTTAGCAATGGAGCTTTACGCGTCTCGCCACCCACACCGTCCCCTTCCAACAAGGCCCACTTTCACAAACCTGTTTCGACGCTTCTGCACAACAGGCTCTGTCCACCTTCCGAGACGGACCAGGAAGGCAATCGTCGATGAAGACTTTGAAATCGACGTTGTCGCGTGCGTAACCTCGATGCCAGAGCTCAGCATCCGACAGATTGCCGATCAGTGCGGTCGCAGCATCGGAACAGTCACAAATGTTTTAAGAAAGCACAAGTTCCATCCATATCACGTTTACCTTCATCAGGACCTAAATGAGGCGGACTTTGAAAGGCGAGTTGACTTCTGCAATTGGGGCCTCATCAAAACTGATCAAGAAAATGACTTTTTGCACAGAATAATTTGGACTGATGAAGCTCGGTTTTGCCGAAATGGAAGTGTTAATCTTCACAACGCCCATTATTGGGCACAAGAAAACCCACACTGGCTGAGGCAGCACAAGCATCAAGTTCGCTGGAGTGTGAATGTGTGGTGCGGCATACTCGGGGACAGGATCATCGGACCTCACTTTTTTGAGGACAACTTGAACGGAAAGATGTACACAGAAGAAATATTAGGTGTTGTCATTGATGATCTTGTCTGCAGTCTTTCCCTGAATGACCTGCGCCAAGTATGGTTTCAGCACGATGGAGCACCACCACATTTTTCTACCAGGGCGAAGAACTGGTTGGACAGACGTTTTCCACAACAGTGGATTGGGCGCGCAGGAGCGATGTTTTGGCCACCAAGATCACCTGACCTTTCTCCGCTCGACTTTTTCCTTTGGGGCTACGTTAAAGATCGAGTTTACGTAACAGAGCCCAGCGATGTTAATGACATGAAGGACAGGATAACATCTGCCTGTGCGAGTATTCCTGCAGAAGTACTGCGCCGAGTCATCGAGTCGACGCGACAGCGGTTCATGCTTTGCGTTGCTGCCGAAGGCAGGCATTTTGAACACTTTTTGGGGCATTGACGTCTTGAGAGGTGAAGAGTTTCGATGAGATTTGTGCATGACCGAAATATGCTTATGTAGCAGCAGGAAATATGCGTTAGCAAGGATAAAACTGTTTCAGTTATTATTGGTGGAGTTGTTGCTCTTGTTTCAATAAAAGTTACAGTACTCGGACATCAGCAGTCACGCTATTCGCGTAGCCCAGGCAACGACCACGCATGCTTCTCTAGTGATTATTACGCACGCGCACTGGCATCCAGATTCTCCGCTCGCACCATTATCTCGGCATGGTATCTGCCACTATCGTTAGAGGCTCTGCAGTTGCGTGTTACGACACTGGTTGCAAGCGTTCTTCGATTTTTGATTTCGCCGGCCGAAGAGGGCAAGGGTAATTGCTATCACCTATGCCTACGCTTCCACCCTCTTCACACACTAAACACCACACGCAACAGATGCGTCACTTTAGGGAGGAGCTTTGCGCGGACCCTCACCCTCTTGCATGCGTAATCGTGCGAAAGACAATTAAACTTTGGAGCCGGATATCTCGGAACACAGGCGTGCTAGAAAAAATCTTCCAACTGAAACTGTGTACAAACACCACTGCCTACATTTTTTCAATATAAACATGCCAACTTACCGCAGCCAGTAAAAAGTTAATTATTAAATTTTAGTTAATTGGGCTGCTGACAGCGATAATTATCATCTAACTTTCTGTCCCCCTGGCCGCTTAACTTATTTGCACAAGTGGTTCTCACGTGCCTTCGAGCGCCTAATTTTAAAAAAATCATAAAGCTTAATTTTGAACACCCGGTACATTGATTATGAGGAAATGAATCAAATCTCAAAACTCAAACCTCTAACTTCGGTCAATGACACAACTTCCTAAAAAGAAGGAAGGAATCAACAATTTCCAGTAGCAGCGTGTTTCTGCTCTAGAATACATGGCTGCCTTAAATATACACCGGGGTTATATTGTAGATTGAAGCCGTATTTCTATGTCTTTTATTAAACTGACCAATCTCATGTAACGTTTTCTACTGCCTGCAGGGTTCTTCAAAGCCAGCTTATAGCCAACAACCTAAGGCCAGGACCTCTAATAACGTTCAAATTCCATAGTCTTTCTTTTTTGAAGCGCACTAGGGCATCTGAAGGATCAACAAGAAAGAGAGTAATAAAAACAACATCAATGGGGCTAGGCAGGGAAAATATATTCAGTCGTGAAAATAATAAAAAAATTGAAATACCCCGAAAATAACAGTACTGTCAGATCGAATGACGTAGTCTTACGTGCTGTGACTTCTCTCGCCAGTTAGACAACGCAATGTAGCCATTTGCAAAGCTTTAAGCTCCAGCGTCGCGGAACTTGCCGCCCCAAGGCCACCTCTCTCTCCGGCGCACCAATCAGTACCAGAGTAACAAAAGACATAGCAGGCCAACGTTTGGCAAAATGGTACACCGAAACAGTGGGCCATGGTGTCAAACATACACCCCGTGAATACGACTCGAGAGTGTACAACACGCCCCAAAATGATGCCATTCACTAGGACTCAAAGGTCAGAATAGGAGCTGCCTCATGAGGGTGGACATCATGGTATGGGGAGCTTCTTTATCCTCGCATTCCAGAGGTTAAAACAAAAGAAAAAAAGCAGCCAGTGCCCTTAGCGTGTAATGCAGTTTCCAAACATTTTTGTGAAAACTGTTCATGTTTGCGTAATCATATAAAGTCGTGCACTCAAGAAAAATGAAAAGCAAGCTCTTGTGGTATTGAACGGACTATATGTAGCACTAGTTCCTAAATTATGTTGGATGGGCATTTAAACACGTCACTTCCACCAAACTGGCTCTAGGTGACTGCTAGCATCACTAAAGCTACATGGGTGACGAGCCACGTTTTTCATACCTATGTTGCGAACCTGTATTCGAGGCAGTTTATAGATATCTCTTGAGTAACCTTAGTCGGCCACTAAGAAAGCTGTCGCAAATTTTCCCTGACATGTACTGGACATTGATACACATATAATGCGAAGGAGCGCTTGGAGGCAAGGCACAAAAGAAAAGACACGGCACGAGTCGCGCTACACTCGCGACTAGTTAACCTCGAAGAAAACGTAATTGATATGCACACATGATAGCGCACCACACATGACAATGACGTTAAAGTCGCAGCAGTTTCCTGTGATCTTCCAAAACGAGATACTTCGCAATCGCTATGAACTACCGATGCTTGGCTGATGCAATCACCTTTATTGACATGAAAGGTCTGGATCACTTCCTTGTTCAGCTAATCCTTGTGATTGTAAAGTGTCTCAGTCTCACGGAACAGCGGCGTCCAACCACGTTCCAAGAAATGCAGCCTAACATGCGAATGGTGCGTTTGCTCTCCGCTTGCGCCCCAATCACTGGCTGCACTCACGCGCTTTCACTCGTACAAAAAGTCGTGGCCTCTGCGAATAACAAGACGGAGACTAAAGGGGAAGTTGATCGCACTTGATGATAAAATGGCCGAGCAACCATACACGGACAGAAGCAGGAGGTGTGTCGTGTACCTTATTTCCTCTGTTTGTGTGTTAGCAACTTAGACTACGTAAGGAGGAACGCCACGGCGCTGACACATACGGCGACAGTGATGGTGAACGGTGAAAACTCGCTGAGATGTCCACACAGTTGTTATCCCAATTGAAAAAAAGCCTTACTTCAAAAAATTATTGATGTCGCGCAAGCTGCAAAATGAAAAGGTTGATCCAATGCCGTGAATAGAAGGGTTCATTATGTGTCTCTCAGTGTTTGGGCACGACCTTGTCGTTGCTTCACCATCGTGTTGTGCTCCAAGCCTGCAAGTAGAGGTACTTATGTTAGTAGATAGGTACATTGTCGAAGATTTATTCAACTTAAAGATTTGAGATTGACTCGGAAGTTCTCATCTAAAAAGTTGGCCACGTATACCCGTGCTTCACTGCAAATTCTACCGAAAGGTGATTGTCTTCTGTGTCGAGGTGCAGCATGAGATATGAACGTCATGTGGCAGTGCCATCGGGAATCATGAGCTTGTGTAGAACCCAGGATCACTGCCAGGTGGCAGCACCATATCGTAGGCAGAGCGCTTTTTTGTGCATGGCCTCACGCTTTCACCAAAGCGTAATACCCGCTGCGTCGTGCAGAGCATCGCATTTCCAGTGCAGCGCAATGAACAATATGGCCTTGAAAATTATGTGTAGATATGTTTTCTAGCAGAGGAACACACCACCTGATTATTACGTATTGATGTTGCGCCTCAGCTATGAAAAGTATTTGCTTTTTGATCAACAATGCTTCTTAGTACGAGCCAACAGATCAAGATGAGGGGCTTTGACCAAGGGTGTAGAATTTATCTAGATGGTAGATGTATCGTGTGGCAGACAGACAAGCAGAAAGACAGACAGACCAAAATTTTGGTATTGTAGTATCCGAAAAAAAGGCTATCATCTTCGTAAATAAACATGTGTGGTCCGGGAAAATGAAGTTGGACTATCAGCCTGTAAGAGAGAAGGAGGGTCATGAAAATTCTGCGTTAGTCATCATTACATTCCAGCGAGGTAACGGTGTGCTTAGATAAAAGGGTAAAGACTTGATTTTGAAGCGCGCACTAGGCTACCACTGTGTGCACGTACCATAACGTTCGACCAGGACAGTAGAGGAGTGGGACGCAGCTGTATGAATGAAGACTAAAGCTAAAGTTCCAGGTGCCAGCCAACAGCCACTAAAGAGCATGTGCGCCTTGAAGCACTCCTAAAATGTGTGTTTTTGATAGTATTGCAATGCGCACTTATTTCATAACCACCACCTTGCTGCACGTGGAACAACCGCTGCGCGCAAGACGTGCAGGAGTGTACGGCAAGCTATCCGATTGTTTCGGAGTTTCAATAAGTATGCGCGCTCGACGCGAGACATGGAGGTCATCCTGGAACTAACGTGGTCATAAGGCATAACAGTCGAGACTTCCAGGCTGCATCTAAAAACGCAACCAATGATCAGATTATTCGCGGTCAACGTCTGTGGTCACCGCTATCAGTTCACATCAGGTGTTGCTTGCATAACGAATCGCATTTAATGAGCGTAGGCTTGCCTGAATAATGGGAAGTATATGTCAGTATCACTGGAGTCATCTTTACGATGACGTGACAGTATTGCACGATGAACATGTATAGTCAACTGCACTTATTTATCCATATTTATAAGCTAGTGATATAGCTTAACGACCGACAGAGCTGATGCTTATGAGTTTCATGCAGTACCTCACATTCAAAGCAATAACATACGTGCTCCATCAACAATCGAGGAGAATATAACTACATTTAAATCTAGTTTATAGCTTAAATTGCTACTAAATTCTGAAATTCTCAATAGTGGTCAGGACACCTTGGTATGAAACATTTTTTGTACATACATGTGCACACTGTATACTTACGCGTGTGCTAATTCATGCACCATTGTTAAAAAAGTTTTATCTTCATCGCCGCTGTCCGATACAAGGGCTGCTGTCATACTGCCGCAGACACCTTGTCCCTGTTTTATCCCTGTTTTCGAAATAAAGAAAAAGTACTTGCGCTAACCCTGCAATAAATATCTTTCCAGTGCGGTGGTCGATAGTTATGCATGCATCATATGTTGACTGCTAGCGCGTTGAAATATTTCAAACGTTGCTATGTTAACGTGTGATTATTTGACTCACCAGCATAATTTACAATTTCAAGTTGTTTAGCATGGTTATTCTCTCACTAAAACCACTAGGTACATCAACTAGGTGGTTTAATAGAATGTAGCTTAGCGTAAAGGGGCTTCACTTTAAAACTGTTACAATTGCAGCCCAGAGGATGTGAATGTAATAAGGTGGTCGATGGAGGCAAAACCTTGCACCTAGAAACACACTCTAATGGGACGTCATGATCACGCAACATGGCACATCTTCATGGTATGTCTTTTTTGCATTGCACGTGTAAAATGTGACGCGGCAAAACGGTGCTAGGTGTAATCAGGCAAGTAAAGCCCACGCCTTAGGAAAAAAGATTATGCTAGTCCTGTGATCGAGCTGAATACCACTAGGACTGCTCGCTCGCCGACTCGCTTTTTTGTAACGGCACAACATATGTTCATACAACGTCACAATACTGCAGTGCATGAACCATAGCCACATACTTTCGTAGATGTCTTTATTTGGAAGTAGATTAGAAGGAATGCACACATTTTGATATATGCGTATTAAAGTGTGTGAGAAAATGGACAAATATTTTACCAACTATTTATCTCACTACGATTCATTTTGTTTAATAAAAGTTGAAAGAGTGGTGCATTTTACCACAACCTTGAAAATAACTGTTTCGAAACGTTCTGCTTCCAAAACTGTGATTTTAAATCCCAAATCTAATGTCACTGTCTTTGATCCGTTTATATGCAATAGGTGGGTTAGAGTAATTAGTTTAAATGTTGTTCAGCAAAATGCAGGTATTTAGCGGTTCTCTTTGATCTGCAGCGTAATACATGAGTATTTGTAACCTGGGTTGGTGAGTAAACTGGGGCAACATAAAAAACGACGTTCTTAAAGCAAAGCTGAGGGAATGAAATGAAGCGCCCCATACAAAAAATAACATTCGGTGTAGGACTGATTTAGAGGCAAATTGATTCTATTACAACTGCGCGCCTTCTGCATTAGGAATGCTGATAAACGCACGAGAAAGCATACCTTCGACAGCCTGCTTTGGATTTCTATCTGCGGTCATACTGAGCCTGCAAGTGCAGAAAGTGGTAAGTAAAACACTAAGAAAACAGTGTAACTACTTTCTAAAAGCGCTTCGAAAACATGGTAAAGTGATAGTGATAGTTTGCTACTCACGTGTAGAGTAGCAAACTGGGCTCAGTCTACTTAACACTTCTACTTTTCTTATATTATTGCTCTCTCTCATCACCGGCAGCACGCACCGGCACCTGCTTCACAGTGGTGTCAACGATGCCCTTTTCGAGCTGCGCAAGTGTTTTGTAGATCAAGAGATGCCAGTGTGATAAAAGGTAATCTCTTGATGCAAAGTGCGTGAAAGATTCAAGCTCCAACCTGCCTCAGCCACTACCACACCGCTGCCGACCGACAGCATGCAGAGGTCGCACTCATTTAGCGTCATGTGTGTTCCACTTTACCGGCCCTATTTCATGAAAGAAACCAGCCATGTCAAATTCTAGTAATATTAGTAATATAGCTCTATAGTCGTAAAATGTATGCACGTGCAATAAAATTGATATGTGGTGGGAAATGGTGGAGTTACGAACTTCTTACTGGCTTTTTTTAGTGCCGTGAGTACGCCGTGAGTGAGTCCGGGTGAGAAATATTAGGGTTAGTTATAGTCCGAGTGTGTCCGGTTGGGGAAAATATTTGTTAGTCTGGTGCGAGTGAGCTATAAGCACAACATACATTTTTCGAAGTGTTTTATGCTTGGGACAACCAAGACCTAAATGCCTTATTTCGCTCAGCGATATGGCGTTAATGAAATATACGCTGTGATATGAGAAAGAACAAACTGTCGGTGTCGAAAGAGACACGACCCAAATAGTCGGAGGTTTGATTCCCCACCGAGAATCAAACTTCCAAGTCCTTGGGCCATGACGACTTTTCGCGACGAGATAGAGCTATAGGCGGCAGCACTGTTTTCGCGGAAGTGTGGATAGGCGATCGGCGGCACGTATACCAATACACGCACGGCGTTTCGCTGCGTGTGGTTTGAGCCGATTGTCGGCGAATGAAATGCATTAACTGCAGTTTACTGGTAACATTTACGCTCCTCTCTACCGAATTGACGCAAGAAGCCCATGCAATGTTACTATTACTACCGAGTCAAGCTCGTTCTGGCTGGCTGACTGCTTGCTTTCGCATTAAATGACGCTTGTGCTGTGTTGCTTGTATGCATTTCACCTATGTTCCGCCTACTATGCAATTCTCTTGCACGACTGAACTACTTATTACCTACTTGCTCCTCTGACTGCTATAAAAGAAAGAGAAAGAAAGATCATAGAAGGCCCTCATATTGGTTCAACGCGTTCTGTGCCCCTTTTCGCCCTGAATGCGCATGCGCATTTTTCGCATCAATCTGTTCTCAATTAATTGTGGGACAGTCGATAAGCCTAGCGAGGAAAGCTTCATGGCTGACAGCGTTTTGCGTTACATCGATGTTGATCACGCACGCACATGTTCGTGCACCAGTAAAACTATCAAAAGCTCTTAAGGGTTCTGCAGAAAGCTTTCATTAAAAGGTTACGTTCAAATGACAATGATGAAACAAAGGTCTGCATATTTTACGGTAAGAAGATGCTCTCTTTTTTCATTTTTTTCTCAATCGAGAAAAGACCGCTGCCTTCCGGCAGTCATTAACAAGGCCAGACAAACGCGCAAGACAGTGTAAAAAATTATCACATTTTCCGTCAAATTGTACAACAGTAACGTAAGGAGCATCGTCTGAATTAATTCTGAACGTCTTGGTTGTTTAAGCATTTTGACAGGTGTTTCTTTGAAAATTTCGCTGCGTAAACTTTACCGCGAGTGGAAGAATGGCACTCAATAAACTCGTTTTTAACAAGAGTTTTAGGTCATGTTTTACTTCATGAAATTACCTCTCTGTAGTACTACCATGGCCAGCTAGACATAACTAAACCTCATCGCATAGTCGAAGAACTATATACAGTGCCATAGTTATGCAACTAACAAGGTACAAGTGTGTCGCTTAGAGGCTTGGTTTTGTTGTCAACCAAGTCGCTCAAACGTTTCATTCGCTCACTATTTAAAAGTCGTCATTTTGGAGACGATACCAAGTGCACTTTACGATATGCTTGAAGCAAAAAGCGGCATCCACACTGAAATGATTCTGCTAAATGGAGGATACGACGACAGTACGCAGCAAACTGGAAAGTGATACATCGCTGATGTTATTGCAGTGCTTTACTAGCCGAGCAAGACCAAATGCTTTCATACGTCGTTTCAGGTATACGTACAAGCAAGTAAGCTCACGCAAACATAACCGAAATAACTACTCTTTGCGAACGTGCGCGGCGAGCTACTCCCCCGAGCAAACATAGAAAGGCTAGCAAACAACGCAAGGAGCAATCTAAACCATGGCCTCCGAGATTGCGGGCATGCGGCGTGGTTCTCTCCGGCCATCCCAATCACCGTGTTTCCCAGCAAAACCAGCGAATCTCGCCTCACGTGCCCGGATACCGCTAGAGGGCGCATTTATTGTGGGTTCATTAGGTATTACGGCTTGGTGGCGCTAGCCACCGCCCGATCTAAAGGGTACAGCCATATCCATCCATCCATCCATCCATCCATCCATCCATCCATCCATCCATCCATCCATCCATCCATCCATCCATCCATCCATCCATCCATCCATCCATCCATCCATCCATCCATCCATCCATTCATCCATCCATCCAGATACGATTCCAACGTGGCACCAATATCTAAGATAGGTAGAGTCCGGGGACTAAATACACGTAGCCACGAGCGCCGAGCCAATTCAGACACAGGGTATATTAACATGCAAGGTGGTAGGAACAGGCTTAAGTGGGAAGAGATAGAAGAACAGCTAAGGGAGGAGAAGCCGACGGTATACGGTTTTGTAGAAACACTTCTCAGGGACATGGAACAACCTACTAACAATGCGGACTACGCGTGGGAATATTGTAATAGAACAGAAGTCAGCAGAAAGGGGGGTGGTATTGGGGCATTCATTCATAAAAGTACAGACTGGCAAAGGGTCAAGCAGGAGTGCAAGGAAAATTTATGGCTAAAAGGGAAAGTGGCAGGTCATATTACACTCCTTGGTTTTGTGTACTAGTGAACGGGAGCAAAGGCCAGAGAGGAAAACCAGGGAATGGTAGAGTGTATATCAAAGGACATTCAGGAGTTAGGAAGAGAGTGCGAGATAAATATACTAGGAGACATGACTGCGCACATAGAAGATATTGATGGGTATACCGACCCGACAGGCAAAATGATCATGGATATGTGTGAAAGGCTTGATTTGATCATTTGCAACAGTACCGAGAAGTGTGAAGGGCAAATAACATGGGAGGTAGGAAGGCTGCAGTCGACAATAGATTATGCACTGATGTCACATAGGATGTATGATAAGCTCAGAGCAATGCACATAGATGAAGGTGGCTCCAGAAGTCTGGGTAGGGATCACAAGCGTATCGAGCTAATTTTTGGAAGAGCAGTGAAAGTGGGAAGGAGACAAGATGAGCAAGTACAGGAAAATTTTTATCCAGAAAGGCAAATTGAAATAGCCACTAAACAAATTGAGAAAGTAATCACGGAGGATAATAAGACAGTGTGCACATACACGAATCTGATTAGACTCTTTGAGCTAGAACTTGCTAAGACGCTTGACAAGTCACCCCGGAAAAGAAGACACAAACCCAAAAGTTGGTGGGATGAGCAAGTTAAGAGAGCCATAGCGAAACGTCAGGAAGCCTCTAGGGAACACAGACATGCTAAGCAGCGGGGTGAACCGACAGATGATGTTGAAAGAAAATGGGAAACCTTTTTAAGCTGTAGAAGGGATGCATCCCTTCTGATCAATGAAAAGATTAGAAGAAAGGAAGCTCAGTGGCTGGCAGAAGTACATAAAAAAGATAGAAAGGCAGCTGCGAAATTTTGGAACTATCTAAACTCCCTAAGAAATGAGACGAGCCTAGAGCAGAGTTTTATAACTACAGCCCAAGGTGCTAGGCTAGAAGGGGACGAAGCTATTGAATATATAAGAACAAGGGTGACATAAAAATTTCAACAAAGAAGTGCTTTACGCACCACCATAGACAAGGACAATTCAGGTGGTGCAATGACTCCATTTTCACAACGATAGTGGGAAAGGGCTGAGAAAAGGGTTCCTAGTAGTACATCAACAGGCCCAGATGGCATTTCAATTAGGCTGATAAAGACATTAGGTCCTTAGTCTAAGCAGACTTTGAGAGAGGCAGTGAGCAAAATATTAATCGATGGTGAAGTTCCCGACGGATGGAAACTTAGCAGGAAGAGCATGATCTATAAAGGAAAGGGGGACAAAGCTGACATAAGCAACTACCGTCCTATAACAGTGACATCAGTGGTCAACAGGCTGGCGATGCAGATTATAAAGGAAAGACTGCGGGCATGGATAGAGGATGAGGGGGTGCTGGGGGAACTGCAGAATGGGTTTTGGAAACACAGGAGGTTGGAAGACAATCTGTTCTCACAGACGCAGTACATCGAAATTGCAGAAAAGGAACACAGGCCCCTGTGGCTAGCATTTTCGGATATCAAGGGAGCGTACGATAGCGTGGTTCAAGAGGAATTGTGGGGAATACTGGACACACTAGGCGTGGAACATGTAGTCACTAATCTATTAAAGGGTACCTATAAAGGTAACAAGGTACTTATAAAGTGGGAAAACAGGTATCCAAGCCTGCAGAGTTAAAACGGGGGCTTAGGCAGTGGTGCCCCCTGTCACCCTTATTTTCATGATGTACCTACAAGGATTAGAGGCCAAATTAGAGGGAAGTGGACTGGGCTTCAACCTCTCTTTAGTCAGTCAGATGATATAGTGCTAATGGCCAACAACAAGGAAGATTTGCAGAGATTGATGGACATCTGCGGTAATGAGGGAGATAGGTTAGATTTTAGATTCAGTAAGGAAAAATCAGCAGTCACGATTTTCAATGACAACGAAGGTAGTGAGCTTAGAATACAGGAGGTCACGCTAGAGATAACAGATAAATACAAATATCTGGGTGTATGGATAAGCAATGGGACCGAGTACCCGAGGGAACACGAAATATACGTTACGACTAAAAGTAACAGGCATGCAGCCGCGATGAAAAATAGGGCACTGTGGAATTACAATAGGTAGGATGTTGTGAGAGGAATATTGAAAGGGGTCATGGTTCTTGGTCTGACGTTCGGCAATGCAGTCTTGTGCATGAGATCAGAAGTTCAAGCAAGATTAGAAATTAAGCAACGTGGAATAGGTAGGCTTGCTTTAGAAGCTCACGGGAGTACACCAAATCAGGGAGTACAAGGTGATATGGGATGGACATCATTTGAGGGCAGGGAAGCTAGCAGCAAGATAAAATTTGAGAAGCGATTGAGAGAAATGGGGGAGTAGCGTTGGGCTAGGAAGGTTTTCAGTTACTTGTACATGAAGAATGTCGATACAAAATAGAGGAAGCGAACCAGGAAGTTGACTGGTAAATACTTAGAAAACAGCAGGTGGCCAAACCAAAAAGAACTATCAGTTAAGAAGAAAGTGAAGGCAATGGAGACTGACATGTGGAGAATGGGCATGATTAAGAAGTCCGCACTAGAGATCTACCGAACTTTTAAGCAGGAAATTTCCGAGGAAAGGATCTATGATAATACGCGGGGTAGTTCTCTACTGTTTGAGGCCAGGATGGGAGTATTGCGAACCAAGACGTATCGGGCCAAATACTAAGGGGTAGACACAGTATGCAGTGCGTGTGGAGAGGAAGAAGAAACTGCCGAACACTTGATAATGTTCTGTAAAGGGCTTCACCCTATAGTTCAGGATGATGACGCAGAGTTTCTCAAAGCACTGGGGTTTAGGGACCGGGAGGGCAAAATAGACTTTAAGCGGGTAGACTTAACTAGAAGGAGGTTATCTGATTGGTGGATAAAGTCAAGGCACAAGTGAAAATTAAACTCTTCACTGGAAAGTACGAATCCTCAAACTCACTTTTTAAGAAAAAAAATTAATATAGTTTTTGGTTCAATAAGTATTACGGCTTGGTGGCGCTAGACACCGCCCGATCTAAAGGGTACACCCATATCCATCCATCCATCCATAGTTGAGCGGTGGAGACCACCACCAAAAGCAGAGCGCGAGATTTGAGCTTGCGTATGTTTTTTTTTCTCATGTGTGAGCAAGAACCATTGACAAATATTCTGGCTGCACTGAAGGCAGGTATTTTTTTCTGTGACTGCTTTTATTTTGGTCCAATGGCGAATAAAAGCATGGCAACTGCTGAATTTTTTTCTATATAGATAATTGCAAGGAGGTGTTATTTCGTCTGAGACAAAAGGATTCCCCCTTTCTGGAGAGGCGTATATGGGTGAAAATTGGGCTAATTATAGTCATTGAATTACATTGCATTCCTATCATTAGAGATCGTATTACTATTTTATCGCGTACCAAGATTTATCAGGTGGTCAACCGAATTTTACTTACGCTCTAGATAATTAGGTACCGTGATCGTGCCACTTATTATTGTGATAAGTAATTTTGCCGGAATATTGTGAAAAGCTATGATTAGCCAACCTACAATTACTCCCCACGTCCTTCACAGTGAAAGTGCTTGAGTTATCATCGTCCCCTTTTTTCGTCATCTGTCTTTTGATTATGTTTTGGTAGCACAATGGCAATATCACTAACGTGTTCATTTACAGTATTCTCGACTGCATACTAATCAAAGGGTCGCACGTGAGGCCGAACGGCGTCTTTTAGTGAACCAAGTATTCGTTGAGGTAGACTACTGAAGAATAAAAAATGTGAATTGCCACTGCTATGTAACGTGTCATGTTTCATGACAGGTACACAAAACTCTGAACGCGGGTGGCGTTCTTCTCCAACAAGCAAACCATCTCGATGTTCATTCTTACATTCCCCAACGTATCCACTGAACACCGTAAAATACCAGTGCGAATGGGCGACCATAAGTCACCAAAGCGCACCTGTAACCAGCCCGCGGTCGTCGCAGAGTCGGTGACGTTCAGTCTAGACATAGTCTAGACTTCCTCCCTGTCTCCCGCTTCTGCGGTGACAGTTGGAAAGAAAATATAGAGAAGCCTCACGGGCGAATGTGAATCGTTGTACGCTCGGGGAGCGCGGCTTTTTCGCCAGACTTGACGGCGTCGGCACCATGAGAGGAGAGAACAAGACAGTTATGCCTAGTTCACACTGAAACATCCGCTTTCTACAGTGACCAAAATTCCCCTGCCACCGAAACGCAGCGTCGTTCGCACTGGACGCGTCCCGCGCCGCCGAATATGTCATCTACTACGGGGCGAACGCGGGATGGATGCGCTGTCACCCGGTTGTTGTCGCGGCTCGCAAAGGCTACTACGCTATCCGGTGGTGTATACTTCGACAATTCTCGTACGCAAGAAGCAAGAAAAGACAGTACTGCTTACTTTGCTGCCAAGTGGCTGTCTTGTAATGCACGGAGAGCAGAAAAACCACCGACGCCAGCGGCGTTGGCGGGTTTGTTTTGCTCTGCAAGACCGCAACAAGCTCGGTCACGCCAACAGCAAGCTCGGTCACCTCTTTCACGAAATACGAAGGCGAAGTAGGCACAGAGTAGGTTAAACTCCCGTTGGTTTCAACATTCAGTTGCGTGCACTGCGGCATAACAAGTGAGTAGGGCTTGGCCGCCATTTTTCAAAATTCTTTGACTAGCGCTCCTATTGGTCCGCGGTGACCGATTCGGCGGCAGACGCCGCAAAAATTGGTCTGAGAGTGATCGGCGCAGAGAGGGCCCTTTCGGCGGATCTCGCCGCCGCCGAACTGGATTCGGAGCACTTTCGGCGACCGGAATGCTCAGTTTGAACGAGGCCTTACAGATGCTGAGCACAGAGTTTGGTCGGCTCAGCGGCTCAGCGGCTGTTCCTCTTGAGTGGGTGTTATTTCTTTGTAATGCGCTCATGCTGCGGCTATCGAGTGGTTACCTTGCCTGCATGCGTCACTGACGTTCTGCATAAAGGAGAAAAAATATTGGAGTGGAAGTCATAATAAATGTTTGATACAAATGTATCGATTTGTTTATCAGGTTGCGGAATGGTTACGGTTTCTAAATTGATGCTTTGTCAATGCTGTGGTTTTTTTTTTGTTAGAGAAAGTGACGTCAGGTCTTGTTTCTTCCGTTAACTTCAGGAATATGTCATACCAACGCCTCCTAGAAAAACTATGCCTGGAACGTCGCTCTCTTTTCAATTGGCAGCCTCCTGCCAGCACGTAATCTCGGAAGCCATGCCTTCTGCCTTGTGGCGCGACCAGCCGCCGTGTGAGACCACTCGCCTCCGTACCGCTCAGTCACGTGACATTACCATACCGCTCTGTCACGTGACATCATGGCTGCTGGAAGGCAACTGTGAGAGCATTGCTGTGTTCGCAGGGGGCGGCCGTCGGAGACGCTCGCCTTTGTACCGTAGGGGAAGGGTAAAATCAAAATGTAGGGCAGCGTGTTTGCGGTTCACGTTCCTGGAATAATACTGATGCGTGCCGTTCTGCACATTAGATAGGAAAAAAAACTTGGATACAAGAAGGCAGCATGCGCAGTGGCGGCATCAACGGCGCCACCAACGCCTGATTTGCGAGAAGGTGCGTATATAAAACGCTCCACATACAGATAACGCTCCAAACACAGATAGCCCGATCCACAGGTGAAATCGGAATTCCGCATTTTGCGCTCATTGGTTACACACAAATAAATAGGCCACTTTCTTGGTGCTTTTGTGGAACTACCCCCGACTTAAGTTGGACGCTGTTAAGAGAATTATTACCGGCATGCTGTCATAATCACAGCTGTGATGCGTAGCGTGACGTGGGTTTATTGCTTTTAGGAACGAAGCTTTTTATAGAATCACTTGGTCGTTCGTCGATCTATCTAGCGTAGCCAGAATATTCACGGAGTGAATAATATGATAAGTGGGGCGAAGCGTCCGTCCATCTGATGTGTGCTGTAGTGTGATAGTAGTCGACAGACGCATCAACGAGCGAATGTACAGATGGATGGATGAATGAATGGACGCTTCACCCGACTAATCATTCACTGCGACCATATGCTGTAATTTTGTTTATTTATCTCTCGTGCAGCGTACAGCGTTTTGCTTGTCGTTGACAAGCCCCACTCAACTTGTCTCATATATCGGGAAGACCAGTTGTGGAGAGCACTGTTGGACGGCCGGCGTGTTTGCCTAAGAAGCGAAGAATGCTTCTAAGAAGCGATTAAACCACGTCATGGAGCAGCTGTGATCACATTAGGGCGTCTCTGCAAGAACTCTATAAACAGCGTTACAATGAAAAGCAGCGCTAGTTCGATGAGATCAAGAAGAATCCATCCAATCGAGCGTAAAAAGTAATCCATGAACGTAGAACGCTACAGTCGTCTAACCTCGCTTGCGGATCGGGCTGCCATTTTCCTTCCTTTTCACTGGCGCCTCCCCCCCCCCCCTTCTATACAGCCCGCGAACTTCGAAGTATAGTTTCGGGCACATGCAGATCTCTTGAAGAGGCATTGCAGTTTTAGTTGCTCTAATATGGGTGGCGCCAATCTACAGCAAAATTAAAACCCCATTCAAAAATAAAATGCCCAGCATTGACTTTGCCTTTCCCCTCCTTGACCCGACATTTACAAACGAACACAAAGCTATACAGAGGCGCAAAACCATTTTTTTTTCTCGCCACATAGAAGCTTCGCCAACAACGCGGCAGCCTTTTTGACGGAGAGAAAGAGCGCCGCGGTGCGGAGAGAAGTGCGGGCTCCGCACTCCGAGAAGTGCGGGTGACAGCATGAATAATGGACGACGCAGTTAAAGCATTGCGTCCGATATCAGCCACCAGCACGCAATCTCGGAGGCCACGAATAAAGCGTTTTGATATGAGAGGAAAATGATGGCCACGCTGGGTTCTTTTCGCTTCGTGCTAGCGTGTGATGACTCGTTTTCCGAGTAATGCAGCTTCCACATGCACCAATCGTGGTTCATTGCCGAACGCTTCGCGCGGGATAGCACCGACGAATGAAACTACTGCAATAAGCGCTGCAGAAAAAAGCCAAACTTATCGCTGCGTGAACGTTGCGCTGTGCCTTGGTGGAGCGACACACAGACCTGTGGGACGTAAAACGCCTGCACGGGTTCGTGACTCAAGCTACAAACTTCCGTGTTGCTTTCCGTGTTGATCAAGTGCAGTCTGGTAGTGAGTATGCATGAGCACACAGCGTAGGTTATCGCAAAACTATGGCGCACGCACCATGAATTTTTTCTCTTTGAAGGGACACTAAATTAAATATTAACGACTTTTCTTCTATTAGTAAATTATTCTGTCACAATACCGAAATCGCAACGCTTGCACCCAGATGTCTAGCAGGAGAGGAAACATGCGAAAAAAAAACAGAAAAAGAGATGTAGACATGATGTTGAGAATTCAGCCCTAAATGCCGTGACGTCATTGATTTCGACTGCATACAATACGTCTTATGTAGCTCCTAAATGCTACAAGTGAAGCACAGTTGGCCAAAACATTAGCTATTGTGCACAGCGCCATATCTTTCAGCACCGTGTTATGGAACGAAGTTAAAAGAATTGCTTTGTGGAGATGTGTTTTGTGGGCACACACTTGACCTTAATTAAACTTAAGCTTAAATTAGTCGTATGACAAGGATACACCAAAAACACTGCCACTCATGTACAATAGCTGAAGATTAGGCTGACTGGACGTGGACCTCGGAAGGCCCATTGACATAAAATACGAAACTTTAGGCAATCTCGTTGAGCTAATATCGACAAAATAAGACAAACACACTTCAGAATCACGTCATGCGGACAGATTGAAATATAGCTTTAAACTTGGTTTTCTGCTCCAAAAAGCTTATGATGGTGAAGCTAATGACATTAGAGTTCTGAGAGCACACTTTGTCAATATAAACCCAATCATTGTTTCACCTTAGTGCTCCTTCAAATCACGACGCTTTGAAGAAGCGCATATCAAATACCAATAGTTTTTGTGTGCTTGTTGATGTCTTAGTGCAGGAATCACGGTGCGCTGTGTCCAGGTATGTGTTAAAAGTTTTGCTACCACGACGACTGAACAAGATCATGTGCGTTAGTCGTCCTGAAGTAGATATCCAACCAGGTGTCAACGTGGCTGCATCCACGTAAAACGGTTCTACACACACACACATATATATATATATATATATATATATATATATATATATATATATATATATATATATATATATATATATATATATATATATATATATATATATATATATATATATATATATCGCAAATGTCAATAGACACATTACAAGCTGTTATAATCACTACACAACAAGCACTACCAGTGTGAAGACAATTTCAATTTTTGTGTTAAACAGATCTCTGTGACGAAGCGATCGGCTATATTTTTTCAGAGTAAGCTTGGCTGGGTGGCAGCTTTTGTTGCCGACCTACATTGCTATCTACTCATAAATCAGCATTGCTATTGTTCTTAAATCAGCTTAAGTTTATACTCAAATGTATTCAACATTTCACAACTCATACGTCGCCTCAATGCGCTTGCAATGCAATGACCTCTTGTTGCATAAACACAAAGCCACTGTTGTAATAACTATTATAGCTTGGCCTGCAATACTTAAGCTATATATCAGGGAATAGAAAACTTTCTCCTTTATAATCCTGAAGTCGTAGCCTACAATGCTTGATTTTTAAATTGCTGGAGAAAAAAATTGTATTGATAACTTGAGTTGTCGAAATTAAACATATCGCTAAGTCAATCAAGAAAGGGAACGTCATGGGATGCTCTCATATGGTTTTGTAAGATTATGAACACAGCTGTGCAGAGGACTGTTTCCAATACCAGGAGTAGTGAAATGAATGTCTTACCCTGTGAAATACAGCATGAAATCGGCATGCCAGTGTTGTGTATACATGTATAAGTATTTTATGAACAACCGCAGTGTTGTTTCACTCCGAAGTTTTCCGTCTGCCCATTTTTTCATGTAATACGATTCTTGATCCTATAACAATTATTTCATTAGTTGAAAAAACTTTTGCAGCTATTATACTCACCGTTGTAGTTGTCACAAATGCCGTAAGGTTAATATATCCAGGCGGTACAAGTTGTCCAAGCAGATCATTTACCTGAGAAGATCACAAACGTATCAGCGAAACGTCAGAGATCACCCACTTAAAAATGTCGATAATGAAAAGCATATCATACTATCACAGCGCTGTCATTCCGGACGAACCATATTTGTTGATAGGAAGCATCACGTTTCGACTTGAAGTTTTGTGCAGGCAATAAATAGAGCTTTTCATCAAAACGTGATTACATCAGTAGTGCATTTTTACTTGAGTCTGGTTATTCCTAAATCGAGCAGAATATTCAAGTTTGAAAGCTTGTACAAAGTGAGCACTGTTTATTATAATACTCGCACTATTCAGTGTACTGCATTTTGGACACTAGAGTAGTTAGCGAAATAATTTCCGTGTCACTCAATTTTTAGGCAGTTTTTTTGGTAGTTTATTTCATAACAAAACACACGAAAAAACAACAATAAATGGATTATAAAAGAATATGCGGAAATCTTGCAATGTAGTGAAAATATACACCAAAAATTGGCACAGCGAAGTACGGCCTGTTGACGCTCGTTAGGTACCTTATTTTAGTATATTTGTGAATATAGCTGTGTGACCTGTTTTATTCTCCTTTTCTTTTATCTTTTCTCTCTGTCTTTTCTCCATCGATTTATATAGTTTTTATTTCTGTTTCTTCGTTTTTACTTCTACTTATTTCCACCTCTTTTTTATCTCCTAAATTCTTCCTTGCTTCCGCTTGCTTAGTTTCTATCTATTGTTTTTCTCTCTATCTAATACTTTCTTTCTTCGACACTCGTTATTCGATTCTCTCTGTTTATTTCACATTCTGCATTTATTTTTTTTTAATTCACACTTTCTCACTCTTCAATTGCCAGGTTTAACTCTCTCTCGTCCTTTTGTCACTGCTCTTCCCCCTCAGGTATGTCCTCCTCATCCTCACTTCCCCGATTTCGCCTTCTTGCTGTGCGTACTTTCAAAACCATGTTATCTTAAATCGGCGTGCCTAATTAGCCGCGTGGTTAAGACGCTCACTTTTTGATCACGAGGACTATGCAGGTTTGAATGCAGCTGACTCATGAGTGTTGTTTTTGCCAATATTTCATCTCTCTCTCTCTTCACACTTTTCTTTATGTCTGTATTTCTGTTTCTTGCTTGATTCCTTTTCCCACCACTTCACCCTCTCATCTCTAATTCGCATTATGTCTCCCCATTTTATACGCCGTACTAATCAGCGCACGTGTTCTGGCAGCGAAGCCGAAGGAGAAGAAGAAGATAACGAGAGCGGGTGCTGATTCATGGTGATAGTTTTGCGCCGCAAAATTTTAGACTGATCCACAACAGCTTTCCTGCTAAAACAGGAGAACGTTCAATTTTCATTTCACTTTTTCTTGCCCCTTTTTGTGCTCCTTCAATGCCGCACGTGCACAAGCCCAGCCAAATATTTACTGTCATAAATTTTATATATTGTGTAATTAATGCATCATCCCATTTATTCCTTCCTAATAAGGCCATTCAAATTATATGCAGGGACAACAAAGACTACAACGATAGCGAGGCCTTAGTTGCATTTTATATTAACCCGTTTTTACTTTAAGATGCGAGTCTTCTGCACACAATACCACTAAACAACAACAATTTGTAGCTCAACATATCTCTCAGGGGACAGCATAATATCACGATAGCCCTTATTCTCATTTACAGGGCGTACTTTTTTATTTTTAATAATACTTTATCGAAAATCAACACTACTGCATTATTGCCGGTCCGCACGAAAAAAAAATTATGTCACAAAAGGGAATCAGAATATGTGAAAAATCTACAAGCCTGGACAATATTGCAGGCAGGCCGTATCCTAAATATTATACACATTTATAATTATTCAACATTTGTATAGCTCTCACACCCATGCTATAGTAATTACCTTTGCTTTATTGTTTGCCAGTTCGATTGAGAGTTTATAAGGCATGTCGATAATCTGTGTAGACAGTACAGCCACAACCACATCTGTGTAGAGCGCACGAGCAGTGCCGGTTTTGGCCCAGCCGCGCGAAAGCTTGAGGAACTTTCGGGCTATGAAGAGGTGTATCAGGGGCACGCGTGGTCTAGTTGTCAAGCTGACCACGTCAGAGGTAACACTGCCTGAAGACTTAGTGCCGCAGAGCAAAAACCGACAGCTCGCGTGCTATACACAGATGTGGCCGCGGCTCTACTTTAGGAAAAAATGGAAGCTTGAAGAGATGAAAAAAATTGATTTTTTCAACTAAAATATCTGGCAATGGTGATTGTGTGCGATTTATGAGTTGTCATGAGCGTAAATGATCTCGGAGATTACACTTACACAAGCGTCCCTGTAGCACGTATCTCCATTGTCATTAACAGTGTGAAGTATAAAACCGCAAGAGCGGATTGTGGTTGCGACGTCTTCGGCCCCGGCCACGGGCCCCGCCATCTTCACTGGCGTCCATCGCAGCTAAAATGCGTGGTGAGAAAAAACACGCTACTTCTTGCCACTTTACCATAGTTGGAGTGGATTGCGCACAGACTGCAAGTCTTCGTGATGGATGGCCACGGTACGTGCATCTTACATTAATACGGGCAAATTTTATTGGTGAGGTGTTCTTTTATACGGCGTGCAAATGACAACCTATTACGAGCGTGCCTATTTTTGCCAACAACTCCCCTGATCAGGAAATTTCCAACAATTATCCGAACCCCTTCCAGAAAATAAATTTCGTTGAATAAAAATGTTCACTAGGTTGGAATCTCCGTTTAGAACCAAGCAGGCTTGAAAAAAATTACCAGGGTGGAAGTTACGTCAAGAAAGCGAGACCATGAAATACGCCTAGTCACCTGGGGCAAAGGTAAGTTTATTTACAGAAAGGCAGAGAGGTCGGCCTCAGCGATAGCTTGCTCTAGCCTGCTACTCTACACTGGGGGAAGGGAAAGGGGAAAAGAAAGATTAATGAATGACGATGTTGAGATAGAGCGGTGAATATGTAGTGTTCTTTCTATCTGAGACACATTTCATAGCCACGCACATAGTCCAGTTGTTTCCAAAAAGGTTATAACTGCTTTTATGACCGCAGTTGCACTGTTGGTGTCTGGCCAAGGGCCCAACATGGTCTCATCAGTTAATGACCTACTGCGATATAGTTCAGTAGAAGAAATCAGTGTTTGTCGTTCATTTGCGTATGCTGGGCAGACACAAAATATGTGCTCAAGTGTTTCTGGCACATCACAGTGTTCACAATTAGGACCGGTGTCACTGCGACCGATGATATGTACGTAATGTCTGGTGTACGCTACACCAAGACGAATGCGGTAGATCATACTTGTGTGTTGCCATTTCAATTTAGGGGGCATGCGGAACCTCATTTCCGGGTCCCATTTGTGAAGTCGCTGGTGTCGCCGTTCCGCTTTGGTCCAGTGCTGAAGTGTGTAGCTGTGCATCACGCAGCGAAGCAGGGCGTTCATGTCAGCTCGTGAAAACGCAATGGGTACTTCAGGGGCACTGCCTAAGGCATTTTTAGCTTCAGCGTCTGCCTCTTCGTTTCCCATCACGCCGCAATTAGCGGGAATCCACTGGAAAGTTATAAGATGACCATATTTACACAACGTACAGTGATTCTCGGCACGTGTACATTGACGGATCCACCACGCTATACACCTCCGCCGCAGCCTTTGTCATCCCAGACATGGATATCGCTCGACGATTCAAGGTGGACCATAAAACCACATCAACTGCCGCAGAGCTTGTCGCTATCCGGGAGGCAATAAGATTTATTTCCGGAGAGCGACCTCGAGCCTGGACGATATTCTGTAATGCCGAACCCGCTTTGCAAACCATTAATTGCATCATAAAGCAAGGTC
The DNA here is from genome assembly GCF_043290135.1 of Rhipicephalus microplus. Classification (NCBI taxonomy): domain Eukaryota; kingdom Metazoa; phylum Arthropoda; class Arachnida; order Ixodida; family Ixodidae; genus Rhipicephalus; species Rhipicephalus microplus. The sequence goes on from NC_134707.1 coordinate 52,785,935, forward strand.
CGTATTACAGCTTGGCAATAGAAATCACAGAACTTATTTAGGTTGCTTCAACAAATGGTCACCTGGGGCAAGATTATACGTTAACTTGTAGGGAAGCAAACGCTGCGTTTTTCGCATACAACCTACCACACTAAAGCACACAATTTAAGGGCTCACCAAGTGTGCCCCACGGGACGGCTTTTTGATCTGGCACAGTACAGTACCTAGTACTCAAAATTGTTGTCCACTTTTTCTAACCACAACTTTAGGGATGGCTCAATGTGCTTCTCGGTGTTGCAAGTTTACGTAAGAAGTACCTATATCGCGGTAAAATTGACTTAGAGATCGTGTCATCAATACTCATCTCGATAGGTTACTCTCATCGGTAACAACATGAACGATTATAATTAGCTTGTGATTGACATGAAAAAAGCAGAACGACTTTATATTTGCCGGCATCACCCTGAAGAAGCGTCATCTTGAGACAAATCAGGGAGAAACCGTGCCTTCAGTTTTGCCAGAAAAGCGTATTAACTGGCCAGAACGGGTGAATGTCGCGATGACATCTTGGACAAGTCACACCGATGCTATCAAGAGTGCTCAGGCAATACGGCGTCCTCAGAGCGCCACAGTGCATAGCGGAGGGATCTGAAGAAGATGGCGAAAAAAAAAAATCGGACGGATCCCACGCATTCAAGGAATTATTTTTATTCGTAGCAGTCAGCGAAAGCTGTCTATGCTGCATATTTTACGGTATTTCCTAAAATTGTGGATCAACGTGTTTGTGTAAATGTAGCGATCGCGCACTTATCATAGGTTAACCAGACACGTCGACTACACTGGCGCTTATAAGTGCCGTACGCTAGTGCTTAACGTTAGCGCACAAGTATTGGTTTTATAGCAACGACCAACACGATACGGTGGAATAATCAGCATATTATACATAGCGTTTGGGACAGAATTGCGCAGGGGTCAGGCAAGCATTGATTATTGCTTATGCTATCAGAGTTTCAGGAGTACACGTATTATGTTCATTATATTGTTTTAAAAGCAGATATCGAACACAGCAACCAATACAGACGTTCTTCTATTACGACGCCTGCATAGAGTCTGTTTCTACATCAGTTTAGTCATCTGATAAGACTCATTGGTAGAACACTTTATTTTCACGCAAAACTCCCATGGTTTCGATTCCGGAATTTTTCTTATTTGAAACGATCGGGTATTTCCTCTCATCGCCAAGGTCACCTACACCGACATCGGTTTTTCTGTGACGTGCGGACCCTATAACTCTCTCGCGCTAAGATTTCCAATGCCTGTTCTCCCAGTTCCTGGGCTGACACAGAATACGAATCACCTGTGGGGTATAGCCGTGTGCCACGGGCTGTGTTATGCGGCTAAGTCACGTTGCTCACGTCATGACCTATCAGTTGCGTTCGTCATACGCGCATGCCCTCATACGCCAACTAAAGAATATGTCTAAGTGAAGGGCACAACCACAAGATCACTCAGACATTGTTGATTAGATAGATAGATAGATAGATAGATAGATAGATAGATAGATAGATAGATAGATAGATAGATAGATAGATAGATAGACAGATAGATGTTATGGTTATGAAAAAGTTTCGCATTTAGTATAAACCCAAAGAAGCACTTTGATTGGCGTGCCTTTTGTCGCGGAACAGCAATCACACAAGTAAAAAAACAAAAAACACCGTCGATTCTCACGAAAACCTTCGCACGTTCTTCTGTAATATGTTTTGGGATCATTTCCAACAATGATTTTCACTCCATGGCACTGAATCTAATTTTGCTCTGACAGGCAATATCTAGTTATAAAATCATAGAAAATTAGTTGCGTAGAAAGTTTATTTAGGTATGCGCATCATAGTAAAATTGGACAACATTATTAAGAAACAGTTTCCGTGCACTTGCCTTCTTTATGTGTTCTTGTAAGTAATCTTGAGCATTCCTGCTTTCTTTGTTCAAGCGTGTGTTCAATACGCTATCAAAAAATACAGTTAGATCTATTCTGAATTCTGACGCCCAATGGCGCAGAGAAGCTTTCGCTGTCGAGAAAAAAAAAGAACAATAAAAGCAAAGAAAGCAAGGTGAAGGTGCGATATTATAAGGCCTGGCGTTGAGGCTTTTAATTTTCTCTTCAATTATAAAATACGACATATATGCAATTTAATACAGATTCAGTCATGTACCATATTCAGTTTTCTTACCGCATCTAGTTCTATCAATATGCATGGTGATGTGCCCTTTAGGACAAACCATGCTTTGGGATGAGCCATTCATTAAAAAAATACAAATAATGACGCACAGAAAACTTTCCAAGCATTTCCTATTGCTCCCCGGAATAGAGTAATACGTAATGGCGTGGAGCTCTCTTGACAAGGTTACATTCACCAACATGATGATTATTCTACTGAAGTATTGCGTCCCTAAGCCCATATATAGCTGTGAGGCACGGCAACCTATAAATATTAGGCAAGTGGGTACACCTGAGCGATTTAACGTGTACCTTAATCTAATTAGGAACACGTGTTTTTTTTTTTCAAGATTTCACACCCATTAAAATATGGGTACGGGGACCAGGATTCAAACCGGCACGCGCTCTTATCCACGTGACAACTGGCGTGCTAAATTAAGCTACCATGATGACTACCCACTTATGATTGCCAGTCCCAGCTTGAATATTATATCTATTTATTTATGTATATTGATTAGGCTAAGGTTAATACTATAGTATTCATATTCATAATAAAATTATTAATATATTGATAATATCTAAAAACTCATTAGTTATTACAATGTATTTATTCATGTTATTCTACGCTTAATCTTATAATTTTACGTGTCAGCAGCCACAGGGTTTTAAGGCGTTATAGTTCTTGACAGTACACGCGAACATCCCGGGATGTAATCTTAGGGGAAGCTGCCGCGTTTCGGTGTAAACGATGTGCTCGAGACAGGTGTACTTAGATTTACGTGACCACTAAAGAGCTCAAGGTTGAGAAAATTTCTTCAACACTCTACCACGTGTCTTTTGTAGTCATACCGTTATTCTGAGAAATAAAATTCACAACTTTATTATTTATGTATCGCACCGAAATCCCTAACGATTCTGAGACTCGCCATAGAGGTGGATTTGGGACCTCTTGAAGTTCTCTTTAATGCACAACACAGTCGAAGCACGCGGGCCTCCAAAAGTGCGCCTCTACGTAAAGGCTGCGGTATCTGCTCAGAGTCTCTCGAATCAGTAGCATGCTATTTATATGGTTTCATAGTTCTTCCAAGGAATCTATTCCTTGTTATTTCTGTTTTTCTAATTAGATTGAAGTAGGCTGTTGAACATTTGAGACAGTTGTTTCGCAGACACAATATAGCGCATAAAGTGTATGCCACGCCAGTACCTATGAAAATTCGAAAGCTCCGAAACCAAGAGCGTATGAGCTACGCAACTGAGAAGACATGAAAATGAGTTCAGTGGAATCTCACAGGGTGCGGGTGGTTCTAAACGGGTGGTTGTGTTTTATTCCTTTTCGCCACTTACTCTCTTAACGTAATTTGAAGTGTCGACACTCTAGATTATATTTTGCGTCATATCGGAATAAAATATAAATCCCACACATTTACAGGTGACAGTTATTTTTCGACAGCAACACTTTTGACTCCTTCGGTGGGTTCTTTTCCATTGGCTCTGCTGTCAACATCCGCATTTAGTTGAAATTTATAATATCATCTAGGGCATGATATGTCCAGTGCACTCCTAGAAGCAAATGTTTGCTGGGAATGAACGCGGATAAATCATGCAGATATTCAACGAGCTGGTAATCTATTTCGCACTAAAAGCGCATGCGAGTCTTGCCAGTGATAATTCCTCCAGCGGAAAAGAAACGCCCCGTCGGTTTTTAGAGATGTGAATCATCGTGAGGGTGCGCTAGTGGCTGTCGGAGACTAAAGCCCCTCTTTTTACCAGAAATTCCTCAAACTAACTAGAGACAACTCTGGCGCAGCAATCGTTCAGTGCCCCGCCGCGGTGGTCTAGTGGCTAAGGTACTCGGCTGCTGACCCGCAGGTCGCGAGTTCAAATCCCGGCTGTGGCGGCTGCATTTTCGATGGAGGCGGAAATGTTGTAGGCCCGTGTACTCAGATTTCGGTGCACGTTAAAGAACCCCAGGTGGTCGAAATTTCCGGAGCCCTCCACTACGGCGTCTCTCATAATCATATGGTAGTTTTGGGACGTTAAACCCCACAAATCAATCAATCAATCGTTCAGTGACCATGGGAATGATAGGTAGTACATGGATTGGCCTAGTCTTCGTGTACTTGCAGGTGGTGAATCGCACTTGTGGCTTCCTTTATCGCTGTGTTTCAGTTTTCTTTCAAAAGAAAAAAAAAAAACCCTTTTAAACTTGGTGACCTGATTTGAAAAGGTAAGCCTAAATAAATGAGGTGGCCAAGCACGACCGCTGAAGATTGGTTGACTTTTGTTTCGTGAAATAACAGCTCCAAGCTACGCGAACACACATGGAGCCAGAATCACGAAGATTAGACATTTCCGTGCACTACCCATCATTGCCACGCTCGCTGATGCACCGTGCATTGAAGCTTCCATTTACACTAGCGCCAGAGTGTATATTTCGGAAATTTTTATGATATTTACCAAAGACAGGGGGAAGAGGAGTTGGTAGGGCAGGACGCTGCGTCGCGTTCGATTAGTGATTGCGAACTTCCATAAAGAGCGAGCAATTATAACCATTGTCAGATGGCTCATATACGTGATTCACTCTCGCCACATCGCTTTAGGACGAGAAATGAAACGGAAAGCCTTTCACGCCCTGGATTGGCACTGTTTACTTAAGCTAGCCTGTAGAGTCTGTGTTGAAGTTACGCGAGATCTTATACCAGCCTGTTGTCGAGCTAAACCAAACGAGTTATGTTTTAGCGTTTTGTGCTGTAATATTTCAATCTGTTGCTGTCACATTCACTGTTTCACCCTTGCGGATTTTCAAAATCTGTTGCTTTTTTAATATCCTAAACTTCTGAGTTTATTAACGTCAACTTCATTTGGTAAACATTTCCGCTCTACAGTGCGATACGTAAGTCGGCGTACTACAGGTTATATCGCAGTTGATAAGTGCGGGATTATGTTTTATGAGCAATAAAGAAACAAAGTATCGAGAAGCGGCAACTGCTTAAAACAGCTTGTATATATAAACTTACAAAGCACACTCTTGCTTACTACTGTCTTCGAAGAGGCTTCGCAAAATGCTGGAAAATAAAAAAAAAAAACAACTGGCAGTATTATTCATCCTCAGCGCTCACATGGTGTTCGACAGAAATATTTTTAAGAAGATTACATAAGCGATTCAAGAACTGAAGCTAAACTGGTTAATGTACAAATAAAGCATCAATGATTGATTGATATGTATGGTTTAACGTCCCAAAACTAACATATTGTCACGCGCTAGGAGCTCGAAGAAATGTACAAGGAGACGCGACTGTCAAAATCTCAGACACGAAGAAGGACATCTCCACTGGCATGGGTTGCTCGTCCTCGTCTTCTTCGTTCTCTGGCACAAAACTGGCTCACTGTTCACTGGCACAGACCACCAGGTGGCAATATGACTATGAGAGACGCCGTATTGGAGGGCTCCAGAAATTTCGACCACCTGGGGTTGTTTAACGTGTACTAAAGCATCAATAAACAAGTACTGTTGGTCATATTGAATGGAATGGAATGAAAGAACTTTATTTTAATCCTGGAGCTCCCATAGTAGAGTACCTAGTGCTCAAATAGTTAACCACGTTTTTTAAACACACGCGTGCTCGTATTGAAAGCTGTGCAGAAATGTCGGCAAGCCACGAAGCAGTAAGGTCGCGTTGAGCAAATTCAAGGCTATTGCACTTCTCCATCATCTTTATTAGATTCTTATGGTCGAGCTGAATCAAGGTGTGATGTCATCACCCTTACGGCACATGTGCGTCCCCTCCCTCTCCTCTCCCGGGCTCCCCCTTTTTTTAAGGCTTCCCTCCATGCGGCGTTCACACTCTCATTGCGCATGCACGCCCCCTCCTGTCCTACTCACCCCTTCTCTTCATATAGGCATTCTTCTTCATAGCGTACTCCCATAGCAGATGCGCATCCCCTTCCCTCCTACGCTCCCCTCTCACCTCGCAGCGCCGACGCAGGCAGCGTCGACTAGCGAGTTTCTTGATTGAAAAAATCGGCTGATCGGGCTTCGCAACCATTCACTGGCCATCCCGTCGTCATAGCAAGCTCAGTGCTGCGAAGGCAACAGCGCTAAGAATACAGACTAACCCCCGAATGCCAAGATGTTTCTTGACTCGTACTAGACTCGTTCTTGACTCAAGACAGTCTTGCCGGTCACCATAAATCGTTCTTGAACTTGCGGACGACTTGAAGGCGACTTGGCTCTGTCGAAGTCAAGACAAGTTCCAAGTCAGCTGCGGGGCTAGCTTGAAAGCGACTGTATGCATTATTCCAACATGGCCACCTCTCGAATGAACGTCGCGTGGAAGTTTGCTTGCCTCCCCATAAGCGTAGCATTTTCTGGGGTGCACTGCCTGCCGAAGATTCTTGGACCCGCTATACGTGACCGATGAAATCTGATGGAGATGTACGACGAGAAACAATTCCACACTCGATACAGATTCACGAAGAACGCCGTGCGGCAGCTGCTGGGTATGTTGCCGCTCCGGGAAAGTGGGGACAACCGAAGACACCCTGTGCCTCCAGTGTTACAGCTACTGATGACTCTCAGGTTTCATGGCGCTGGCACATTCCAAACAGTCACCGGGAATCTCGTCCGCATTCCGAAGTCGACAGTTTACCGTGCAGTAAGAAAAATTACGCTACTCATCGAAAAGCACCTGTACGCAATGCTGGTGCGCTTTCCGCAGCCGGCAGCACTTTCTATAGTTATGCGGGACTTATATGAAATGGCTGAGTTCCCTGGCATTACAGGTTGTGTCGACTACACACACGTCCGTATTATTAGCCCCGGTGGTGGCGACGCCGAAGTGTTCCGCAACCACAAAGGCTATTTCTGTTTTTATGAAACACGACCGAAAGTCATGTTTTATAAACACGACTTTCGGTACAAAATTGACTGTGTCTGTGTGCCTCTTCTATCCTTTCTTCCCGTCAAGGGCGCTGTTTCTCGCTCAGAAAGGCATCGCTTGTAGCACAACGCTACGTAAAATTCACACACATAAAAAAAGAGGCGCCCCTATCACGGGTTTTTCGATCCCCTTCCCCATCATGCAGCGAGACATTGCTGTACCCCGCGAGACAAAACTCTGCTTAGGGCAATGTCCTGACCCCCGCTTTTTCTCTTGTTTACCGAGCTCCATAAAAGGATACGAATCACATTCGTTCTCAGAACTTTTTTTTCATATATAACTGCGACCTATTTCACTACAAGCATGTCCACAGGTGAGCAGAAAGGCAAATACTGTGAAAGTCGCGTTACCAAGTGAGCCAGGTCAGCTCAAACACACGCCATTAAGTTCGATTGAAAAAAAAAACCGACAAAAGAACCGAACGCGATGTTTGTTTCGCCTCCAAACAAAGCAAGCGTGGAGGAACACGCCGCATTTGGGTGGCCACTAAAACCAGCGGGCAATGAACGCTTTACAGAAGCAACACTGCGCATCGATGTGGCGGCAGGCACCACGTGCCGCTCGTTAGCCGTAAAATGGCAAAAATACGCTTGTGGCCCTTCGTTTTCATAGTTATTTTAAAACATATGGTCTTTTTTTGCTGTAACTTATGCCTTACGCTAACCACTTCAGTATTACCCTCGTTAGCAGGCGAGCAGCCTATTTCTGCTTTGAAGCTCGTTCTTGACTTGACTAAGCAAGACAGCCTGAGCATCTATGAAACGCAAAGGCTGACTTGGGCGTTTTGAAGTACACTGCTTGCTTCACGCTGACTTGCTCAAGTCAAGTCGAAGTCGTGAGCCAAGTAACGTGTCTGCATTCGGGGGTAACACTTACATAAATCTGAACACTCTTCACCTCATCTACCCAACGGCGTACAGCGACATATGACCGTGGTGTAGAGCCACCCCAACATTCTCTTACATCACCTGAGAATGTGCAGAGCACGACGAAGAACATGACACCTATGGCACATGGGAGGAATGGGAGGCACTGCTGTCTAGCCCAGCCCTGGTGAATCAGCTGCGACTGATTCACAGAGCTTAACGGATGACTCGTGCCAGTGAGGCCCTGGAATAGGGGCACCACCCTGCCAAACAAACTTCGCTTTTCACCCAGTATATTCCTTGGGGCACTCGAGTTCTAGCCTATCTGGATTATGTACATAATAAAGTTTTGAACTACCACCGCTGCTGGCCATCCCATATGTATATAGGCACACGATTTTCACTTAAAAAAAAAGCACCTGTGGGAGATTTCTCCTGAGCGCTGTTGAACAAAAATATTCCACCATCTCTTGCAAAAAGGAACTATGTATAAATGTGAAGCCGCGGCGGCGACGTTGACGCTGGTGATCATGGCAGCGTTGCACAGGAGAGAAACTTGAGGAGGCGTAAAGCACGCAGAATGAATAGGTGTTTCCTACTGTTAAATGCCAATCGCTCATAATGAGGAATGAGCGACAGAAGACTCCGGTTAGACACAGAGACCCGCAGTCCACTTTTATTTATTATTGTTCAACAACGCACAGGAAAAATCTTCCACCGGCATACAGTGAACTAGATATTCTACCCGCACTACCTTGGAGGTCAAGATCCAGCGGGCAGTGAACGGTTGCGCAGCACGAGCAGTTGGTTTTTAAAGATGATAGTTTTTCTCAGGGTACGCTAGTGCACAAAACCTGAAGCCTTCTAGCAGCTGAGTGTAATTTTTTAGTTAGGCGAAGATCAATTGTGTAGTATCTGTAGCTGGTGACGAAGAATAAAGGTGAGTGCACGGTTTAGGGCGTTCTTGGGCTGGTAATCGCCCATCAAGGCAAGCCCGCCATTCAAGAAAGCTTTCGTTTTCGGCGTTTTCGTCCCTGAGGGGACTACTCCCGAAGACGTCGTTGGCACGACGTCTTCAATAGTAGGAGTCGAAGAAGTGTACTACGTTCGGAACTTTGGAGCCCATATCTACTAAGGTACTGCCAACAGTGAGGCCGCACTTGCCCAAATCGTGGACGCGTCGCACATAGATAGATAGATAGATAGATAGATAGATAGATAGATAGATAGATAGATAGATAGATAGATAGATAGATAGATAGATAGATAGATAGATAGATAGATAGATAGATAGACAGACAGACTCGAAGTCACCGAAGTTCGCTAAGAAATGTTTCACATTTAAAAGCAATTATTCAGCATATCTGAGCCACCATAACAACACGTCAATATTTTGTATGTTTTAATACTAGAAAAGGCATACATAACTAATTTTAAGGACCAGAGCGATTATCACGCTGCGCTGAGAGTGCAGCGCGATTCTCAAAAAGGCAATTGTGCTTCCAACGCATTGCCAAGACGACACGGTGGTGGCGCCTACTCGTCGCTTTGCGTTCTACACCTCATCGCCTCCAAGACGGGTGCTTACGTCATAGAGTTTCTCAAAATTAACTAGAAGGCACTCTGGCGCTGCGATCGTTCAGCGACCATGGGAATGATGGGTAGTACATACATTTGTCTATTCTTCGTACTTGCGGCATAGAGAAAGAAGAAGACAAGAGCGGACACTCCGCGAAACCTGGCCTCAGGAAGTGCGTCACGACTACGTAACGAACTAGTGCTCCCACCACACGTCAGAGGGCGCAAGCGCAAAAAAAACACAGTTATAATCAATGCAACAGAATTGTTTTCACAAATTAATAATTACACGCCCAAATTTGGTATGTTCTTTATACATAAAAACGATTTATTCAACACACCTTACGCGATTATTTTTCTTCAGCCGTACTGTCATAAACACCATCTACCCAGCGACAAGCCCATGCATGACTGACAGCGAGAAGCTTTCGACGCTTTCGTCAACGTCGGCTGCGTCGGCGTTTTCAAGCGTGAGATAACAGGTGAGGCACGTTTTCAAGCGAAGCTTGTTGAATGACATGTTGTTGGTCTTGTTGGGTCATTTTTTCAGAAAACGGTTACGCCTGCGCGAAAAAGACACCATGCAACAAACATAGAAAGATGCACACACACACGTTGCGCTTCGTGTGTGCGAGTTTGTTTCTTACGTGGCGTGTCATTCACGCAGTTGTAACCTTTTTCTGAAGCTTGTAAGGACTGGGAGGTTCGCTAAAAAGAAAGTTTGTGGCTCTATGCGGCGGTTAGACGGGAACATTGTGCAACGTATGCAGTATAGAAAAGGCGGCACGGCGTCAAGCCGAGGCGACGCGTGCTGCGTCTGCCACGGACGCGAGCGTCTGTGCGCTGAGCATAGCTGGGCAGCTAGGTCGTAGGCTCGGTGCAAAATATTGAGAAGCGTTTGTTGGGCCTCGCATGCTTCACGACGCATTTCCCGAAGGCTCGGAACACGAATAATTCTTGGTGTGCCGGAGGCAAATCTGGACTAGCCAAGTGGCCATCATCTTCGTTTCTTCGCTAGCCTTGTGCCACTAGTGCAAGCTGCCCACAAATTTTTTTGACGTTTCCAATATAATTTTACCGCACAAATTTCAACTACGATTTTTCTTCCCAATGTACTGCTGATACTGCGTACGCACGAAGGTGTTCTAATGTTCCCAGGCCGCGATACCATTGCATTACAAGGGATAGCGGCCTGGAAACTTCTGAAGATCTTTGTTCGTGGTCTTGACGTATATCTTTGTAAGTCAGAGTTTTATGGGTCAGAGATGTATCACTGGTTTTGTATTGTGCATCGATTAGCTAATCATTCAAAGGGGTTTGCTGGTACACTTATGACGTGCACATATCTTTTTTGTAATTTGACAGCGAAGCATCCACTTACTAACATTTTCAGACCGCGCTGACGCCATGCCGTCCGGCGGTCCAAGCTACGGCAGCTACTGCTGTGTATCGTGGTGCTTCAACAATGGCAGAACCCACAAGAAGCCTGGGACGAGTTTCTTCCGCGTACCACGGGACGGCAGGTGTGTTAAAGCTTTTGTATGGTTTGCATGTCTGTAGGCTTACTGTTCGTACTTGCTAAGTGAGGGTAACAATAAAAAATCACTATTCAAGCACTTCCCCTTTCAGCTGATAGTTCATTGCCAATGCAGGATGAAAGCATGGATGCAGTATGCTGGACGCGATGATCTCCTGAGTAAGCCGGCCAGCCTATTGTACGCAACGTACAGGGTTTGTAGCGACCATTTTACTGCTCAAAGTTTCATGGACCCTGGGCACACAAGGCTTACAAGAATGGCTGTTCCCAGTGTGCAACCAGCTGCACCATGTAAGTGATTGACTGAAACTCAAATATGTGCAATAGCAGCCACTTGTATTGAATCAGTGGCGACAGTTAACCGTGAAGATCTCTGTAGCCGATAGAGAAACCTCACTACAGAAGTAACACTTGGAAAGTCTTAAGTTCTGTGAATTGTGGGCTATTACCTTCCTAACAGCAGCTTTACATTTCTGTCATTTTTTGATGCTCTGGACCTGCGCAACTTGTTTTGAAAGACTTTAAAGGGCTATTTCACGTTATCTTCAAGCCTGAGTGCACATGTACGTATACCTTTCATCAGTGAAAGCTGCCACTGTTGATAATTCCAAAAATCACAAATTACTTGTTTCCTAGTTGGTGCCGTCTCTTTTCTTCCACGTTCGACCAATTTATGCGTTTGAAAGAGCTGTTTAAGCTTCCCCATGCTACAAGCTTTGTAACTTGTACCAACTGCACATATATGCAGGTTCTCTGAGCGTCGCTTCAAGTAGTGACTGTGACATGGCTGCAGAAGCTGCACTGCAAGGTGCGGATGAGCTTCAGTTTGTGTTATTATAAGCCTCTTACTGACACATTGTCGTAATTTCATCTCTTCAGGACCTGCGGTAGAGGCTTCACAAAGCGGCTCCCACACATTGAGGTGCCCCGATGAACAGGGTGCGTTCAGTGTCGCGATTTCTTTTTTTTTTACCCAAATTGACTGTTGACCAAACCTCTGCAGGTGGCAGCTCCCTTGTAGCTGGTGAAAGAATTTCTGATGATTTCGTCTTGCCGGAGAAAACCTTAACCAGTCGTTCAGCTGTCACAAAAGGAACTTGTGTGGCCGGTAAGTTGTATGTTCACTTCAACACCAGAGTGGATTGATATAGAGACTTCCGCAGGCCGCTCGCAAGATTGTTCCGACAGCATTGTCCGAGGCACTGAACAAGCTTCACAAGACCCTCCAGAAGACGTCTCCGCCAACAGCTCCACGCCTGAGTGCCTTAGAGAAAATGGTGACTATGCTTTTATTGCAGCAGTTTTTAATGTGCTATTTTATGTTTAGGACATTCTGAGGAAACTATCCTCAAAAGGACACTACGTGTGCACTTACAAAATGTAAAGGTGGGCTCTCAGTGATTTTCATTTTTTTTGTGCATTGTCAACATTGTGAATGGTTTGTTTTTAGGTAGTGGAATCGAAAACTTTGTACCACAGAAAGTTGTGCACCTTGGGTCTGAAAGAGCGAGGAAAGTGCTCGTATGGGATTAGTTGTTCTTCGCTTTTACATCAATTTTTTTGTTTATTGCAGTGCGTTCCTGTGTGCCAGCGACAATGTCTCCATCAATGAAGTACAAGCAAACCATTAAACATCTGCAAGCCAAAGTAGCAGCACAGCGGAAAACTATCAAAAGACTGCAGAGACAGCCTCACCAAGCACCGTCATCGACTACGAAGGCCCTTGAAGTTATCCGACCGCACGTCACCGAGGAGGTTTTTAAACTTCTTTCTGCACATGTTCGCTTGAGGCCCAAATGCAAGGGCAAGCGGTTTCCCGTGTGGTTCAAGAAATTCGCTCTTCACTTAAACTTCCGAGGTCCGCGAGCATACCGATTTCTGGCTCCGTATTTTTCTTTGCCCTCCCGGCGTTCATTAAGGAGGTGGCTAGCTAATGTAAAGATGACTCCAGGCATAATTCCAGGAATCCTTTCTTCCATTGCAACAAATACTCAAGCTTGGAATGAACGGGACCGAGTGTGCGCTTTAGTTTTCGACGAAATAGCACTCAAAAAGAATTTGTACTATGATGCTTCAAGAGACGTTGTCCAGGGTTTTACAGATGATGGCACTCATCGCACTTCAACCATCGCTGATCGAGCACTGGTTTTTCTTCTTGTTGGTGTTTCGAGAAAGTGGGTTCAACCGGTTGCTTTTACTATAGGGCACACATCAACACCATCATCTGTTATGCATAACTTGCTGGTGTCACTCATTTTGGAGCTTAGGAGCATTAATATTGCAGTGAAAGCAGTCATTTGTGACCAGGGCAGTTCAAATGTAAGTCTCGCTAACCAACTAAAAGTGACTGTAGCAAAGCCTTTTTTTGAAGTTAATGGTGAGCGGGTATATTACATTTTTGATGTTCCGCATTTAATTAAAACAACGCGCAATAATGTCCAAGCACACAAGTTATACATTGGGGATGACATCGTTAACTGGTCGCACATTGTAAGCCTTTACCAATCCTCACATGAGTTGCGGTTGCGATTGGCTCCAAAGTTGACTGAACGGCACGTTCATCAGAAACCTTTTTCTAATATGAAGGTCAGCAGAGCAACTCAGGTCTTCAGTGCATCAGTTTCGATTGCTATCACGGCAATGGTGTATGCGAAGGTGCTGCCTGCCTCGGCCATCACTACAGCTCAATTTTGTGATCGTATGGACAGGATTTTCGATGCCTTGAACAGCTCGAGTAAAAAAAGAACTTCGCAAAAGCTGCGGCATGCAATCATGAAAAATGATTCAGAGCTGATTGACTTCCTCCGAGGCCAGCTTCCCTGGATTGCATCATGGCAGTTTGTTGGCAGACGTCAACCACAAACCATCGTAGGTTGGCAAATTACAATTCAGGCAATTTGTCAACTATGGGGCGACCTCTCCAAAAATTACAATTTTGAATACCTGTTAACACGCAGGCTTCAACAGGATCCTCTGGAGAACATATTTGGCCACATTAGGCAAAAACAGGGTTGCAACACCAACCCCAATGTAGCACAATTTATTTGTGGCCTGAAGCACATCTGCATAAGAAAACTTTTCAAGCTGTCAGAATACGGAAATGTCGAGGATGATGAATGTGACCTCCTCCAGGAACAGCTGTCGCCATTCTCCCTCACCAGTGCGTCTCTTGTGGATAATGAGGAGTGTGCACAGCCACAGCCTGACGACTTTCCCGCTCTAGACGATCTCTCTGAACTTGCGACAAACATTCACTCCCATATTATCGATGACTCCGCTGCATATTATGTAGCTGGTTTTCTCATCAAACACTTCCTTCGGAATGCATGTGACGGTTGCAGTTGCCCACAGTTACTGAAAGACGACAGTGAGACGCTTAAGGGTACCCACCAGTATTTCACAATGCTCAAAGCATACCACGTCCCCAGCAAACTTTTTGGGAATCTCACTGTGCCATCAGAAGCAGCTTTTGCATACGTACAACAACTTGAATCTCGCTTTCTTGCCATAATTGAGGCCACTGCACATCACCTGAAAGTGTGCGATGTTTTGTATCACCATCTGTCAAGTGTTGGCGATTTTCATTTCTGCTCTGCTGGGTGTCGCGCTAAGTTTCTGAAAATGTTTTGCCGGGTTCGTTTATGTTGGCATGTGCGTTTTGTGAACCGAAACTTAGACAGGGTTAGGTTCCAGTCTTCAATCTCGGGCATGCAGCTTGACAAGTTCAAAGGTTAGCAATTAGCGGCGGGTTTACACTAAAGTATTGGAGTTGAGCCGAATCCTGCAATAGCTTTGTTATGTTATTACTTCGTTACAGCAGACTTCATTATGGTCTTATATGCTTATATTCAGTTCAACTGGACTAACCACTCCTTCGTTGCATTCATTGTTTTGGTTACCCGCTATGAGGAGTACAAACACTGTGTATTCGCTCGAAGTGATTTGCATAACCTTAAAAAGAATGTTGGGCATCCTGTCTGTATTTTTTGTAGCAAATACGGGCGAACTGTACACTTTACTGTGGGTCGCTTGGTCACTGTGTATGCTTTATCTCTCCAGCTCAAGTAATATATCGATAACAAAACCGCTTGTTGAAATGTCTTCGAGCGGGTAAGGAACACAGTATGAAGTGGGCACGGTTCATGTTATCACGCTTTTCGTATTTTAGCTTCTCATCAACCTCCTCATCTTGCCCATCAAAATTTTCAAAAGAATACCCAAACTTGTAGTGTTTGATGGGGCTGCGGACGCTGCCATTTTATTTTTATATAGCTTGTGAGTGATAACGTACGATGTAGAGCCTTTGTGAAAAATAATGAGCCAAAGTGGTTTCCTTCTGCTATTTATTAGCCCTGTAATACCGCTCTCGTAGCACCAATTAAAGTCCACAATTCTGGATAAAGTGATAACTACAATCTATTTTAGCTCGCAAGCGTCACAGCAACACCCAAACGCAAATCACTTGGGATCTTAAGTTTTTGATGAAGGCGACGCATAACAAAAGCCACAAGACCTGCCAGTGTTGTAGCATAAAGTTTGTCTTTCACGTAGTGAGCAAGCTGCAAAGCCCTACCTTTCTGAGGACAAGCAGGCATCAAGTCTGCTTTTTTTCATTTTGGACTAGCTGTTCTTAAGCACAGCCAGCACACTGCACCTTTGCCTTTCTGTTATATTGTGTCGTGTGGTTTCTGTGCGCTCTTTTTTTCTATGCATTATTTCAGTTAAGCCCAGGCGTGATTCGCGACTTCATTGCTGTGTATATGTCACTTCTTCCTTCTTCATCAGCATTGTGCGCTATGTTTTTGCCATAGATCCTTAGTTACCCACTGGCCCGGTGTGTCATACTTCACCAGTTTCTCGGCTTCTGCCAACTCTAGCGATGTGTGCGTTGTCTGTGTTCTCTATGTATTTGTTACAATATTTGTTACAATTTATTTGTAAGGCGAGATGCATTTGTTGTCTACCTTTGTCATATTGTGCTTTTTATATTCTCATACTCTACCTTGCCTTTGAATAAAACATTGCGGATGCTCTGTTTCTTTGACTGATATATACATTGATCACTTGTTCCAAAAGAAAAACACAAGCGCGATGAATAAAACGATAGTGAATTATCATTACCTGCATCTCTTTTTTTTATAACTTAATCAAAATAAAAATTACGTCACGACCGATTCGCACGAACCACTGAACAAAACAAAACAGGGAATCGCTAAATCAAAACGACCTACAAAAACTATCCATTTGGGCGATGAATAGTGGTCTGAAATTATGAACTTACGACATAGCCAAACGTCGGTTATGCAAAGTAATTCAAAAGTTGCGCCAGTGAAACCGAAACCGGAAGCGCAAGCCACTTGCTCTCATCAACCACTAGGTGTGCTAGAGTCGATTGGGCCGCTGGGGTCTACGGGAGTGTCCACTCTTCACCTTTTTTATTTCTCTATGCTTGCGGCTTCGTTTATTGTGGGTTACGGTTTTGTTTTGAAAGAAAGAACGAACCCTTTTGAACTTCGTGGGCTGATTTGGAAAGTAAGTCTAAAAAAATAAAATGATGAAGCGCAACCACTGAACATTTGCTGATTTTTGTTTCGTTAAAAAACAGCTCCAAGCCACACGAACACACACGGAGCCAAAAGCAGGCTAGAAGTACGAAGTTTAGACAAATGTGTGTGCTACCCATCATTCCCATGCTCGCTGAAGCGCCGTGCATGGCAGCTCCCATAGACAATAGCGCCAGAGTTCCCTCTAGTGTATATCGGGAAGCTCTATGACTTACGTCTGTCCTCGTTTTCGACGATAACTGCCTTATAGGGCTCGTGTCTAACTTGCCTTGATGCGTTCCTTCGCCTTCCCTGCACGGATCGATACTCTCTAACGCAGCGCGTCCACAATATAAGTCACCAAATTTCTCGCGCGGAACATCGAATAAACGTATTGCTCACTGTCTCCAGACACAAGAAACACGCCTTTCAACAATATTTGCATTAGAACATAGACACACTGGGCCAATTTTTTATATTGAGAAACTCGCTAGCTGACGCTGCTTGCGTCGGCGTTGCAAGGGAAGAGAGTGGGAAAGTGTAAAATAGAGAGAGAGAGAACAGAGGGCGTATGCGCAGTGGCAGTGTGGTTAACGTGCGTTAGCAGACGCGCCCTGCGTCGGCGTTGCGAGGTCGCAAGGGGAGCGTAAGACAGAAGTGGAGGGAGGGAGTAAGGCACAGCTGTTAGAGAGAGGAAACAAAGAGAGTCACGCATACGCTGTAGGTCTGTGGACGGCGCCATCGCCAACGCCGAAGTGTGCCATCGTGCGACAAAGAAATGCTCCACAATTTGAAAATCACGGCTGCGGGCTGCGGGTCTCTGTGTCCAGTCGGAGTCTTCGGTTTCGCATTACCCATTAGCAGCGACCGGCATATTCCAGTAGAGAACACCGGCCCATGACTACGTGTTTCCCACCTCCCCACGTTTCGATCCTGCGAAAAGCCGTCATTGTAGAGCCGGTGTCAAGGCTGCCACCAGTATAATCGTGAACGCTGTTGCGAAGCGCACCTCCGACGACGTTACGAAGCGCGCCTCGAAATCTCACCGCTGCAACCACTGTTTCGAAAGACGGCGACGCCAACACGGTCCCGAAGGCGCCACTGCTTCGAATTCCGCCGGGAAGGTCACCAGCCGTTTGGTAGCGTAAGTTTCTCAGCTCGCGACTGCTTCTGCGCAGAGCTGATAGACGAGCGGACGAGACGACGGTGAGTTAAACAAGGTTTATGTACAGCATATGTACAGAGGCGTTACAAATTCGGCACTGGGGCCGACAGAGACTCGAAGAGCCGAGCTTTCTTCTCTAACACATAGGTCTGCTCTCAAATGGGTCTTCTGTCAAAGGGGTCTGCTAACACATAGCTCAACTCCCTGACACACAGCTCAACTGCTAACACATAGCTCTCTGCTCTGACACAAATGTCTGCTCTCACATAGCACTGCTGCGACACACATGTCTGCGCTCCAACAGGTCGGCTGTGACACACATGTCTGTTCTCCAACAGGTCGGCTAACACATAGCTCAACTGCGACACGCATGTCTGCTCTTCAGCAAATCTGCTGCTCGTGACGCGCCGCAGAGCTTCTTTTATATGCACCGGGTCCAACCCAAATGTCCAACCAGAAACGCCGCTGGTCGTGAGGCCAGAATCCTCCAATGGGGTCACCGCTGGGCCGTGTCCTTCTTTTTCATCGAATCTGGAGAGGCTGCGCTGCAGGTAGCTGCATTCAAGGACGAGTGACGTCGCCGCGCATTGCGTCAGCCGCCAGACAGGAAGACGCCGGTTGTTTACTCGACCGGCTCGCTTGCTGAGGTGACTCACTGCACGTGCGCGCCAGAAAGGCGCCGTCGTGTGTTGACGCCGTTGAGTTGTTCGCGTCAGGCGGCCTGGCCTTGACACAGATTGCCTTTTTCCGAGGCACGGACGTCCGCTGCGTACTCGCAGGCATAACAGCACCCCCGCCGCCAGATAATGCGCCGAAAAGACGAGCTGCTTCCACGTGGCTCGGATGTCAGGCGCGCTCGTTCTTCAGGTCCCTCCAGGTTCGTCTCCAGGGCCATGGGGAGAATGCAGCTCCAGACTCCGTTCCGGGAACACATCTCATTCTTGAGCACGGATCTCAGCTCCACTGGCTTGTCGCCACAACTTGCCGACCAGCTTCGCTCGTCTCACGATCTTTCGTTTCAGCACTTGTCGATGGTTCTGCAACTTGCCAAGAACGGTTCGACAACAGACAACACACGACACAAGCAAGTGCCCTCGGTCACCCGACAGAACACCAGACAAAGTATAGTACAACATATACCTAGCTACGTGTCTATCGGAATTTTGTTCCCTCTACATCAAGAGGCACATGTGGGACACAAGACTCTTAAAATAAGAACTTGAATTTTCACACGTACATTAACGTAACGAATTAGAATAGAACATAAAGTTGGCCCCTTTAGCTCACTCTGGACGAGAGCGCTCAGCCCAGGTCGTGATGAGGACAAAATTTCGCCCCGAATCGCCAGCGAAAAACCAAAAGGTTGAGAAGGTACTAGCTAGAACGCACTGTTCAATGCACCTGCATTAGCGCTTAGCTTTCCTCTTTTTTTTTAAGCGAACGTCAAAGTTGCGCTGTCGGAGTATCACGCTCCATCTCAGTAACCGGTGACTTTTAGGCGACGATACCTATGCGGTACCAAGAGCGGCTCATACTTGCGACGTTGCAGATGGGAACAACGATACGGTTTCCTAGGGATCGGCTCCTCACAAGTTAGCTCTATATCGTGTTCGATCACCGTCGTGTCTCCGGGACGGTCTGTAAACACGTCTCCAAACTCGGAAACAATATTTCTCAGGTCCTCGTTCTGGACTTCACTTAACATAGGCTCTAGGCTCAACTCCTCGAAGGTTACTTCCGATCCCTTTCGATTACATCACTGGAACTCAAAATTTCTGCTCCCTCTTCCTCTGAAGCATTCAACAGCTGATTTACGACCGCTTGACGTTGAACGTATGGTTTCATCAAGTTGTAAATTTTGTTCGGCCGCCTTCCTAATTTCACTTCATAATTGGTGTCGGAAAGCTTCGATAATACTTTGGCGGGCCCTTTCCAATGAATCTCAAGCTTGTTCCTTTTGAACGGCCGCAGCAGCTTTACCTGACCTCCTACTTCAAAAGCGCGCTTTTTCGCTGATTTGTCGTTATACTCTTTCGACAACACTTGTGCAGCTTTCATGTGGCTTTCCACTAGCGCTTCAATCGAGAGGTCCTCACGTTGCTATCGAATGAGCGTTTCTCGATCAACCCTCAACAGCTCACTCCAACTTTCCGCCACAGGCGAGAGCGTTGCAGCCCTCTCGCTCTGATTCAAAGGCGCCATGTCGTCTCCCCCTGCTACGGAAACTGCGCCGGTCGCTTCGGCGACGGGCCGCTCGCGTGACTGCTCACACGACTCACGCGGAAAATTTTCTCTCTGAGGTTCCGTCGACCCGCCGACAAGGTCACTTGAGAGTTCACCACATTGAACAAGATCGAGCTCCTGCGAAAGCTTCCGCGCTTGCGATCGCGTGAGGGCCATGTACGCTAAGTTGGGGAAGAACGATTTACCCTGCTCTTTGAGAAGCTGCTCTGAGTTGTTGGAGAAAAGATAAGGAAAACGATCGGGAAGCGCGGCAGACACAGCCGCTTCGGTGCGAAGCTTACCGAACGGGCCTTCAATGACAACCGTGGCGATTGGTAAGCAAGCACTCTGCTCCTCGGCGACTTGCCTGATCCTCACGCATTCTCCTGTAAAGTCATCCGGAGACACCAATGAAGGATGGACAATATCCATGGTTGCCGCTGAGTCGCGAAGTACTCGACACTTTTTCCCATTCAGACTAATTTCTTGGATATACGGCTCCAACAACCGCATGTTCTTTACCGATTCCCGGATTGTTGCAAAAGCAAACTTTTGCTTACAGTTTATCGTGATGTGCCCTTCGTTTTTGCAGTTGTAGCAGATTAGTGGTTTCCGTGATTCAAACGCCCGTGTGGTATCAGTGCGCTAATTAGGAACCTCGCTCGATTTCTCCGCATCCGTTTGCCTTTCCCCTACAGTGTCCTTCGTGAGAGACGGGTCTTTCTTGAAATTACTGTGCGGAGCGTGTTTCCGTTGATCAGGTTTCTTTGAAAAGCCCTCTTTCCTTTCATCTTTTCCCACGCGCACTGCCGTGCTGTGCAACTTTCGGCGAGTATAATACTCCTCAGCTAACTCTGGTGCCTTGTTTAGCTGTACTTCACCAAGTTTGTCCTGCAGCCAAAGTTTGACATCCTCCTCGATGCAGCGGTAGAATTGCTCCAATGCAACACATTCCAACACTTTATCGCGGTCTTCATAAACACCTTCGTCCTTGAGCCATTCAATTAAATCAGCTTTAAGACGAAACGCGAAGTCAACATGTGACTCATTCCCCTTTTTAGCATACCGGAACCTTTGCCTGAAAGCCTCGGGTGACAACTTATAACGTCTCAAGAGCACTTCCTTAACCTCGTCATAGCTCTCAAACGCTTCCCTCGACAAGCAAGTTATCGCGTCGGACACTTCGCCGGGAAGAAGAGCTAACAGGTTCTGCGCCCAGAGAGACCGCTCCAAAGCAGTTCACTCACAGACGTATTCAAACTTGACGAGATACTTCGCCATGTCCTCGCCTACTACGAACGGTGGCAGATGGTCGCAAATTCTCTGACCGCTGACCTGAACTGTCGCAGAAGCTACGCGAGGCGCCTGCGAACACTGTAGGATTGCCAATTCTATTCGTTTCAACTCAAGGCGCTCCTGCCTCTCGCCCTCCAAACGGCGTTCTCGCCTTTCAGCTTCTTCACGTTCGCGAACTTCTACTTCTCGCCTTTCAGCCTCTTCGCAGCTAGCTTTGATATCCACCCAGGCCTCGTCGACATCCTCAGCCGACACTCCCTCATCCTTCATGATCTCAAGGATCGCTTGCTTTCCTTTCGCACGGCCCAAAGTAATGCCGAGTTCCTCACAAATTTCGATGAGTTCTTTCACTTTAAGGTTATCCATCGTTCACACTAGCCTCTTGCTCTTTGCCCCTGTTAAGAATCTACTTGCCGTACCCACTATAAGCCTACTAGCAAGACGCGCAAGCAATTTTAAACACTCCCGTGTTTACACCCTCCGCATTAACATTGGTTTCAAAGCGCTTCGACTTGGCTTGAAACGATCAAAGCTCACTCTAATCCTTCACACAGCCCTTCTCTAAACTACTATAACCTGAGCTAGAGTAGTCTGGTGAACTGAGGGGAAAACATCAGGCACTCACCGCATCGATGTCACTTATGCCGGCCGATCCCGCAGCTGCCAGCCACTGTTGCGAAGCGCACCTCCGACGACGTTACGAAGGGCGCCTCGAAATCTCACCACTGCAACCACTGTTTCGAAAGACGGCGACGCCAACACGGTCCCGAAGGCGCCACTCCTTCGAATTCCGCCGGGAAGCTCACCAGCCGTTTGGTAGCGTAGGTTTCTCAGCTCGCGACTGCTTCTGCGCAGAGCTGATAGACGAGCGGACGAGACGACGGGGAGTTAAACAAGGTTTATGTACAGCATATATACAGAGGCGTTACAAATTCGGCACTGCGGCCGACAGAGACTCGAAGAGCCGAGCTCTCTTTTCTAACACATAGGTCTGCTCTCAAATGGGTCTTCTGTCAAAGGGGTCTGCTAACACATAGCTCAACTCCCTGACACACAGCTCAACTGCTAACACATAGCTCTCTGCTCTGACACACATGTCTGTTCTCCAACAGGTCGGCTAACACATAGCTCAACTGCGACACGCATGTCTGCTCTCCTACAAATCTGCTGCTCGCGACGCGCCGCAGGGCTTCTTTTATATGCACCGGGTCCAACCCAAATGTCCAACCAGAAACGCCGCTGGTCGTGAGGCCAGAATCCTCCATTGGGGTCGCCGCTGGGCCGCGTCCTTCTTTCTCATCGAATCTGGAGAGCCTGCGCTGCAGGTGGCTGCACCCAAGGACGAGTGACGTCGCCGCGCATTGCGTCAGCCGCCAGACAGGAAGACGCCGGTTGTTTACTCGACGGGCTCGCTTGCTGAGGTGACTCACTGCACGTGTGCGCCAGAAAGGCGCCGTCGTGTGTTGACGCCGTTGAGTTGTTCGCGTCAGGCGGGCTGGCCTTGACACAGATTGCTTTTTTCTGAGGCACGGACGTCCGCTGCGTACTCACAGGCATAACAGCGCCTGCTCATTCGAATTCTGCATGGTTGCCTTTGGCGGTAGATGGTGTGATTTTTACGGCGAAAGGTGTTGTGAGACCACAACTGTGGTCACTCGCGGTGCCGTAGTTGACCTTCGACGCCGCTACTGGTGTCTGTAACCTCTATCTTACGAAATAAAAAGAAACTTAGTACATGGCACAAAGTGGGGCTTGAACCTGGGTCTTCTGCGTACCCCTAGTATATTACCACTGAGCCCGGCCGATGCTTGGGCCTAGTTCGAAAGCTTGCCTTAGGCAGGCTTGATGTCCGGAAAGTAATCGCGTTATTATGAGTAATAAAGCGTTTTCGAAGAGCAAGCGAACAACTAGGCGTCACGCAATGCGAGTTACGTAACAAGGTGGTTGTCCAATGCTAAAACCCATCACAAAAGCTTGTTTTTGAAAGCCTAATAACTGTGGCGCTATCCACTTCAGTCATAATATTTCATCGTCTTCAGCCATTGCATAAATCATTTTCCACAAAAATGCTTGCAAGTGTGTAGCGAATACCAAACTTCTCAGAAGAATGATGAAGGATAGCATAGTGATTACTAGCCTACTACTAAAAGTCATGCTTATTTATGGTGGAGTAGGTACCCAGCAAGTGTGCTTGTAGCAGTTACCCAAAGATATTTAGAAAAGGCTCTGAAAGGCCGCTGTTCGAGCTTTCGCTGTGACTTTCCTGCGCGCTTCGCGAGGGCCTCGCGGTTTTTTTATTCCTCAATATATTGAACGTGGTGGGAAGAACTGCTGCCGTCAAAGCATCTGGAAAAATTCTGGGACGAAAATAAGGCAACCAAACAACAAAAACATATGCTGATTGTGATTAGCATACAGAAAAGAGTTTAAGCAATTGCTAACAAAGGGCAAAATATTCATCACGAGTTTCTTGTCTAACGTTGTCAAAAATGATTGTCAATCAAAACTTCCCGAAGAAAAATACTATTGCGTATGCGTTAATTTGTATTGATGTGATCAATTAATTCCACATACACAAAGAATGTACTACTGAGAAAGTTTGCAATTTATTATAAAGATAACTGCGCATTCTTGCACGTTTTTTGCGTAGTTAAGCAATCTGATTCTAAAGATATCTTTCTTAATCCACTGGTGATGCCTTGGCAGATAATATTGGTCAACGTATATGACTATTTATTTCAAGAGCCCGCGATAACAGAGGTTACATGCAGCCAGGGTTATAGATATGATTGTGCATACTCTTTAACTTTCACAGTGCATATAGATGTATACTAGGTTGAATAATACCAGATATAATTACCGAAAACGGCGCTCCATTGAAGAAGTCTAAGCAGTGCTTTGCTCATGCTTCTAAACTTCATCAATGCACAATGATAAGTGGTTTATCACTTCAGTACATGTATATCCATCTTGAGACCAACTGTTAGCGCGACACACTAGAAACGGGCATTCTCCAACAAGAGAAATGCCAATGTGACTATAATAAAATAGAACAGCAATATCATAAAATATAACAGGATCTGTAGCAGACAGGATGTTTTTCTAAATTTCATTCAATGCAGAACTTCTTAAATGTAATCAGTCAGCCCCTACCAGTTGTGAAATTAATGTCACGTCAGTTGGTTTGTTCTTGCTGCGGTGAGATTCATTTTTAAGGGGCACTGACACGCTGCTCAGACGTAGGTTAGACATTAAAAAATTCTTGATGCGACCTTTACACGCTGAAAAGCGGTATCGTTTCATGACAACCACAAGAAAGAAACGTTCACAAAAGACGGTTATACACCGCAGTGGGGAAGACGTACTGCTACTTCAAGTAAAAGAACCTAAGAGGCAGCTTTGTTTCAATGTTGTGTTTTTCCATTCGTCAAGTAACTGCATTTCATGTTGAGCGTTTTTCAGTGAAATGTTATCTTATCTTCTTACAAACGCACCTTTTAATAATGCTCTGGCCCGGACTTAATAAGAATGAAATAAAATAGTGAAGGACTTCATCCTGGACGGTTGCTTTTTTTGCGTTGATTGCGTGCGTGTGCCAAGTTTTACGCAGTGGAAATATTATCGCCTTTTGCTCATGTGCCAAACATATATTGGAAATGTCGAATAACACAAATCTTTTATTTACACTGATGGGACTAACAAATAATGTAAGCAGAGAAGAGCAATGTTTATTGATGCAGAACAGCTTAGAGGTCAGGCTGAATCTGTGTTCTAGCCTGCTACTGAGCGTTAGGGAAGGAGAAGGTGCAAAAGAACGTAGAAAGGGAGATGTTAATGATTATGAGGAAAGCAAGACCTCGGATCATTTATAATCTCTTGTCGAGTTCTGTATCAATTAAAAACTTGGTCAGCACTTTCAAAATATTGTGCTGATGACGAGGTGGTGGTTCCAACAGAACTTTTTCGGAAACTTGCGGCTTGGTACATTTCACGAAGACGGTGGCCATCGAATTTTTTTGCGCAGTATATCATGGGCAGACACACAAGATACATTCATTTGTCTCAGGGGTGCCACAGGCCTCACAATTAGGGCTGTCTGCAGGGCTGATAATGTATAGGTAACGACGAGCAAATGTAACACATAATTGTAACTCGTGAAATAAGCTTGTACTGCCTGTTTTCATGGTTAGTGGTACTCTAACGTGTCTATTTAGGTCAAGTTCGTGAAGACAGCAGTGATGGTGACTTGGTGAGGACCAATATGCTGCTGTAGTTTCTCGGAGGAGTGTGCAGACAACTGAGTTAGTATCCGGTCGTGAAAACGAAGTAGTCAATACTGCGGCGTTATCGAGAGCCATCTTTGTACACAATAAACAGTGGTTCGCTCATTTCTATGTAGGTCACAGTGTCCTGGAATCCATTGACACTTCATACGATGGCCAATTTTCAGGGCTACGTCACGTGATTCAGCCACTTTCTGAGCAAGAAGATGATTCTATAAATGGGGCTGAAAAAAGCAGAAGGTTAAGGCAGGTACACTTGGGGCTGCCGCAATACTACAACTGAACAATTTTTCGGCATACTTACGCAAAAGAAGCCTCCATTTCTGAGGTTTTTGCACGTACGGTACGTTTTACACATCAGGCAATGGTGCGGTAGTGATTGACAAGCAATTTCAGAACTCACTAGCTTCAGACAAGACGAAACAATTGCAGAGCTCACTATAGCTTTGTGCAAAAATCAGTGCATTACCGGCACACACATGGTACGCTTGTATTGGCAGACAAGGTTTTGGTATAGGCTTTCATTGAAAAGGTATAAACAGTGTTTTATACGTTCATTGGATGTTATAATTAGGTACCTATTTTACATTGCAAGCATAATTTAATTGAAAATTTTGGCCAGGCCCTTGGTTTCAAATGCTTCATCCGATTGTTACTTGATTACTTACGCTTTGAGTAAAGAGATGTGACACTCTTAGCAACGCTAGGACAACAGTTTACTTTGTCCTCGCTGTACCGCCACGAATACTGATACCCAACGATGTCAAAGAATAATACAGCTGATGCCACATGTGTAGCCATAATAATGTGGCTATCGGTGCCGTGAGGTGAGCATTTTCAGACTTATTGTAGCTCGATTATTCATCTAAGGCACTTGAGTACGAAGTACTTGAAATCGTTGAAAGCCTTTTCTAAACACACAACAGCTTTTATATGCGGCCTTTTTATCATAGTATACTAGCTCATAAATGAAAGCAGTTGATCTGAGTTGAATGTCAGCTGATATTTTTCAAGTATTGCGACAAAACAAAAAAGTTTGAAGCATGTACATTCTAGGCTGTTGTCAAGGTCTCAGTTCAAGTGCTGACATGCAACCGCTCTGCTCGTTTCATCCTAGCTGTCACTAACATGTTATCTCGATTTGAAAGCGCCTTAACTTGACCCTGCGCCACTAAAAGATGTATGATTTCTGTAATTTCAATCGTCACCCTAATTGGGGAAATTCTGTTAATTTCACTGATGTATGCGTGACCATGTGATTTGCGATTCGCTGCCAATGGCAATTAAAGTTACGGAAAACATTGATTTTCCGATTAAAGTCATTGCATGAACATGAGGTAAGGGTAGAAAACAAAGCACGACAGAAGCTATATATATATATATATATATATATATATATATATATATATATATATATATATATATATATATATATATATATATATATATATATATATACATATATAT
Organism: Rhipicephalus microplus; assembly: GCF_043290135.1. Taxonomy (NCBI): domain Eukaryota; kingdom Metazoa; phylum Arthropoda; class Arachnida; order Ixodida; family Ixodidae; genus Rhipicephalus; species Rhipicephalus microplus. The sequence goes on from NC_134707.1 coordinate 52,813,033, forward strand.
ATATATATATGTACTGTGTGTGTGTGTTTGTGTGTGTGTGTGTACATGTGTACGTGTGTGTGTGTTTGTGTAATGATACCTAACAGGCAATAATACCAATGAAAGCATAAAGTAAGTTATATGACCGAATTGTAATGTGGATATAAAGAAAGAGAAGTGGGTTAAAAGATAACTTACTGTGGGCAGGAACCAAACCTGCGACCTGTGAGCTTATATTATACAGGAATTATATCATACAGGAATGATATAGTTAAGGGACCAAACAGAGTATCTAAAACGACTTCCCAAACGAACCTTGTACTAACTTACTCCTGATCAGCGCCACGAATCAACAACATACTTTCCCGCCATTTCAACATAATCAGGCAAAGCGAACGACTAACTTCTATTTTCGCGAAGTCACCTCACGTGGTGTACCGCAGGGATAAAAATCTGAGGGACATTTTTGTCAGAGCAAAGACAAACACCTCCAAATTTCAATCAGGGTGCCATCCCTGCGGAAAATCTCGATGCAAGGTATGCCCACAGATGGACACAACACGTGAATCCAAAGCGAACTTCTCGGATTTCAAATTCTGCATAACTGAAAGCCTTAAGTGTGACTCCAGTAACGTAATATACATGCTACCTTGCAACATCTGTGGACAAGAATATATCGGCCAAACAGACACGCCATTTCGGCTGCGGTTCAATAATCACCGGTACCACGCCACTTCACTGCCGAAGCTACCTTTATCTAGGCATCTGCGCCTGCCAAATCACAGTTTTTAAAATGTCAGCGTAACTCTTTTGCAGTCCGGTTTCTCAAACCGACGCTAGCGCGAACAGCGTGAGGCATATTTTATTTTCAAATTTCGAACATTAGTAGCCGGCATCAACGAGGACCCCGGAAAACTCAACTGCTTCCGAGAAGTTAGCCAGGAGGAAATTGGTGACAAAGATTGATAGCTGGAGACCATGCTTTTTTCGGACTGACTCGTACGTGTACACTGTCTTTTCTTGTTGTTTGTTTTTTTTTCTTCTTTTTTTCTTCCTTTTTTTCCATATGCACATACAAAGTGTTTGTGTTCGCCTACCACTTGATGACCATTGAAGAGAAACGGACGAAGATTAAAGGTAAAGAGCCGACCGACCCCTTAAAGGAAAAACCTTAAAACCTTTCTTTACGCCCGCTGCACGCCGACCGACCCATTAAGGGGAAACCCTTTCTTTACGCACGCCGTCACGGACCCTGCCGCCACCGCGGCGACAATCTTGGGTAGCTCGACACACGTCGAGAACTGAAAAGCACGTGATAAGAACCGTATGTGGACGTACACGGACAGTTGCTTTCGTTCTCAGTGTTGACAGTGGTTCTTCCTCTTTTTTACTTTCTTTCTTTTTTTTCTTTTTCGTCTTTTTTCTTCCCCCATTTTGTTTTTTCTCTCCTTTTTTTAGTTCCCTCTCACTCTCGCAAACATCTTACAAGGCGAGAGGGACGCGGCAGCAACGAAGTTTGGAAGTTCATGTCAGTAAAACTCATCCCCTGATGAAGGGAGGACCCCTCCCGAAACTGTTGCGAAATAAATATATTTATCCTTGTTGACAACGCTCCCGTTGTGCCATATCCCATATATATATATAACGTCGGCACAATAAACAGTTGTTATGTGAAAGCGCATCTTCTTTCATATATATATATATATATATATATATATATATATATATATATATATAGATATAAGTCAAGTAGATCCTCCAAGAGAACGGTAACAACGGAAGTGTTTAATTCGACAGTTTCGGCCAGAGTCTGGCCTTCATCAGGAGTCACTCCTGATGAAGGCCAGACTCTGGCCGAAACTGTCGAATTAAACACTTCCGTTGTTACCGTTCTCTTGGAGGATCTACTTGACTTATTGCAACGCTACGGCCATTTTCGCCACCATGCCTGCCTATATATAGATATATATATATATATATATATATATATATATATATATATATATATATATTGTCAAGAGCAAGAAAGACGCTGGGGCTCGGGCGCGTGGGCAGATAAGGGAAGGTAGAGAAAGAAGAGGCAGAATAAGAACAGCTGGCCCAGAATCGGGTGTTGTCTCTTTTCTATCCGTTACAATGGCGCAGTCCGACAAGTGAACCCTCTGCAGAAACCACCGGTACGTGTCTTCGTGGTTCGTCGGCAGTGCGGGCTTCTCTATCAAGGAACGCCGTTCACGCCTCCTTAGCGATGGGGTCCCACCCGCCGCTTCAGCCACCCTTCAGACCACCTGTGGACGGTGTCCTGGCCTTCTTTCTGGTTCTAGGCCATGACCTGATTGAAACCCTGCCACCGTTTCACGGCAGGGATCCGCACCGGCTGCTGTCCCTTAGGAATACCGCTCACGTTTCCCATGGCCTACATTCCCGCTGCGTTACTCTTTCAACAAACGAGCCGCCACGGAACGCCTTCCAGGCTTCCCTGCTCATCGACCTCACCGGGGTGAGTGCAGCAATCGCTACTTACTCAAAGACCACGATCACTGACTCTTCGGGCTTAACGCCCGTCAGCACCGTGGACCTGCAGCGTACCATCGCGCTACTCGACGTCGAGACTAACAAACTGACAGCGTTTATCGCCGAGCGAGCTCCTACAATGTTGCCAGCATTGTGTGACTTTAACGCAGTGGTGGATGTAGCTGCCTCATACGGCCTTGAGGCAAGCACACCGGAGCAACGCAGGCAACTTCCGACTTCTCTCATCGAGCTCTCACACCAGCTTGACTGCTTCGCGTCGGTGATCTCTGCGTTGCCACCTGCCGCCCAACCATCGCCGTCCACCTGCGAACTGCTGGAATTAGACGGAGTCCGGAACAACGCCGACAGCTGAGTGGCAACCGTCAACGTGCTAGCAATGCGCGTGACCTGAACAGAGAATCAGAAATGGTATGTGGTCATAGACCGTCTTCACGAAGGTGCAGCGGTGTGGCACCGGAATGAAGGTTGGAAGCAGCAGTCATGGAAGAAATTGAGCGTCAAGCTCATAGCTGCTTTCGGTCCGATTCCCTGTGCCACCTGCCCATGCAACTCGACATTCTCTCAGGACGGAACTCGGGAAAAGCCTGACCTAGAGGATGCAATTCAAGCCCCTACCAGCCTGTCATCTCTTGGTGACCAACATGTAGGGAACAATCACGATCGTGTAACTCTGCCTTGCACTGGCATTTCTGCTGTCATGGAGCAGCGGCCCGATAGTACACCTGTGTCCGGTAGGTCTCTCACGGCAAGTTTCGCAGAACGCCATGCGACAGGTCCCAACGAACGCCATCCGGAGTCGTCAGACAATTGGTTAGACGCTGAGGCGTCAGCCACCATTTTACTGGACATTCTACCGCGTCATTCCTGACCATACGGAAGCGGGTCTGCACGCTTTAAATGATTCAGTAACTGAACATGAGAGCCTTTTCACCTTGCAAAAACATGCCTCTAGAGAAATGAAGTATATAGAGGAGTTTGCTGCTGCTGACCCTGACCAAAATGACCACAGTCCTCCTCTGCAGGTTGTGAACTCTGCATCAGTATCAGACCCGGGAATACCACCACCAGACCTTTCTCTGGAGATACTGTCCTCGCTCTCTTTTTCATTTGAGGACATGGAGACGCTCACATCTATCGTACCAGACACAACTGAACCCCACCAGACCATGATCGTCGGAAACAAAATGCACTCTTTACCGCTTCACAAAGCAGGCCTTTCCGAGGATGCGAATAAGATCAGCCATAACCTGACACAGCCATGTTTGCAGACGACTCGTACATTCATTTTCGAAAACGCACATACGCTCAGCCCTGCAGACACTTGGCTCCCGTGGGATGTTTTCTTTGAGAAAATCCAGACACCTAGCCAGGCTGAGGCTACTTCCATTGAGAACTTGTCGAGGACCAGCCCTCGTGCTGTTCCCTCCCAGGACACGAAGTCTGCACTTGACAGTTCGCCAGAAGCCACCAGCTGGACAACTTCAGAGAGTTCTGCTGTGGTATTCATGCCCAACCATGAGCTGCGTCACAACTCATTTCGAGAAATGGCACAAACGTCCACACGGCTGCCTCAAAGAGCGTCCCGCTGCAGTTCAGTCCACCAACGGCGGTGGGACAAACACCAGCATTTCCAGGTTACCCTGCGACCTTGCCGAAACAGTCAGGGCCGTCCGCCTGAGCGGTATTCTACAAGTTGTCAGGAAACGTTGCACCATGGACGAGTTCAACCGCAGCGACAAAGCCAATTCCGCCCACCAGAATACACACTGACAGATCTTCAAGCAGAGGCACACCATGGCGTAGACCAACCGGCTCGAGGCAGCGAGTGTGTCCAACAGAGACGCTTCCTCCAGACCATCACTCCATGTTGCATTGTGGTTCGACACGACCACCACGATGCAGCCAAGCCCACCCAGCAGAAACTTTGCCGCCAGCTCCGAGCGCGTGCAGTCATGGCCGAGTGTCAAGACCAAGAAAGACGCTGGGTCTCGGGCGCGTGGTCAGCTAAGAGAAGGTAGAGGTAGAATAAGAAAAGCTGGCCCAGGATCGGGTGGTGCCTCTTTTCTCCGTTACAATATATATATATATATATATATATATATATATATATATATATATATATATATATATATATATATATATATATATATATATATATATATATATATATATATATATATATATATATATATATATATATATATATATATATATATATATATATATATATATATATATATATATATATATATATATATATTGCAGGGCGCTGTTAGACGGCGATTTCGTGCTCTCCCTGCGCAGGAACGACCGATAATGCGACATGCTTGTTGCCGGTGCGCTCGCTGCGGACATGGAAACGAGAGTTGTCCACAAGCTTCACGCCAAGCCCTCCAATACCCATTGCGCCCGTTCCCTACAGTTCGCGTTCGTGTCGATGGCATCGGGAAGCTTACAGCTCTAGTGGATACTGAAGCGCAGCGCACAGCGTTGCTTCGAGGACATGCCCTCACCACCCTCCATCGGTGGACCATTCCACCTCATTGCGGCCTTGGTGGCAGCACCTCGCCGGTTGGTGCCCTCGACACGAAGCTCCAAACAGAAGGCGGGAGTAAACTTCTGGCTGCGGTTCTGGTCATCGAGCAGTTGCCCACAGACTTGCTCCTGGAAGCTGACTATTTCCTATCTGGTGACGTACAGCTCGTCATCAAGCGTGGCGAAATCTTACTACGTCTATTGGCCTCGGGTTCAACTGAAGTTACTAGAAGTGAGGCTGACGAACCTACAACAGTTTCCTCAGTGCTCGCATGGCATAGAGCGATTTTAGCGGAAAGCACGTCGCAGCTACCAGGTACTAGCTTACTTGAACATCGCATACCCACAGATGGTCATGCACCCATCTCTGTATCACTGCGACATTACGACGAACGTGAACGCGCCGTAATCGCCAAACAAGTGCAGGAAATGCTGGCCGCTCACGTAATCAGACCATCGTCTAGTCTTTGGGCTACACCTGTCGTCCTTTTCCGGAAGAACAATTAGAGCCTCAGGTTTTGTGTCGATTATCGAGAATTGAATAAGTACACAATTCCTGATTCATACCCGCTTCCTCGCGTCGATGACACCATCAACACTGTACGGCAACCTAGATTTTTTTCATCACTGTATCTCTGTGCGGGATATTAGAAAATAATCTTGCCGAAGCATACAATTGCAAAACTGCGTTCTGGACGCCTTTGGGTCTCTATGATTTGAACGGCATGCCCTTTGGGCTGCGAACAGCGCCGAGTACAAATCAGCGTGCCATGAATGTGGTCCTGGGTTCACTGAAAGATCGCGCTTGTGTCGTGTATCTTGATAACATATTGGTCATGGGAGCAACAGAAAAGGAAAATCTGCGAAATTGGGATGACAATCTCCAACGACTATTTGATGCCGGATTCCGGCTTAGCCGAGAAATACACCAATTTTTACCGCCCATAATATCTTAGCTGGAACACACCATTTCTGCAAATGGTGTTCAACCTTAGCCTGAGCGAGTAGAGCAACTGTAGCCAATGTCTCTGTTCCAACGGGTCTGAAACAGCTGCAGGCATTTCTAGGCCTCGCGTTGTACCTGCGCAAATTTGTTCCTACCTTTGCATCAACTGCCGCCCCACTCACATATATGCTTAAGAAAGCATCGACTTTTGCGTGGGATCCTCCACATAATGCTGCCTTTCATATTCTCAAGCAACGAGTCACCCAGTGTCCAGTTTTTAGTCATTTTCACAATAAATAGAACACTGAAGTGCACACCGATGCAAGCCAGGTTGAACTAGGAGTGGTCCTCGTTCAGCGCGATCCAGGTGGAGCTGAGAATGTCGTAGCTTACGCTAGCCGCAAGCTATCCGACGCAAAACGCCATTACCACTCAAACGAGTTAGAGTGTCTGGCTGTGGTCTGGAGCGTGGGTGAGAAGTTCCGGCACTACTTGTTCGGTCGCAAGTTCACAGTAGTGACGGAAAGTGCTGCGATTGCGTGGATGCTTGCCAAGCAGCACAAGAAACACAAGTTTGCTCGCTGGATCATCCGGCTACAAGACTACACCTACTACGTACGGCACCACGCAGGAAGTTGGTCTGATAAGGTAGAAACGATGTCTTGGGTGGGCGGTACTTGCTCTGTCTGGGTGGTCTCTCTTCGGCACGCCACGACAGGTCGTGTTGGGGTGTCGATGTATCAGGTAGGCGGCATTATTAGCATCCTTGTAGCCAGAGGTCTCAGCCACGTTTCAGATTTGCTGGCATATTTGATGACCACTCTAATTGTCTACATTGACTGTGGCATTGTGGCTGTTTGTCTCGGCCACGCTCGCATCTGGTATGTGGAACTGCCGATGTTGACTCAGGAGGGCGCATCAGTAAGTAGACGCGTCTCCGCAGCTTTGAAGAAGTGCATCCACGACGCGTGAATATGACATTCACGCGTCGTGGTTCTGCACTTCGATGCAGAACCACGACGCGTGAATGTCATATTGTCGAAACATAGGTGGGAAACCAGCGTGTGTTATACGTATGTAGGGACGCATGTAAGGAGTCCAATAGTTGTGGTCTTGTCGCAAAAAGGACAGTAGAATGCATGAACATGTCTTCCATGTGTTTAGTCGCGTTGGTCGAGTTAGATTCCTTGATTTCTTGAGCCAAAGCGTGGTAGCCATCCACACATCCGGGCGGTGTCTAGTTGAACTGCAAAGCTGTCATCCGTGGTAGAGCCTGGGTCGCAGCAACTGCATCCGAAGGCTGCAATGAGCTTGGTGTTCCAGTCCGCCCAGGACTGCTGTCGCACGCCGCCATATTTGTGCTACGCTGCGGCACCATCTTGAAGGCAGTCAATGGCAACGCACCATTTATGTTGGTCCATCTAATTTTATGTTGGTCCATCAACGCACCATTTATGTTGGTCCAGCTCCGAGGGCGTTGACGGTCGCCACCCAGCCAACGGCATCATCCTGGAACCCGTCGAATTCCGGTGGTTCGCTGACGTCGGTGATGGTGTATCGGCACGTGAAAATGCAGAGATTACTGAGTCGGAGCAACCGATCAGGTTTCAGAGCTGCAGGAGGGCGCACCTCAGCTCTATGCATTGCTCAAGCAGGCCTCAAGAACTTGTGAGGCGACTGCATCCAACATGCGTTCGCTTGCACTCAGAACTGGTAAGATGGCAGGGAACAGTGTGGAGCTCGTCACTGTAGCAGCGTTGACCGTGACGTGGAGTCACGTGATGGTATGCCGCAGCTCCACGGCACTGTCGCATAAGGCCTCTGAACCGCTTTTGTTCGCGTCTGCGGAACACGTGGTTCTAGTAGTATTCATGGTGGTGACACGCACGTCTTAGGAAGCATGAACAGTGTTTCTTGGCGGCTCGTATGTTTGAAGAGTACCGGCAACGGAATGCAGGCAGTGGAAAGCTTTAACAGCATTCCCAAAGGACAGGAGGCCATGTGTATTACGGCCGCGAAGTGGTAGCATGGTCAGGATTTGGTCTTCAAGTTTGAGAAAGCGAATCCCACTCGGCCTTCCGGTAAGTAGGACCGTGTGGCCCCCACTCGCAAAGCATGTGTACTAATGTAGTGGTCTGCCCCCAAGCGGGGCAGGTAGCGTTCAACAATTTGTGTCAATAAATGTCACTTAAGTTTGCTAGCGAAGGGTATATATGGGTTTGATGTAAGCGCAACGAGACTGCTCGATCTCCGTAGCATTTGTACGCGACTGCGCTGAAGAGCTTGTTCTGCAGAGATTTCAGCGTAGTTTCCGTCCTTCTTGTCCATCACCGAGAAATGAAGAAGCGTGCAACGAAAACAAAAATGAGAGTGTTCGTTTCAAAGTGCGAATCGAATCCAGGCCATTCACGTGGCAAGCAAGTGCTTTGTAGGAAAGCAACTTCATTGCTTGAAATTGCTTTAAAACACTTTATGACCGTCAAGTAGTGCAAGGGGTCTCCGTAACGCATTCAATTTTGCGTGGCAGAATTTTACAATTTTAGCAGGCGTTAAAAGAAAGAAATTGCGCAATGGGCAGATGGTCTTAAGCTGCCCACCCAATCTAAAAGTGGGCAGCTGTGCAAGTGCGCGTGGCAACTTACGGAAGAGTAAACTGTAATTTGCCAGTTAGCAAAAAGGAAAAATTATGGTGCAGTAGGCACTCAGCAACTGTACATCCAGCAGACATTGTGCGTTGAAGGCAATGTGAACGAAAGCCGAACAATCTAGCGAGGTCTACCCTTGCAGGCGACGCTCAAGCATACTGCACAAGTTTTTGTATGGGACATCAAGAAATTATGCCTCGCCATGTACCATGTCCGCCCATTCTACGTGTCACCACTGGTCAAAAAAATACACAGCATATCCACGGAGTGATTGATGATGAGTTGGGTTAAGCTTCGCGAGCTCTAAGCTCAGCCGTCCGTCCATCTATCTGTCCATCCGTCTGTCTGTCTGTCTGTCTGTCTGTCTGTCTGTCTGTCTGTCTGTCTGTCTGTCTGTCTGTCGGTCCGCTATCCTGTCAACGCGTCTACGCCATCTCGTGCTCACTTCACGTCTTGCAACAACACAGTGCCATCTAATGAACAATGTGAAAAGTAAGGAGTCGCTATACGGAGCAGTAACTGAGCCACAGCGTAAGGAGCTTCGCCCCTAAAAGAAAACAGTGATCGTAGCCATGTTTCCGATTGCCATTGCCCTTTCTGGAGAGACCTGGTCTTTGATGTAGTAAAAAATCTTAATTTTGTCGCATGTGAAAGTGAGCACCTTTTGGCGTGGACGTTACTAGAACTTTATTGTTAGCGTGGGCCACCAAGAGAGCCCCCGCTGCGAAGAGCAGGCTCCGCCGGACCGCCCAGACAAAGGGAGGTGCCAACTGCGTGATGATTGCGTGTTTCAGTTTTCTCAATAAAAATTTTATTTGCAACTATATGGACAACCTCGGCTGGATGTCGCCGCCGGCGTCACCGTCACTCGTCGTATTTGTATACGTACCTACAGATATTGAAACACAAGAAAGAAAAATAATTCAGAAAAAAGACTCCGGCACGCCGACTAAGTGGGATTTATGAATCATCAGTGGGAGTCCTTTACCACTCAGCCACCAAAAAGCACCTCCTTCAACGTTCAAATAGCAAGGTAATTATACCTACTACTTACTGCTGGTGACGGGCATCTCGGCCAAACTATCATGTTTTCGGCAATACCAGCAAGATGGCGCTATGAGCGCGCATTGTCACATCGTCACGACACGGTGGCACGCGCTCTAATCAGCCGCGCGTACTTTTCTCAATGGAGAGAGAGCAGGGTGGACCATCACCCAGTGGGGACAATCGTACGTCTTGGCTGGCCTTGGGCTTTCACCGAAATAATTCTGTTGTAGTTACCGGGCACACACACGTCACTGCAATTGTTGCACAGTCTCCGTTTGCGAAAAGGGCGTGCTTTTCAGACACAGCAAAATAACAGCTGATAGCAGGCCTTGGGCCTTCACCGAAACAATTCTGTTGTAGTTACATGGCACACAAAAGTCACTGAAATCCTTGCAGAGTTTCCGTTCGCAAAAATAGCGTGCTTTTCAGACACAGTGTAGTAACAACTGAAACGCTTATTCGCGTTCATCTGTACCTGTGAGTACGTTTCATGCCCCATTTGAGCGGGAGAAACGCGGGGCATGTTTGAATCTTCTAGCCATTTTGCGCTTGACCGTTCAATTTGTTGCTATCCTGTTAATTGCTTTGCCTTCGCGGCAAAACTGTGACTTTTTCTATTCACCCATCTATTCATTCATATAGTTTACGCTTCAGCCGTTCTCGTTTTTTTTTCAAAAAAGGTACTTCTTTTGAAGTGAATTTCATGGCCTTTTTGGGAAGCATTTTGAATGCTGCTTGTTGATGGTAGAGACTCCCGTTTTGTTTGCTTGTGGTGGCGTTAGACGTGCTGGTATCGACACACCACCTATCGAACAGTATCAAAAAAGCCCGCTTCACATGAAACGTTTATTATTGGCTCGTTCAAACTATTTCGTCGAGAACACTAGAAAACGTCGTGATGGCAAATGCTTCTATTCTGGGCCTTTGTAGAGTACGATAAAAAACGTAGTGCCGCCAAAAGTAATTCAGATACGAGGTCAAGAAGCCCAAATCGAAAAAGCGACTGTCTTGGATTTGTTTGCGGCATTGTGAATAAAATGCGAAGTGCGAAGAAATGATTGATAATTTTCAACAGGCCGCGTGGCATGAAGGGGAGTGTTCAGCTTTGGGATAAAAACAGAACTGTGAAAATTTGAGAACCACTCAGAAATAATTTGTAAATACGTTATTTCACACTTGTGAGAGCCACTAAACATAAGTACGCCAGCACTCAAGAGCGCCACCAGATTGAAACAAGAAATGAGTTCGTTTGTGAGACGGACCCTTTTCAAAATTCCCAAGTGTGCTTCTCTGTACTGCAAATTTGAACAAGTAATGGTGGCGCCCGAGGGGCTTCAAGCGGAGATTCTTCCCAGTAAAACGTGCTGGGGCTTGTCTACAAGAGTGTTTTTATCCAGAGAGGTGACTCAACATTTTCAATGTCATTGCGCAAGGAAACCGCGCTTGAACAATCTATTTTCACTAAATGACAAACCGCCATCCCTAGATGAAACTGCATAGCAGAAAAACTAAGTTTGTAATTGGGAAAATGGTCTATTGGGCTGGCACCGATAGATAGTTTCAACCAGTAATATGACACCGTCAGCTCTTGTAATCACGTGGATAGAATATACCAACCTGCACGGCTGCTAGCCGAAGTTTGTACCAGCGCTCCGGTAGCTTCATCAGCAGCGGCGTGATGATGTCTACTGTGCACTCTGTGACCCAAATTCACTCGCTCTGACACTTTGTGATAAAGTAGAAAATTTAGTCATCGGGCTTTCAGTTGGTGCATTTAAGAGTATTGGAATACAAACTACTAGACATAAATAATGATTTTACAATGCACATTTTTAACTGAAGTGGAGTCAATGATTTCGCTAAACATCTCGTTTTTCACGTTACTTACAAACCTGTATTTATACCGTGCCGCGTACAATGCGCTTCCTAGTAGAAGCCCACGCAAATGGCCTTTTTTTGTTGACAATGAGTGTGTTGCTAAATAGCCTCGTAAAACTACTGTTTCCGTAATCGACCACGAGGTGTATCACTCTGATCACGCTGTGGTCACAATATGAATACTCTTGAGTGCTATACTTTGTCTACTTTGTACTGAACAAATACTGCGTTTGGTGGGAAACACGCTTACTTCAAAAAGACATTGATGGACACTCGGCTGCATTCTGAATACTTCGGTCCTATGCCTCCAGCATTGGGATACATTAAGTGGTCTTTCATAGGTGGGCAAGCTTTAGAAAATCCTGTTCCATCATGATTTGCTCCAAGCCTGAAAGATTACACATTCAGCATTCGCTTTCAGGTTTAGGCTGCCATCATTTACCACTCCTGGAATTTCAATGCAGCAGCTTGGCTATGACATTATAAAAGTACAAAATACTAATCCAAAGAGAAGAAACTGCAGATGAAAAATCTCCCTGAAGGAGAGGGAGCTCCAAGTGAGGCTATGACAAGCCTGCAAGAAAAAACAACGATGACTAGCTATATTGCGAGCCATAGTTTGTGTAGCATCCAGCCTATTGTTATAGCATTCATTGCTGCATATTTCTCTTAAACTTGTGACGTTTTGCTTCAACATGGGACCAATGCCCGCATCGGAATAGAACAACAGCTGTGTTGTTGCCATTCTTGTACTGAGTAAATATCAATAATTCTACCCACCTGCCCACAAACACTTAGAGACGTACCTGCTTCAACACAAAATATAGCATACACTCTTATAAAAAAGTTATTATTCAGTTAGTAAATGTGTATATTTACTTTTTTGAAGCGTCTTTTACTAATTCACGGCTTATTTTTACCAGCCACTAGCTAGTTCAGGTTGTACCTTCTGCCGTTATTAACCAAGGAAACCTTCCTGGAGTATTAACTGCGAAGCATTTTTCAGGGAGCTTCGACGACCTTGAACATATCTATCTATCTATCTATCTATCTATCTATCTATCTATCTATCTATCTATCTATCTATCTATCTATCTATCTATCTATCTATCTATCTATCTATCTATCTATCTATCTATCTATCTATCTATCTATCTATCTATCTATCTATCTATCTATCTATCTATCTATCTATCTATCTATCTATCTATCTATCTATCTATCTATCTATCTATCTATCTATCTATCTATCTAGCCGCCTACGACATTTTTCTCACCTGGCAGTTTCGATTATGGCATCTACACGAAATTGTTATGGCATAATATGACTGTATGACAAGCACAAGTAAGTAGTCGCCTCATTATTCATGACATATATCTCATGAATGTCATGATTTAAATGTCATGGCTTTACTGTTGTTGCGATGGTAGTTACTGGCTTTACTGTTGTTGCGATGGATCCTACTGTAGTTGTACCTGTTGCATTGAAAAAGTGACAGGGTGTGTGTACTTGAAATGAAATACACATGCATATATGCAAAAGTTATAGTGTTCAGAGCGTATAATGAATGAATAAATTCATGAATGAATGTTTGATTGAATGAATAAAGAAACTTTATCTGAAGTCGGCTCCCTTCAGGTAAGGCGGATGGATTTTTCCGTGTTTCACAGTTTAATGTTATTTACACACATTTGTCAAAATACGTTCGGAAGAACATTCAAAAATGATGCTGGCCTTGTTCCCAAGACCAGCATGAAAAATACCACTAGTCTTGTCAACGTGGTATGTGGCACAAAAACTTGCACAACCTTTCTAATGGTGTTGTTGATTAGAACAGTCTTCATCTAGCATGGAATCGGTCACTATTTAAGTGTCATTTGGCTATAAAGTGGACGAAACTCACACAAAACAACACAATCCTTCGTCTTCTTTCTTGGAACTAAATACTGAGTGCCTTGAAATGAGGCCTCGTGAATTTGACACAATTATGACATCACAATTAGTCGATGATGATGACAGTCAGGTGATGGCTTGAAGAACTTAGATCCGCGTAAAGTATCGTTGCTTCAAATTTTTGTAGTGGGTATTCCATGGGATCGGTCATCAGTTAAGTGTCATTCGACAGTAAAGTGGACGAAACTTACACAAAACAACACAATCCTTCGATTTATTTCTTGGAACTGAATACTGAGTGCCTTGAAATTGGGTCTCGTGATTTTGACACGTTTATGACATCACAATTTGTGTCTGAAGGCGTTAAAAGTCAAATGTAGCCCGCCTTGGTCGTATAGCAGTTCTGGTGCTTGGCTGCATACCCGATAGTCGCCAACTTGTTCCCAGCTGTGGTGGTCGCATTTTCTTGACGGAAGTGAAATGCTAGAGACCTGCTTACTGTACAACGTCCGTGCATGTAAAGAACACCAGATGGTGAAAATTTTCTGAACCTCCACCGCTCTTTACTCCTTATAATAATACCGTGGCTTTGACATGTCTAAGCGAAATGCACATTTACCTTTGTTAGGTTGAGTTGGATAACACACTGCTTTGTATATAGAATATCGAGTGCAAACGGGTTGAAATATAAAGGTAACATTACATTCCACACAGACACTCATAATTAACGAAGTATTTGACCTCAACAAACATACCTTCTATAGAATGGTCAGCCGACTGCGAGCCAGACCACGTCTGAAAGTCCAGCAGTGCGAAAGTGAACAATAGTTAAGAAATACTGCCACTAGATGCAAATGCAACAGTATACACTAAATATGCATGTGATACATTGACCGAAGCAATAGTGTGAAATACCAAACTTAGATATTCTCATTAAGTGGTGGTGTACCTTCATAGGAGTGGTGTCAGAGGCCTGATAGCCACGCCACGTACTTCTTTTATTTCATGGTAACACGTTCCGGTTGGATTGGTCTTCTCAAGACTTAGTTCTATATATTAGCACCGATATTAGCACCGTGAAGGTAGCTCAACGCTGCCAATCAATCTGTCCTGCTAGATAGAAAAACGATTTTCGCTGAATGTCCAAGCTGAGAGCTCCGCGCACTGGAGCGTATAGTAGCCGTCAGGAACACGCCTAGTGTTGATTGGTCCTGGTGCCATTTGCTATTGACCGCGCCGTCAAGAATTGGAACGACCTTCCCTGCTCTATTGTTTCAACCACCTGCCCATCATCCTTCGTGACAAATGTTACAAATCACCTGTGCTGCGAAAATTAACGTGTTCAAATGTTCTCTTCTCCTGTGTATCCACCCTTTATGTAATACGCCCAGTGGGGTCCTTAAGGAAATAAAAATGAAATGAAATGAAATCAGTTGAAAGTAAAAGCTTCTCCCATGCGTGTCTTTTTATGGCCGTATTTTTTTTTTTCGCGCTGTAAGTCTTAAGCATATATATGCACAACAAACAGGCCCAGTCAGCACTTAATTATTGAGTTGTTCGCTTCCAAGCAACGTTCTCAATATCTTGTCGTAAATGTCTCTACAGAGTCGATCACCACTAAAATGTTCCTGCCTAAGTTTTGGCGGGTACTTGTTTCCAAATGAAATGAGCACCCTCAACTATGCCTTACATTCTTTTTTGCTCTGAAAGTAGAAAGTATTTCCAATGAGGTGTGTTGTAAATGTTCTTGGAAAACTTTTTAATATTTTCCTTATTTGGAAAGAGCTATCTTTCAGTAATTAAGTCGAACATTGACTTGGTAAGCAGCACATTACGACTTTTACAAGCTTCGTCTACCGCACATAACGGCTGGTAGAGGCAATTTCGACACCTTGAGGTTTGGTGCTTTCAATCAACGATTATGATTTCTCCTAACTTGATAAATTGCTTTGCGGTTTAATACTCTTTATACCGTTTAATGAATCTTAGGTGAACTCTTGAGCTTACCCTCACCCGCCGTGGTGATAAAGTGGTTATGGAGCTCGACTGATAATCCGCATATCGCGGGATCTAGTCCCAGGCACGGCGGACGCATATTCGATGGAAGTGAGGGTGCTCAAGATTCACGTGTACTTCAATTTTGGCGCAGGTTTCAAAGCTATCTGCATAAAATTTCGGGAGCTCTCCACTACGGCGTTTTTTCAGAATGATATTGTAGTTTAACGCCGTTTAACCCCAACAGTTACTGTTATTGAACTTCGTCTTCCGGGCTAGAATGCTATAGCTTGATTTGGCTCTACTTGAATCGGCTGCTCAATTGCTATTCGTCCTTCGTATCTTAGTGCATACGTTGACCATGCCGCAAGGACAGCAATGTCCGGTATAAATATCTGGAAATTACGCACAAAAAATCATGACATAATAAAGAGGAACACTGCAGTACAGGGCTCCGGAAGGGAATTCCGTGTGCGTAACATACACCCTGTAAAAATATTTTAGACTACCTACTGTAAAAATACTTCCGAATCAGCCACTATGTATAGTTTTGCGAATTCCCAAAGTAGAATTACTTCGCGTCGGTAAGATGATACGTCAGCCAGACCACATGCTGCTGTTGCTGCTGCTGCTGCTGCTGCTGCTGCCGCCGCCGCCGCCGATGATTATGATGATGATGATGATTATGATGGAAAATGGAATGTAAGCTCTATGCTGTGGATAGGCCTTTAAACTACCCACGCATTGCGCAACTAGCATGTTTCGATGCCTGGTGAGATTCTGTGCTTTTGTTATGAATTGTTACATGTTGTTATGACACATCTCGCGGTACTTCACATTTACATGATGTCTTTATTTTGCGAAGGAATTTCGAGTCTAGACGTAGAACACCTGCTTGACACGCATTAGTCTTCGACTCGACACCCACTATAGAACTAAGCGTTCCTCCCCTTTTTTTTTACTTGCGCATTTCACAATTTTAGGGGCGAAGCTCCTTAGGGCGTGGGCTGTGCGTCCCCTGTATGTAGCCACCTCTAGTTTAGTTCTTGCAGTGTTCACTAGATGGCGGTACCGTCCCCTGTATGTAGCCACCTCTAGTTTAGTTCTTGCAGCGTTCACTAGATGGCGGTACCGTCTCCTGTATGTAGCCACCTCTCGTTTAGTTCTTGTAGTGTTTACTAGATGGTGGTACTTGTAGCTGATGATGAAAAGATGCAAGATGTTATAAACTAGAAAGCGGTACTTGTAGTTGATGAAAGACGCGAGATCTTATAAAATAGGAATGATGGCACATATGGCGCGTGTCATTGGTTGAAGGCAATCGTTCGATTTAGTGCGGCGACGTACGCTAGGGGGAGCGATGTAATAAAATCGAGTGGGCAAAATTTACAGAGGATTCATGGTTTACCAGGTTTACCTCCGGAGCTTCGCCCCCTCATCATCATTCACTTCGTGGATATGGCGGAATTTTTTTAACCCATCGACAACGCTGCTTTTTTGTTCACAACGAACGAAACCAACGCCGACATTGAAACTGAAATTTCTGTGAAGTGAGGTAGTTACCGCTATTGCGTTGTAATTTGTTGCAGTTGAAAGCTTGGACCAGTATGTCATATAGACAGATAGTGTGACGTCCAGAAACCACCATATGTTTATAAGAGATGCTGTAGTGGAGGGCTCCAGAAATTTCGACCGCCTAGGGTTCTTTAACATGAACGAAAATCTGAGCACACGGGCCAACAGCGTTGTCGCCTCCATAGAAAAACCATTTTGTTCAGAGAGGATGTAAACTGTAAGCTAGCAACCCGTAAAAAGCAGAGAGAAGAGACAATAGATCTGATAATATTTTCTGGCAGTTAGAACAAGGGGTAAAAAATGTGAAAAGAGGAAGTAAATAAAACACTGCTTACCCCGTTAGCAGCAGCATCAAATCTGAATCCCACATTTCCACATGTGCTTGCGTTGGCTTGTATATCTGACGAAATTCACGAGCGTACTATATGCATTTACGTTTCCGTTATCCCATAATACCAAAAAGGACTCGTTCGCCTGTAACGTGTTTTTCCTTATCATATGATACGTTGGAGGTTTTTATACTTACCGTGTGCAAAATATCAACCCTTTTTAAGTCTATAGAGCCTGGTGGTACAAGCTGCTGAAGGATTTCACTTATCTGTGGGCAGTCGATTAGACATCTGATAAATTTCACAAAGTAATGCGAGAGACCACACGCTTTTCATCAGTATATATTCTGGCTTTGCGTGCCCCATTCCCAAAAGAGAGCTACAATATGGCTACATATTTCCAGTTGCTGTTTTTATGTCATAGATAAGCACAAATATTATGAAATGTATCTACAAGATAAGGAAAAAAGAATACTATGTCTTCTGAGGAAACCTTCAGCCCCTACTTACAAGACTCAGAGCCAGGATCAGGAGCAAAACCAATAAAGCATAATAATTAAAAAAAACATTTATTTGTCATCACCCACTATGCCAGTGAAATTGAACCTCCAAATACTTTAACGTGAATATTAGGAAAAAAGTTAATACTAATGCTAGTAGTGCATGTAACACTTTTTGCACAATCTACATTGTGACATTTAAAAATTGTGACATTCTTTGCACAAGAAGCGCACTCAATTTATGCATAATGCTAAGGCTCACCATTTTGTTTAACGTTCTTTTTTTAAACAAGACACGCGCTGCATTTGATTGTCGAGCATGAAGGAAGGGTACGTGTGCATCACAGTAAAAAATACTTGAGAATTAAGTTTTAGTAGCACAGTCCGTTGTTTGTCTTGTTACCGTCAATAAAATAGTGCGTAAATCTTATGACCTTTACCCTTTTAGATATCTGTTTGACACAGTGTGTCTTTTATTTGTCTTTTATTTCGCGAAACAAAGGTGAAAATAGTGAGTGTTGTGCTTGAGGTATCACACAGGTACTCAGTTGGTAAGTGCTGACGAAAGGAAATAATTTTAAGAGTCCTTTTTCCGTAAAGGGAGCTGGCACGTACCCTATATTATGTTATTATGTGGCAATATATATATATATATATATATATATATATATATATATATATATATATATATATATATATATATATATATATATTGTGACGAGGTTTCTTAGTCGATAACGACAACGGCAAGACAGCGTGAAAAACCGTCCAGCAGAGATCAGCACAGCAGCGAGCCGAAGCACGAGCCGAGAGAGCCGGGCGTTGGCGATGCTGCTCGCCGCAGGCACATCTTCTTCTTCACAATCGCCCCCGCTGAAAAAGGAGCCATCCTGGCGACTTAAGAAGTTTCAGGCAGAGACTCATGGTATGGTTTCAGTCGGGAAACATGGACGATGTCATGTGCACGCCGGCGCATGTCGTCCGATTGGGAAACTGGTTCAATTAGGAAATTAACCGGAGAGGTTTTCTCCAAAACGGTGTAAGGCCCCTCGTACCGGGGGACAAGTTTCGAGGAGAGTCCCGGTGTTTGGTGTGGAATGGCGAGCCACACAAGAGACCCTGGGGCATAGCTGGGATCTGAAAGAGTGGTCCTACGGTGTTCTTTCCGGCGTTGCTGCTCTTTTGAGGGGAACGCACGTGCGAGCTGGCGGCACTCTTCGGCTTGTCGAGAAGCATCAGAGACAGGTGGGCACTCGGAAGCATGAGGACGGTAGGGTAGTAGGGTGTCGATTTTATGGGAAGGCTCGCGTCCATAAAGAAGTAAGAAAGGTGAGAATACCGTTGTGGTTTGAACTGCGGTGTTATATGCGAATGTGACGTATGGGAGAACACGGTCCCAGTTGCTGTGATCAGATGCCACGTACATAGAGAGCATATCACCCAGCGTGCGGTTGAACCGTTCCGTTAGCCCGTTAGTCTGCGGGTGGTATGCTGTCGTTTTCCGATGAATTACCTGGCATTCCGAAAGCAGAGTTTCGACGACCTCGGACAGGAAAGCGCGGCCTCTGTCACTAAGGAGCTCTCGAGGTGGACCATGTCGAAGGATAAAGCGTTGCAAAATGAAAGAGGTGACATCCTGAGCTGTAGCGCTCGGCAAAGCGGCTGTTTCGGCGTAGCGTGTCAGGTGGTCAACCGCCGCCATAATCCACCGATTACCATCTGGTGTCAATGGAAGGGGACCGTAGAGGTCAACGCCGACGCGATCAAATGGCTTGGCAGCGCACGGAAGTGGCTGCAATGCGCCGGTCGCTCGTGGCGCTGTTGATTGCGTCGCTGGCAGTCAGGACAGCACTGCACGAATTCGCGGACAAAATTGTACATGCCGTGCCAGTAATAGCGATGGCGAAGGCGTTCATATGTTTTGAACACCCCGGCGTGACCACATTGCGGATCGTCGTGAAGAGAGGCACATACTTGAGATCGTAAAGTGCGTGGAATGACCAGAAGCCACCGGCGGCCATCGGGAGCGTAGTTGCGTCGATGAAGGAGTTGATCGCGGATGGCGAAATGGAAAGCTTCACGTCGGAGGGATCGAGATATTGGAAGGTTGGGCGTGCCAGATAGACATTCGATAAGAGATGCGATCCACGGGTCACGACGTTGTTCGGTGGCAATCGAGTCGATATTTAGCGATGACAAGTTCTCGAGGCGAGTGTTTCCGCACGTCGGATCTGGTGATAAAGGTGAGTGAGACAGGGCATCAGCGTCAGAGTGTTTGCGTCCGCAGCGGTATACGACGCGAATGTCGTACTCCTGAATGCGGAGTGCCCATCGCGCAAGGCGGCCAGAAGGGTCTTTCAAATTGGAGATCCAGAAAGCGCGTGGTGATTAGTTACTAGATCGAACGGGCGGCCGTATAAGTACGGCCGGAACTTTCCAAGCGCCCACACTAGAGCCAAACACTCTTTTTCTGTCACGCTGTAATTAGTTTCGGCTTTCGTCAGAGTGCGGCTAGCGTAGGCTACAACGTATTCTGAATAGCCGGGCTTTCGTTGAGCGAGGACCGCGCCTAGCCCGACGCCGCTGGCGTCGGTGTGCACTTCGGTAGGAGCCGTCGGGTCGAAGTGGCGAAGAATAGGTGGGGAAGTGAGCAGACGGCGCAGAGTAGTGAAGGCAACGTCACATGCAGGGGACCAGGAGGTGAGGTTCACGTCACCGCAAAGAAGCTGGGTTAATGGTGACATGATAGATGCGAAATTGCGAACAAAGCGCCGGAAATACGAGCATAGGCCTACAAAACTGCGAAGGTCTCTCATGGTCGTCAGCTTGGGAAATTCTGCGACTGCTCCAAGTTCTGCCGGGTCAGGTAATACGCCGTGTTTGGACACGATGTGGCCTAGTATGACGAGCTCGCGTGCAGCGAAGCGGCATTTTTTCAGGTTAAGCTGCAGGCCAGCGTTGGTCAGGCAAGTCAAAACGTATCAGAGGTGAAGGAGGTGCGTAGGAAAATCATGGGAGAAAACCACGACATCGTCAAGGTAACAGAGGCACATTTTCCACTTGAGGCCACGTAGCGTATTATCCATAAGACGTTCAAACGTGGCGGGCGCGTTACAAAGCCCAAAGGGCATGACGTTAAACTCGTATAGTCCGTCTGGTGTAATAAATGCCGTTTTTTTTTGGCGATCGCCTTCAGCCATTGGGACTTGCCAATAGCCGGACCGCAAATCTAGCGACGAGAAAAATTCCACCCCGTGAAGGGTGTCGATGGCGTCATCAATGCGCGGCAAAGGATAGACGTCTTTGCGGGTTATCTTGTTCAAACAACGATAGTCCACGCAAAATCGGATAGATCCATCTTTCTTACGCACGAGGACGACAGGAGAAGCCCAGGGACTGTGAGATGGTCGAATGACGTCTCTACAAAACATATCTTCGACTTGATTGTTGAAGACGCGGCGCTCTTCAGCGGAGACACGGTATGGTCTTTGACGCAGTGGCTGGTGTAGGCCAGTGTCAACATGATGTTTGACTTGTGACTTGCGGCCCAGTTGAGGCTGCGACACATCGAAAGAACTCCTGAACTCTTGCAGAAGATCCAGCAGGTCGGCATGTTCGGTGGGAGTGAGAGTGTCGGTAATAGCGCTAGAAAACGTATCCTTGGACGACTCCTCGAGTGCCGACAGTAATTTTGGGTGGTCGCAGTAGTCATCCGGGACATCAACCAAAAACGAAGGGTCGATATCCTGCACGCGGCCGAGACATTCGCCCGCAAGCAAAGTGACAGGTGTGGAAAGCGGATTGCTTACGAACATATTGCTTCTTCCGGGGGCAAGGTCAATTGTTGCAAAAGGCAGCGGCAGAGCTCGACGACTCTAAGATATCAGAAGGCATAAAAAGGCATGCAGCGTCAGTGTAGGCGTTGCATGAAACGGGAACAAGGGCAAAATTTCCAGGTGGAATATCGGTATCTTCGTGAACGAGCAACTTTGCCGGCTGATGAAGAGCGTCAAGTAATGAGACATCACACTATGGTGAAAACTCAACTTCGGCGCGAGCGCAGTCGATGACGGCATTATGGCGGGATAGGAAGTCCCACCCGAGGATGACGTCATGCAAACAGACAGCGAGAACAATAAATTTCACAATGTAAAGATTGCCTTCGATGGACACTCTTGCCGTGCAGGCTGCGAGAGGCGTTACTTGCTGTGCGCTTGCGGTGTGGAGCGACAGTCCCGAAAGCGGCATCGTGACTTTGCGCAATAAATGGCAGAGATTAGTGGCAATTACAGAAACAGCTGCGCCTGTGTCCACAAGGGCGAAAGTACAATAACCTTCAACAGTTACTGCGACCACGTTAGCAGGAGAGGAGCGAGGGCTTAGACAGTTCGAAAACGGCTCAGTTCTTGCCTCTCGAACTGCGAAGTGCTTAGTTTTCCTGTTCGGAAGGTCCGGGCTGGCGATGCATGGGGGAGGACGATCGCCGACGAGGAGACGGTGCGCGCTGCGGCTAGAAGTCAAGGTGGTCAGTAGGGGCATAGCGAGGTGACGAGACCGGCCCGTATTGGTCGAAGGGTTGGCTGCCGGGTTGCGACGACCGGGCATAGTTGCCGAACGTCTGAGGTCGATGGCGGCAGTAGCGGGCAACGTGTCCGGGAATGAAGCAGGCGTAGCAAATCGGTCGGTTATCGGGCGTCCTCCATGGATTGGCGACTGGTGGTGCCGCCAAAGGTGTAGTATAAGCAGCCGGGTGTGCGCGCTGTGAGCACGTGGTGTAGGACGGTTGCGGAAGCCTACGCACAGCGTCTGCATATGTCAGCGGGGTGGCTACGGGCTGCATCTTTTGCGAACAGGTGACAGGAGGAGCCACAGGCTGCGCTGCATAGGTTAGGGGCGCGGCCACAGGCTAAATCACTGGCGAATAGGCGACAGGGGCACCTACCGGCTGTGCGACACGCGGGCAGTGGACACGGCTAGATAGAGGCGGCTCGTAGTTTGCAAAGGGAACAGCTTGTGCAACCTGTTCCGATATAGCAGTGCGAAGCGGGGCGGGCAGACGGGTGGTGGTCTCATGAGCAAGAGGCACTAAAGAAAGTTGGCAGGCGACTTCCTCACGGACGAAGGCTCGGACTTGCTGAAGCAATGGTGAATTGTCAGGCATGGTGTCGAAACTGGACAGCGACTCACCACCACGCTGAGGTTGTCGAGTCAGAGAGCGTTGCTTCTTCAACTCGTCGTAGCTCTGGCATAGGCTGACGACTCTAGAAACTGTGCTCGGATTTCTAGCCAAGAGCATTTGAAATGCACCATCGTCGATGCCCTTCAGGATGTGTTTGTCCTTGTCCGACTCGGGCATCGTGTCATTCGCGCGTCGACAGAGGTCGACGACATCCTCTATATAGCTGGTGAAATTTTCGCCAGTCTGCTGAGAGCGGACGCGCAAGCGCTGTTCTGCCCGCTGCTTGCGGGCAGCCGGCCGACCAAACACTTCAGCACATGACGTCTTTAAGACGCTCCATGTGGGGATGTTGTATTAGTGGTTGTTAAACCACAATTCTGCGACGCCGGTGAGATAAAATATGACATGGCCGAGCTTGTCGGCTTCATCCCACTTGTTATTGGCGCTCACCAGCTCGTAGTGCTCAAGCCAGTCTTCCACGTCGGTCCCATCCGCACCGCTGAAGACCTTCGGGTCCCGTAGCCTAGGATGGCCGGGGCAGTTGAACTGGGGCGACGATGCCGATGGGTTGGCGTTGTCAGTCATGACGGGCAGTAGCGTCCACCTTCGCAGTTCCAGGGTGTAGCGACGCGGATGAAGAGCACTCTCCACCAAATGTGACTAGGTTTATTAGTCGATAACGACAACGGCAAGACAGCGTGAAGAACCATCCAGCAGAGATCAGCACAGCCGCGAGCCAAAGCACGAGCCGCGAGAGCCGGGCGTTGGCGATGCTGCTCGCCACAGGCACACCTTTTTCTTCACACAAATAATACCGACCATATGCGTATTGATTCCGCACTTTCCCTCACTTACTGTTTATACAACTAAAGCTGGGGCTTAAAAATATGTCTTTTTCATTTTCATACTCGCCACGAATTTCTCGCTTACATGATACCTGTTTTATGAAGTAGTGTTCGTGTGCAAAGCTATATTATTTGCTGATGTGTGCACCGAATTCCGCGTTGCAAAAAAAGCGTCACTATTTCGATTATTGCAACGTAAGTGCAGGCAGACGAATGCTTGCTGCAACAAGCACGTGCATATTGAGCAAACATGCAATACTTATCAGCAGAATGACAATTCAATTGTTGCAATGTATTCGAAAAATGCACGTTCGGTAGGTGCCGCAGAGGTCACACTCAGATCGATAGGAGAAATATACGCCAGGTGGTCGAAATTTTCGGAGCCCTCTCCAACAGGATGCCTGCAAACTATGCAGGCTATATTGGCAAGTCATACTATGTAGATTAGAAGGAGACACGTAGATAGTACCTGACGTGATATCCGAAAGTTTCGGGATCGACGCCCAGAGGTGGTAATATCATTTCCATGTGGCGAAGACAAGAAAGGCTAGTGTGCTTAGATTTAGCTGCACGCCAGGGAACACCAGAAGATCAGAACTGCTGAAGGACCCCGCTACGGCGTGTCTGGTATACGTACAATTGTGCGCGGGCGAAAGCTTTGCTAAAACTGCTGGTTCGATCAGTTGGTTCATGATTCGTATATCAGCTCTAAAAGACGAAACAATTAGGAAAGAAAACACAGACATACACAGTGCTCAATTCATAACTGACTTATTACTTCGAATGCAAGGCTGGATGGAGGACGGAGCTGTACGGAAGGGTCAAGCCCGTGCAGTCTTGTACGTCGTATGCTTGGTGTGTTCCACTCAGTCAGTGTGAGACTGCGGGCCACTTGACGAATCTGCCTCACCATATCCGCTCTTGAAAGCCGAATTGGAACGCTGTTTGCTTCTTCATGTGTCGTGCGAGCAGCATGAGGTGTATAATTATTTCCGCTTATACCACAATGCCCAGGTAACCATTGAAAGACGATGTCGTGGCCTTTATGTATTTAGAAGGGGTGAAGTTTCACGGTTTGGTAGGTCAACTGGTCGTGGCATCCGCGTCAGAGAACTGACAGCAGGCACTGTAACGCTGGCTTTGAGTCAGAAAACACGGCCCATTTACTTAAGAGAGAGAGAAAGAGCTCTTTATTGAAATGCAGAGAATTTAGCTGGCATGTAAAATTCGCTGACACACTACTTGCGTGAGGAAGGGGATTGAGGACTGAAAGTACAAATAAAAAGAGAGAGAGAGGAAAAAAGACAAATTGTGAATATAGATGAAAGAATAAAAAGAAATAAAGGAAAATACCCCCTGTTTGACCATTGAGTGAGGACGTGCGCTAATAGTTTTTTCGTGGTTTCAAGCTACAGCTACAGCTTGTATAGCGGACCGATACTGTCCAAGTACACAAATAAAAGTTTCATAGCACGCCTCTGTAAAATGCGGCAGGCTAAAGGTCCCACTACACAGCCAAGGGATAAAGTTATCACGGTTATAGAATGCATGCAATGTTCATAAAGCGCAAGCTCCTCAGCATACGCTCTACACTCAAACAATATATGTTCTACAGATTCGATGAAGCCACAGTTGTTGCAATACGGACTCGCTGTCTGACCGAAGCGGTATCGTAGGCTGTTAACATAGGCACTGTTTAGACGTAGACGATAATATAGCGTTTCCAGATGGCGAGGAATTTTGAATGAGAGTCTTGTTCTCAGATAAGGGTCGATTGAGTGAAGAAAGGCATAATGATGGGTCGGAAGGTTCCAGCGGCTCTTATTTTCTTCAATCGCGAGTGTTTTAGCCATCTGGGATGCGTCTAATATAGTGAAATAGATTAATCTGTAATTGTGGTGTCGAAGACCCTTGCGTGCTGCTTCATCTGCTTTTTCGTTGGCGGAAATTCCACAATGAGCTGGTATCCACTGAAATGTGATAAAGTTCCCTTCGGTCACTGCTAGGTAATGTAGATATGCTATGTCTAACAAAATGAGATGACAATGAGTCGGTGAAAATTACCCATTGGTCCGACGTTTGTCGCAAAATGTAGAGGACAGCTCCTTTGATGCCATAAAGTTCTGCTGCTGTCGAGGATGTCTTGCGTTGCAGTCGACAGGATAGCATCTGTCTTGTAGAAGGAATACAAAGCCCTAAGGCGGAATTCTCCTGACTGGTTGAGGCGTCGGTGCAAATGTGCGAGGGCTGAGCATAGTTCTCGGCTAAGAAGAGGAGAGTAGCCTGCATCAGCGCAGCCTGTGACATTCGTCTCTTTGACCCATTGATGCCAGGTACAGCTTTTTTATAGTCACAGGCGAAAGTGTCCAGGGAGGAAACCTTGCAGGCATTAATTTTTGTGGCTGATTAGCAGGAGAGAGTTGAAGCATTCGCACAGCTTGGACTAACGAAGAATCGCTGTGCATTAGGTGAACTCGGTACAGGAAATGCTTTTTACCTTGTAACACATGCCGAAGATGTGTACGCATGGTTTCTTGGTTAGAGATGACATCCAGTGGGAGACATCCTGCTTCCGCTACAGTTCCCAATGCTGATGAGCTCTTCGGGAGCCGTAGACATATTCGTAGGCAGCTGTTGCGTGTGGCTTCTAAAATTTTTCCTATTTGCTGGGGATAATCCGTGAACCACCGCTAGACAATAGCGTAATGTTCCTTCAATGTATGCGTTCTGAAGCAGTACCATTGAGCGGCAGCTAGATCCGCAACGTGTTCCAGCTATGAATTTGAAGAGTTGAGTGGCTGCTACTATTCTTGTTCGAAGTTTCTTCACCCGAGGATACCAGGAAAAATTTTTGTTGATGATGCTTCCCTAGCATCTTTGAGACCGCACATAAGTCAGCGGCCGTCCACCGAGGAGTAGCGGACACTTGCTCACTTTCTTTTTCGTGAAGGCAATGTCTTTGCTCTTTTCTGGTGAAAGGTGCATGCCTCGGGACGCTAGATATGTGTAGATGTTCTGTAAAGCCTTTTGAAGTCGCTTTTTGGTTATGTAGCATTACCTTGAAGCGCTCCAGATGCAGATGTCATCAGCGTAAATTGTGATGTGTACTCCTCGAGGGAGTGATTTCTTTATGTGTATGAGGGTAAGGTTGAAAAGGAGCGGGCTGAGCACGGCACCGTGGGGTACACCCTTTTCTACTGTATAGAGCTGTGTGAGACCATTTGGGGTGCTCATATATATTTTCCGCTCTTTTAGATTGTTCTCCATTCATTTGTATAGATTTCCTCCTAGGACAAGAACTTTTATGGTGGCGAGAATGGCATGGTGAAAGAGTGAATCAAAAGCTGCCTTGATGTCAAGGAATACGGCTGTCGGGATTCGTCCTGCTGAGAGGGCGTTTTCAAGGGAAGAGACAAGTGCGATGGAATTGTCGAAAGCCGACCTGCCTTGGCGGAACCCATTCATTTCTTGGGGAAACTCGTTGCGGCTTTCTAGGAACTAGATAAATTGTTTGTAAATCATTCGCTCCATGAGTTTGCCAACGCAACTCAGTAGCCCGACAGGCCGGAAAGAGGTGTGGCTTGTTGGCTGCTTACCAGGTTTCAAAATGGGCACTATTTTCATCAGCTTCTACTCAGCGGGGACCACTCCAGACATCCACGAGGAATTATAATATTCTAGAAGTCGTAGGCGGGACGCATGGGGTAGCTGTGCAATGGCTTCATAGGTTACTTCGTCATGGCCAGGGGATGTGCGCCTGTTTGGCTCATCAATAGCAGTGTTCAGTTCCTCAATTGTAAAAGGTATGTCTAGCGCTGGAACTGCCAACCGTGAGTTGCCAGGCTGGTTACCTGCAGATGCGGTCCAAAGCGTTGAATTTGTTGATAGTAGTGCGCAATATGCTTCTGAGAGCTCTTTGAGGGATTTTCGTTTGTGCAGAGAGAGTGCGGCGAAAGGGTGAAGCTGCTGGAGTGGCATGCACATGCCTCTAAAAACCCACCAATTTTTGGACACAGGTTGGCAAACATTTAGTGTTGAGCAAACGTCACGCCATCTTTGCCAGCTACGTTTATCCGGGTAGCGCCGAATATGACGCTTTGTCCGTCGACAGGCTTGAAGGTCTTCTAAACTCTTTGTGCGCAGGGCTTTCCGTTCAGCTCGCTTGCGAATAGCACACAGTTTTTCAAGCTCCTCGTCATTTGATGGAAATCTGTCGTTTTTAGTTGAAACGTGTGTGCATTCTTTTAAGCAACGAGCCATCGTAGCGAGTAATTCATCATCCTTTGTAGCGGCATTGATTCCCTTTCCTGCTGTGTCTTTGTACGCCTTCCAATCTGTGGATCTCATGACGGTTCACTTTGATGTCATATTTACACCAGTAGCTGATATTATGATGCCCATTTACTTGGTCTTTCTTCAGAATTGATGAGTTCCAGTGCACTGCGCAGAGCCTCGAGTTCTGCCGTCGTGAACGTCGTCACATGTGAAGTCTTAAAACACCGAGTTACTGACGTGAAGCTTTGCTTCTCTGTCGCCTTTGACTGGGAGTTGCTTTCACGAAAGCCTACATCACGTTAATTGGAATTACTCACAGTGCGGCGTGCGATTTTGCGTCACCGATGGAAATATCGAACACCTGCTGTGCCACTGTCCTCGATTTGCCTCAGACAGAGAAGTACTTGCCAGCACGATGCGGCGACTGGATGATGGGCCTGTTTTCGTGCAAGTGCTATTACAGCAACGTCCACATCGCTTGACAGCCTACAAGGCAGTAAAAGCCATGCTGTGTTTCCCGAGAATGACAGGCTTGTGTGAACGCCTCCGACATGTGTTGGAGTGGAGATCTACACGCTGCAGTGAAGTTACTGTCAGTCTCTCCTTTTTCCTTCTCATCCCTCTTTCTCATCCCCTTTCCTAATCCCCCAGTGTAGGGTAGCCAACCGGATGTCTTTCTGGTTAACCTCCCTGCCTTTTCCCTTTTGTTGCTTCCTCCGCCACGAATGCAAGGCCTGTTTGAAGGCACGCATCGAAGCAACAGAAATGCAGCAGTAGGAACAGAACTACGAAAAACCGTGCGACAAATGCTTGTCACTATTTCACTTCTTTCTCGTATCGGTGGTGTACATAGCAATTTAAGATTTTTTTATCTGCGCTGTTACCTTTGGTTGATAGTCCTTTACGGCGAACACTTGTCAAGTGGTACTCTATCGTTATTTTCATCGTGACACTTATCTGTTGCTTCGATGCGTGCCTTCAAAAAGGCCTTTCGTTCAAAGTAATAAATTTCTTGTAAGTTTAGCTCTGTGCGCGTGTGTTTCTTCCAAAATATGTAGTTTCTTTTTGCGTTGGTAAATCCATCGTAAGCAAGACTTGGGACAATAATATTTGTTCTCAGCAATTTTAGGCTAGGTTTATGTTGACTGATGATGCATGCCGATCAGCTGATGCATGCCGATCAACTGTATTCTCTGGAAGACGAAACTTCTCTACCAATTCCGCACATCAGGGGAATGCCTCACACGGAGGCCGTCACTAGTATCGTCAGACATATTTCCGCTATTCCAGTGTTGCAAGTTCACCTCGAATGCATATGTAGGACATATTTGTGCCTTATGGAGAAAGGCGTCCTTGGTCCCTGGGTTGTATATCAACTCAGGGGGGCTCAAGTTCGAGCTGATGCGAATTTCGTGATCAGATATTTAGAGAATCGTGATTTGAACCACGTATTCATTCACTCTATGGTCAGAAGCTCAGGGTGCATTCACATGTGCGCATTGGTGCTGGAAAGTTACACCGCGAGTGCTGGTTTTCATGTCTATTGCTTCTGCTTGAGGCCGTTGTGGGGGTGTGTGGCAGTCTATGGACATCCTAAAGAATATTTCTTTGGATCAAGCCAACTTATCAACAAGATGCTTAGGAACAATCCCCAAGTCACCAGATGTGGCGTTTACGCGGAATTGGAGACGGTGCATCGAGTTGTCACCTGCCTGTATATCCATACCTGATGTCGCTTCGTTCTGCCAACACAGCCACTTTGGGTACCGGCCGGTGAAGACGTGTTTAATAGTGAGTAAACATCTCGCTTAATATAATGCGAACATTTCTGTAGTCCTGCGGCGAAAATGTGGCTAATAGAGCCCTCTTGTATGTTTCGTACAGCTGTTGTAGCTGTTTCAGTAGCTTTAAATACGGCACTGAGGTCTGCGCTAATGTCGGTCTTCAGTAGATGTTCCTGCAGTTGTGTTTTTTGCACTTTATGTAGTTGTAGTAGCTCAAAATCTTGGGAAGGGCGTAGCATAGTATAACCCAGTCAATCATGGTGCAATACTGCTCGTGCCGAAGCTGTCGCGCTATCTCTTTTGCGATGGTTGTATCAGCCAAAATATTTAGGAAACGTTTTTCACAATCTTAGAATATATGCTACTGCAATGCTTTGCGATTTCCGTAGTTATTATTTTCAACCATGCTAATTTTATTTGACCCTCGTTTTTAGCACCATTAGCCTTCTTTCAGACCTGAGTTGACCCCTGCTGACCATGCTACATGAGAGCGGATGAGTAGAAAGCCCAGCTTCTAGAAGAATTTGTGCCTAAAAGAAATGTGTGGTAGATACAAAATGTGACGTCTAGTCGTTTGTGAATGGATAGCGGCATGCGCGGAAGCGACTTCATGGTGCTGATTTTGATTCATTAGCCATGTAGTTTTGAAGCATTGTGGGGCTTGATGAATGCGTGATGCTTTAAAAGGCAGTGAATCAAAGCGCATAAGCGATGCATATCTGACGAGTCTCGGTGGTGAATTTATTTTGGCAACTGTCCACTGGCGCCACGGTAGCAGATGAACATACACGCTGCTGGCCGAGTTCTTACTGGTAGAGCGACATTTTATAGCGCTTATGAACGATAACGTAAGAGAAAGAAATACATGAAGACAAATTTATTAGAGGCAATGAAAATGTGTGGCCTAGATAATACTCCCGATGTGCAGACGCGTCATCAACTTTGAACAGGCTGCAGGGGATGTATAAAAGAAATGTTTGAAGCAAGGTGTGTACCGCGATATATATTAAATCGACGTTTGGCAAACACAGACAAATCGATCTCTTTCAATCGGAATGCCTCCGGTGTTCACGTGTCATTTCGTTTACTTCTTCGAAGGACCCTCACGTCGCAGAATATTGAGTCCCAAGAGCAGGTTCTTCAATTCGCCGAAAGATGCGCCGCTAAATCGTTCTTTAAATTGTTCACGTGTGCACTCATGTGGTCATTGACGCATCTGCTCCTTTGTCCTACGTAAGGTATCGCGGTTTTAAAATGTTGTGAGTGTGTGTTATAGCTCATTTCTTTAACAAGTCACTATATCTCAATATTACTATCATCACTTCTGAAAAATATGGCATTTTGCAAAGGCTTGTGCGTAGCACCTTGCTTCCTTACACATTCGTTCGGAAGGAAATCAAGGTATTGACAACTGCCTCATGGTCTTGCAAGAGTTTAAATGTTGATGACTTTTCAATTGCGATGAATTGTATGTGTCGTTTTAATGATTCAGAGATTGACCATGTATTACATGTTTTTAAAGTTTGTGGCGAAGAATTTACCACGTAATTAGCACTAGAAATACGCTAGAATTTTTAGATTACAGCGTGACATTTTTTGAGGACCAAGCTGGCTTGTTTACTATGCCGATATAGCAAAAAGAACTTCTACTTTACGAGTCTGTCTACTCCATTCTAGTGAAGAGGCCGACAGCCACGTGGCGTGTGGAAGATTCACTTGGGAGGCATTTCGAGCGCAAAGTTTCGGGGTAGTTTCGCACATCAATTGACTCGGCTTTACAAAGCCGGCTACGCTTATCAGGTCGTTGCGCCTCCGGCGGCATCTCTGCAGCACAAGCTAAAAGCAAGGCGTTTGGAAAAGAAGCTACAGTTCATTAGAAGGGCGTCCAACTGCCGATAGTTATTGCTTATCCACATAGTATGTACGATAAGCGATCATTCTAAAAAGGTGATCCACAGGAGGGTTGCACCTTTTGTATTTCCCGCACCCATGAAGCTAGCACAAATGTGGCACTAATCTATCGGCGTCTTCAAGACTGGCTACAGTGTTAAGCAAAGCGACTCAGAGTTAGACTCGGCGTTAGGCTGGTGGTCTTTAGGGACTACCCCTAATATGTGTTAAATACTACGTCTAAGACAAACAGGTAGATGCATAAACGATCGTATTAGGGAACACGTTAACAATTTAAAGAAAGATTTCACACTCATTGAAGAACCTACTCTTGTCAGCCGGCATTTTACGATGCGAGGATCCTTGACAAAAATGAAGATAAAATGGCCCGTTAATTTCAAAAGTTCTTCAATATAAAAGAGAAAATTCTAATTGTGTGGTTGAAATGTGCGTATCACTGTATAGCTCAGAACACATATCATTCAAATATTTCTTTCGTTATGTCCCTCTGGTCTGTCCTATGTTGATGATGCGTCTGCGCCTTGAAAGTAGCATACATGTGTCACACTTTTCTTCAATATATTATTATTCTGAGCTAGCACCTGTCACGTCGACATGTCTTTGTTTTTTTTTCAGCAAAATGCAAAGCATATAACAAATATTAAGCCCATTTATATGGTACTTTCACTTGAGTGGTAGTAATAGAATCGTTACCTGTATTTTCTCTATTTGTTTCTTTTTCCAGCATCAAGAGCAAGTTCCGAAGAGAAGAACAAAGAACTTACTGGAATGATCAGAACTACGACATTGCTCTTCTAAGGCAGTGCTGTGCCGCAACATAATGCGGTGCCAAATCAAACTTGTACTTATGGTAGCCTTGTGATGAATTATCTCAAGAGTATACCTGCGTTTTTTTCTAAGCTATTAAAAAAAATCACCCTGAGTTGGTACGTGAAAGTAAAGGGTTGGCGGATAACTTCGTATAGAAACACGTGCGAACTAATTTTTGTTTCTTGGATCTGTGCTGCATAGTGCATAACGTGGAGAAACTTTCACAATTTGTGGAAACGTCCACCTTGACTCATTCTGGCGACTGTAACAGGATGGACATAATGAATCGTTGATCGCAATTACTTCGCATCACTTTAAATGTGCAAATAAACTAGAAGAATGTGACAAAATATTTTATGATGTTTCTATGTATTAAAGGCTTGCGTAACTCAAATTATTTTCTCTCAGCTGTAATGCATTTAGCGATCATAAAAACATAGTTGCCTGATGTTTTGGTGCCGACTTTCAGCTCGTAGCATTGATGTTAGCCAAATTTGAACCTTCTGTATTTGCTCAAACGTCAATATGAATTATCTACTTGGTCGTCATCTACCCTTTATAAATTTATTCTTAATGAAAGAGTTGCCAAATAGCGCATTGTTGTTACTTTAAAAGATAATTGGATTTTTTTTAAAGAAATGTACTTGCTTAGTGCGTGGTAAACGCTTCAGCAAGTACACAGATGTCACAGAGCACACAATTACAATCATTGCACAGATGGCGGGAATATGAATACAGTCGAAAGGGCGAGAAGATTACACACATTAAAAGGAACAAATGGCGGCGCACGCTACACATCATCTTATTTCAACCTTGAAATGATATTTTACCTGAAAAGATACTTGTATTCATTGTCCAACAGATTGATTGACGGGGCACTTACATGCTCAGTTCCTGCTTCGCGAATCAAAAACTCCATATATTTCACGTCTCCTTTTGTACTTATATCGTGCCATTACCTGGCATTCATCAAACTTCGGGGTGCGCCCAAGATTCGCATAGTGACTTGCCAAGTGGCTGCCCACTGATCCGCGCATGAGATTAGCATGCTTCTTAAGTCGATGGTTCAGACAGCGCCCCGTCTGACCGATGTAGTATCGACCATATAAATAAATTAGATACACAACGCCTATGATACATTCTACGAACATTTTTGCGTGCTCATTATAGCACTCAACAATTAAATATCTGTAGTAGTTAACTCTTTTAAATAGAGAGCCCAGCTTGCATTTTGCCGTAAAGACAACCTTTACCCCAGTTTTTTTCAATGATTATTTTAAAGCCGTGCGAAACATTCAGCCTGTCCGTATCCTATTACAATAAATCACGTGTCTCCTACGCATCAGAGTAGAGTGAACGCTATAGCGCCATCTAGTGGCACTACGAGTACACGCTAAGGAGCTTCGCTCGTAAAAGAGTGCTTGCGAGGTACCGTGTGAAGTCCACCACGAACAGACATTCCTGGTATGTATTCATGAGAGGCTAGCTGTGACTGGAAGTGCTCTATGATGTCAGTAGGCGGATTGGATGCAAAACACAGCGTTTCGCGCCATCTCCTGCTCAAGTTCTGAATTATGAAGACTCATTATTTCACTTTTGATGCACCAATTTGCATAATTCCTGTTGGATTTTTCTGAGCAATCATTACTACATACATTGCGGTAGTAGATAAGTATGTTGCAAAAGTGTCACTAGAGCCCCATTAAATAATGATATCAGCCACACAGACTTATCAACTGCATTGTGAACAACAATTGCATAGGATGAACAAATTACACAGGTGCGCACGGCACCTCACAGACGCGTAGTAAGCAGTTCCCAGCAGTATAATAAAAAATTTGGGCGAGTTCTTTCATGACGAAGGCTGGGGTGCGACTAACACAATACACAAGAGAGACACTGACGCATCCTACTATGCCCCTCTTTTCTTTTGTGCCGTAACAATCGCGCCCCACTCTTCATCATAAACACTCTTCAAAAGTATTTTCAGTAGGCATTCTAGAGTAGTTTGAAGCGACGAATCCTATGCAGATGTATTTTGTTCCCTTACGTTCACCGGGAAGCGGAGCAAAGCCAAGCCACAAAATGAAAAGATACCTAAAGGGCCTGACTACGAGATCGCATTAAACCGTTGTGAGCAAAGCTCAAACATCTTCGAACTTTTTTTTCTCCACCCCTAGTGCTTTTTTACTCCTCATTTGGCTTAATACCTGAATGGGTACAGGTGAGGACAATCTTTAGGCACATATCTATTGTTTGAAGGTAACGTAAGACATTGAATTCAGCAAACACAAATCTTTGCCCTGACTTGTTAGGCGATCGAGTTGTTTTTTAAATGCGAAGCATTTCTTAGCGAAATTCGGCGACTTTGTGCATATCTATCTATCTATCTATCTATCTATCTATCTATCTATCTATCTATCTATCTATCTATCTATCTATCTATCTATCTATCTATCTATCTATCTATCTATCTATCTATCTATCTATCTATCTATCTATCTATCTATCTATCTATCTATCTAGCCGCTTTCGTTTGGATGCTCTCGGTGTCACCCCCTAAACTTGGCGTGAACCAAAATTAGCATGGGGAAGGGTGTTAAGATGATTTGACGAATATGACGCGCTGATCAAGACCTCAATAATGTCACAATCCCGTCACGTACGTCGTCAAACAGGTCCCGCCAGACAGGGGCACATACCCGCGGGTGGGTATGTGCCGCTGGTATGCGGGTATGTGCCACAGGTGATTGACCCTTAGTGTCTACCCAGGAACGACGAGAACACACATGGACAATTTTAACATGCTAGCGTTAAGAAATAACCTAAATATGTAGCGTCGACCCGATGAATGCCAAGAATAAATGTCAGGGTCATAGCTGGAATCGAACCCAAGCATTCTGCGTGGCAATGAAGCATTCTACTACAAAGCTACGCCAGGTCTCGGAGCTGCTTTTCAAATAGACGTTAATCTTCGTGAAACGTCAATAGTAGTTGCAGTACTGCCTACCCAATTTTATAAACATTACACATGTGCTCCTTTCATACATCGGTCGCGACGGGTTAACGTCTATTCTGGTTAGTTGCCATGCGTTGAAGTTGACTTATGTGGTAATGTTCAGGGCCAGCATTCTCGTGAGGATCAGCGCTTCGTATTAGCTTCTGGTTTTGCTAATACTTATGTTCCAGTTGGCATCCTTGCCCAAGCGCAAATAACTGGTTATATAATCATCTGCAACTCTTCAACATATGTCCGTGCGTGCAACGTTTCTACATATGTTTCGCGTCGTTTTATGACGTGTAAGAGAATAAAAAATTGCAACGTGGTCACTTTTTCTCCGCGCGCTTCGCATAATGTCGATTCCCAGGTACGTGAGATCTGCCTAATTTTTTTTGTTCTTTTATTTTTAGATGTTTGGAAATACTTTCAAGATGAATGATTCCAGCAGAAGGCCTGTAACATTACAGATATTTCGAAATAATTATATCGTTTTATCTTCTTCAGCAGCTGGTTTTCCACATAATGCTTTCTGTGTGTGTAACCATGAGAACTCTGAACAGATTGTGTGATAGTCCACATGTGCGATAATGCACCCATTTGTAAATGTAGCAACCACATTTTTGTCAGTTCATTTTCTTGCTTTTTCTAAAAAAACTTAATATTCTACTTTGTCTTCGGAGATAGGCTTTTCCACTTGTTCGCAAACACCATCTTTACATTCCTGTAATGAAACCAATAACATTATAAAAACAAATAATGTAATACGCACAACAAAATCGATTGCGGCGTTTACAGTAACAAAATTGTGCTAATTTATATGATATTGTCCTAGTTCCCATAATTTTGTTTTGCCTTCCCAAATTTCTAACCCTCTATCATTCCTTTTGGAGCCAATGTCAGTTTACTACTTTCAACTGCAGAACACGTGTGCTCATAATCAACAAAACTACGCCTAACTGGTTTGTGTCTGTGGTTGTCATAATAACGCTAGATATAAGTACTTGTGAGGGGAAAAGCTAACACCAACGAATAAAAAGTATTGAAAAACTATAACGGCTAAAACAGCGAAAGTTTATTTCTATCTTTTTGCGTCTTTTTTTGTGCACTAATTGTATTGTAATCATACATGAACAAGCCCGATTGAACACCGTCGTTCACTCTGCTCCTCACCTGTTTAGGATTTGAGGCATTGCAGGGGGTCCCGTCTTTTTCCGTTACCCAAATTTCTCTTGTCGCAGCACCTGAGGTCGAATTCACAAATAGGCAGCTATACTTGCAGAAGTTACCTCCCTGGAGAAAGAGAGAAAATGTGTTGCAACATCAAGCCATTGTTAAGTGCCTACACCATACTTTCCATAGCTTTCCTAAGAATTACTGAGGGTGCGCAAATTCAGAATTTTGCCGCTTTGACTTGACTTCCAGTTGAACCTATTCTCTTGATTTATTGTTTCTTGTGATAGTGAATACGCTTGCTTCAGCCCTCTATAATGATTTAGGATGGCTGACTAGTCACAAGGCACGGGAACGGGCTTCTCAGGGGTGGAGTTGGAAGGGTCTCGGCTCTTATAGCGTTTAGCTACCCTATCCGCATCCTGGTTTCCCTCCTGTTCTGTTCTGTTCTGTTCTGTTCTAAATATTTTGCTGTGAAGATGTTGAGGTCCATTTTGACTCGGCTTCTACATATCAATAAGTTCTGCAGAGAAAAAAAAAAGGAATAATACTCAATGCTACCCAAAAATAAACAATCCGAAGAAAAAAAACAAAAAAATGGGAAGATTCCACGTACCTGATAATCAACGTTATTCGAAGAATGCGGATGGAAGGTGACCGTATTGCAAATTTTTTTATATAGTGACACGTCATGAAATGACGATGAATATATGTACAAATGTTGCATGCACAGACAAATGCTGAAGAGTTGCAGATGTTCATATAATAAATTGTTTGCACTTGCGCAACGATCTAAAATGTAACACCAAAAGCTGTATGAAGTGCTGATGCTCGCGAAGATGCTGGCGATGGACACTGCTACATAAATGAACTTCAGCGCATGCGCATGGCATCTAACCTCAACTGACGTTAACCCGACGTGACGGCTGTATATATATATATAAATATATATATATATATATATATATATATATATATATATATATATATATATATATATATATATATATATATATATATATATATATATATATATATATATATATATATATGGGATATGGCGCAATGGGAGCGTTGTAAACAAGGATAAATATATTTATTTCCCAACTGTTTCGGGAGCGGTCCTCCCTTCATCAGGGGATGAGTTATACTAACATGAACTTCGAAACTTCGTTGCTGCCGCATCCCTCTTCCCTCGAAAGATGTTTGCGAGAGTGAGAGAGAATTAAAAAGAAAAAAAAGAAAGCAAGAAAGACAAAAAGAAAAAAAGGAAAAAAGAAAAGAAAAAAAAGAAAGCAAAAAAAAGAAGAACCACTGTCAACACTGAGAACGAAACCAAATGCCCGTGTACGTCCACATCCCGTACTTATCCCGTGCTGGTCAGTTCTTGACGTGTGTCGGGCCACCCAAGATTGTCGCCGCGGTGGCGGGAGGGGTCCGTGAAGGTGTGCGCAAGCAAAGGGTTTCCCCTTAATGGGTCGGTTGGCTCTTTGCCTTTCATCTTCGTCCATTTCCCTTCAATGGTCATCAAGTGGTAGGCGAACATAAACACTTTGTAATTGCACGTGAAAAAAAAAAGAAAAAAAGGAAGAGGAAGAAAAAAACAACAACAAAAAACAAGGAAGGACAGTGTACACGTACGAGTCAGTCAGAAAAAACAAGCATGGTCTCCAGCTATCAATATTTGCCACCAATTTTCTCCTGGCTTTCTTCTCGGAGGCAGGAGAGTCTTCCGGGGTCCTCGTCGATGCCGGCTACTAATGTTCGAAATTTGAAAATTAAATATGCCTCACGCTGTTCGCGCTCGCGCCTGTTTGAGAAACCGGACTGCAAAAGAGTTACGCTGATATTTTCAAAACTGTGGTTTGGCAGGCGCAGATGTCTAGATAAAGGAAGCTTCGGCATTGAAGTGGCGTGGTACCGGTGATTATTGAACCGCAGCCGAAGTGGCGTGTCTGTTTGGCCAATATATTCTTTTCCGCAGATGTTGCAAAATAGCATGTATATTACGTTACTGGAGTCACAATTAAAGCTTTCAGTTATGCAGAATTTGAAATCCGAGAAGTTCGCTTTGGATTCACGTGTTGTGACCATCTGTGGGCATACCTTGCATCGAGCTTTTCCGCGGGGATGGCACCCTGATTGAATTTTGGGGGTGTTTGTTTTTGCTCTGACAAGAATGTTCTTCAGAATTTTATCCCTTCGGTACACCACCTGAGGTGGCTTCTCAACGCTCCCGCTGCGCCGCTTCCTGGCTGCTGACGGCTTACATGCAAGCTTCGAGGGAGTCGCGCTGCTGGCACAGCACACGAGGGTGCAGCTGCGATGGACGTTGGCGGCATGGAGATCGGCGGCAATCGCTTGCACGGACAACTCCAGTGCCAAGCCCCCTCAACAACAAGGAGCCGAGCGACACAAAGAGCCATCCAGGGTCCCAGCAGTGACGACGTCGCCACTTACACCATCGAGGCCTTACAACACCAGGCGGACGAATGCGGCGAAGACCAAGGCGGTGGGTCTCAAATGACACTGGGAAAAAGGTACGGGCAGTCTTAAACACGCATGGTCCCATTCATTTCTATCGATTAGGAAAATCATTGAAAAACGGGTGCAATACGAAAAACACAAGGAACAACTAACCAAATATCTATCTCACGAAATTGCACCTAAGTGCCTCCGCCTAGCCTGCAACCCCTCAATGTCTACACTAGGTGAAGCAGAAAGAGGGAAGTGGGAAAAAAATATTACTAGAAGCGTCCTTGCAACTGACTCGGGTCATTGCGGACCATAGTGAGCGTAAGGCCGCCGAATACAGTGTCACGGAGGCCACGCAAAAATTGGTATCTAATCTCGGAGAGCATGAGGCAAGAGAACTGGAAAGATATGAATTGAAAAAGAGAGGCGAAATTTCAGTAGTAAAAGATAGAAAATTCAATCGGGACTGCAGAAGCTCCACTGCTCTGCAACAGGAAAATAGGAATGAGGCCGTACAAGAACGCCAGGGACCACCCGTACCACAACCTAACATTGAGGAGAAAAATGGGAACTCGAAACTACAGTGCCATCCTAATCAAAACACCCTAACTCTCGAATATGACGCTGACACTCCCGTGCCACGTGATAGCCAAGAGCAGCCGAAAACTTATGAGAAAAATGTCCTCAATCTGTCAAACACAACATTCACACCCGCTCAGCTTCAACTTTTGTCGAGAGGCTGAACCTTTTGTCCATCATCCGGTAGATTCAATAAATTTGAACTGTACCAAGACCTCGATAATTTTGCGCGTAA
Source organism: Rhipicephalus microplus (assembly GCF_043290135.1). NCBI lineage: Eukaryota > Metazoa > Arthropoda > Arachnida > Ixodida > Ixodidae > Rhipicephalus > Rhipicephalus microplus. The sequence goes on from NC_134707.1 coordinate 52,853,155, forward strand.
TTTCCGCCTCCGTGATTACTTTCATGATCACAAGGACTGTACGGACGAAAATAAATTGATTGGTGGAGACAAATCATGGTGTCCAGGTGAGCAGAGGGACAAACACCTCGATATGTATATATCAGTAGTTCAAAAAGATATCATCAGAGCGTATATAAAAATCGGCCTTCTCGAAACAACATATCAAAGTCAGAACAAAGGGCACTTGATGAACTACGAAAAAACACTGAAATTACCATCGAACCGGCTGATAAAGGGGGCTGCATAGTAATTCTAAACACGTCGGACTACTTAAAGAAAGGGAAACGACAGCTATCAGACACAAAATTCTACAAAGAACTTCCAACGGATCCGACTCCCGAATTTGAAAGGGAGATAAAAGTAACCCTAAATAATCTCCGCCGGGACGAGAAAATTACCGGCAAAATGTTCAAATGTTACATGTCCATTTTGTTCCCGGTCGATTCTATTTGCTTCCGAAAATACACAAGGCAGGCAATCCGGGACGTCCGATAGTATTTAGTAACAGCACATCAACAGAAAATATATCAGAATTCATCAATTCCCGAATAAAAACACCCCCCCCCCCCCAATTTTCCCTATTACCTAAAGGACACAAACCACTTCATCTGCGAAACTTCAAGTCTCGACATCCCAGGCGGTAGTTTTCTGGTGACCATGGACGTCTGCTCACTGTACACCAACATACCCCCCCATGACGAAATAGTGGCTATGGTTTCTGAATATGTAAAATCTGACTCATCAACTAGTGTAAGTGGCGAGGTACTGTTTACACTTCTTGAACTTGTACTGAATTCTAACCATTTTGAGTTTAATGGCAAGCATTTCCTTCAGGTCGGTCAGTCGCACTGCAATTGGCACGAAAATGGCCCCAAACTTCGCGAGCACCTTTATGGCTTCACTTAAAATTCCATTCATTGAGGGACGCACCTTGAAACCTTTCTACTACAGAAGATACTTAGACGATATTTTTGTGATATGAAACCACGGTGAGGGAAGTCGTTTCCGCTTCATAGAGGATTTTAGCAAGTGCAACCCGTCAATTAAATTCACGCACAAAATTTCCAAAACTAGCATTAACTTCTTGGACGTCACTGTCACGGTCAAAAATGACCGCTTGTCCACAAACCTTTACAAAAAGCCCACAGACCATCAAATGTACCTACATTTCAACAGCAGCTACACAAAGCATTGCAAAACGGGTATTTCATATTCTCAGGCCTACCGGTACTGAAGAATATGCACCGATATGCGGCAATTTCACAGACACGCAGAATACCTAAAAATTATCCGGAATCACAAAATTATCCGGAAGACATTATTGACGATGCCATACCACGTGCTCGCAACGTGAACAGGAATGATATAATTAAGGGACCAAACAAAGTATCTAAATTGACTTCTCAAACGAACCTTGTACTAACTTACTCCTCATCAGCGCCACGAATCAACAACATATTTTTCCGCCATTTCTACATAATCAGGCAAAGCGAACAACTAACTTCTATTTTCGCGAAGCCACCTCACGTGGTAAACCACAGGGATAAAAATCCGAAGGACATTCTTGCCAGAGCAAAAAACAAACACCCCCAAAATTCAATCAGGGTGCCATCCCTGCGGAAAAGCTCGATGCAAGGTATGCCCACAGATGGTCACAACACGTGAATCCAAAGCGAACTTCTCGGATTTGAAATTCTGCATAACTGGAAGCCTTAATTGTGACTCCAGTAACGTTATATACATGCTACGTTGCAACATTTGCGGACAAGAATATATCGGCCAAACAGACACGCCATTTCAGCTGCGGTTCAATAATCACCGGTACCACGCCACTTCACTGCCGAAGCTACCTTTATCTAGACATCTACGCCTGCCAAACCACAGTTTTGAAAAAATCAGCGTAACTCTTTTACAGTCCGGTTTCTCAAACAGGCGCGAGCGCGAACAGCGTGAGGCATATTTTATTTTCAATTTTCGAACATTAGTAGCCGGCATCGACGAGCACCCCGGAAGACTCTCCTGCCTCCGATAAGTAAGCCAGGAGGAAAGTGGTGACAAAGATTGATAGCTGGAGACCATGCTTGTTTTTTCTGGCTGACTCGTACGTGTACACTGTCCTTTTTTTCTTTTTTTTCTTTTTTCCACATGCACATACAAAGTGTTTATGTTCGCCTACCACTTGATGACCATTGAAGGGAAACGGACCAAGATGAAAGGTAGAGAGCCAACCGACCCATTAAGGGGAAACCCTTTCCTTACGCACGCCGTTACGGATCCCTCCCGCCACCGCGGCGACAATCTTGGGTGGCCCGACACACGTCGAGAACTGACCAGCACGGGATAAGTACGGGATGTGGACGTACATGGACATTTGGTTTCGTTCTCAGTGTTGACAATGGTTCTTCTTTTTTTCACTTTCTTTTTTGCTTTTTATCATTTTTTCTTTTTGGCTTTTTTCTTTTTTTTCTTTCTTTTTTTTCTTTTTTTAGATCTCTCTCACTCTCGCAAACATCTTTCAAGGCGAGAGGGACGCGGCAGCAACGAAGTTTGGAAGTTCATGTTAGTATAACTCATCCCCTGATGAAGGGAGGACCCCTTCCAAAACTGTTGGAAAAGAAATATATTTATCCTGCGGCACTCTTTTATACAACAGGAGAGAGGTCACGACAAGCAAGTGGTAATGGCGGAACCAGCCTGTGTGCCCAGCCAACCAAACGTCGTCTTCTTCCCAGACTGAGTGATACCATCTGCCTTTCTGAGTGGCACTCATGTTCTTCACTACATTTTCCTCCCCTCCAGAAAAGAGCCATCCTGGCGACTCATAGGCAGGAGCCTATAGAGGGATAGTAATATGGTTTTAGGTGGTCTATGTGAATGGTCTCACGTCCACAGCGTCGTTGATCATAGGGCTGCTTAAGCAGCTCCACGATGTATTTGACGGGTGATGTTTGTTTAGCCACATAGTAAGGGCCGTTATACTTGTACATCAGTTTCGTTGAGAGACTAGGGTTGGTTGAAAAGATGCGAAGCCAGACAAGGTCATCCGATGCCTAAGAAGCCGGAGGCGTCGGACTATGGCGGTGGTATTTCTGGTGTTACTGTCCAACACTTGTGAGGGAGCGGGAAATCTGACGGCACTCTTCTGCGTATCTAGCAGCTTGTGACATTGTCGTCGACTCAGCAACATTCGGGCGGTAAGGAAGGATGGTGTCTAGCGTGCAAGAGGGCTCGCGACCATAAAGGAGGAAGTATGGAGAGAAACCAGTGGTTGTCTGGACAGCAGTATTTTGCGCGTATGTTACAAAAGGGAGAATGCTATCACAGTTAGAGTGATCAGTTTCGACGTACATTGACAGTATATCTCCTAATGTACGGTTGAATCGTTCTGTTATGCCATTAGTTTGAGGATGATACGCGGTTGTGGTGCGATGAGGGAATTGGCATTCCTTGAGAAGCGATTCGACGGCGTCCGACAAAAACACACGCCCGCTGTCACTACGGAGTTCACGTGGTGCACCGTGACGTAAAATGATCCGATGCAATATTAAACGACCGACATCACTTGCTGACGCAGAAGAGAATGGTGAAGTTTCAGCGTAGTGCGAAAAGCTGTCGATGGCGACGATTACCCAGCAATTTCCAGCCGGTATAATCGGAAGAGGTCCATACAGATCGATACCGACACGGTCAAACGGTCAGGCAAAACAAGATAAGGGTTGTAGTGGAGCTGGAGATTGCGGAGTCGGATTCTTTCGGCGCTGGCAAGCGAGACAGGAACGTACGTAGCGACGAACCAAGTGATACATTCCACGCCAGTATAGTAGCGGGGGGACAGGCGGTTGTAGGTTTTTAACATTCCAGCATGGGCGCATTGTGGGTCGGCGTGAAAGGAGGCGCACATGCCTGAACGGAGACGTCTGGGAATAACTAGGAGCAATTGGCGTCCTTCGGAGAGATAATTCCGTCTGTATAGCAAACCATCTCTGATAACGAAGTGCTGTATTTGACGGCGCGTACTTCTAGCGATATTTTGCGAGGGAGTTCGACTCAACAAGTTGATAAGTGAAGCGATCCAAGGATCTTTTCGTTGCTCCTGTAGCATATGTCGCTGACACTAAGTGTAGATACGTTGGGGGCAGGCGATGACGGCGACTTGTCACTACATCGTAGAGGTGATCGAGACAAAGCGTCTGTGTCGGAATGTTTTCGCCCAGATCGGTGAACGACGTGAATGTCGTAGTCTTGTATCCGAAGCACCCAACGGGCGAGCCGGCCGGTGGGATCTTTTACCGAGGAAAGCCGACATGACGCATGACGATCTGTAACCACGCTCAATGGGTGCCCGTAAGGATAAGGTAAAAACTTGCCTATGGCCCATATGATGGCTAGACACTCTTTTTCGGTGAATGAATAGTTGGCTTCTGCTTTTGTAAGTGCAAGGTTGGCACTCACCAAATCTAGGTTTACGCTGGGCGAGCACAGCACCGAGACCAACTCCGCTAGCATCAGTGTGTATTACCGTCAAGGCTAGAGGATCAAAATGTCGCAGTATTTGAGGTGACCTAAAAAGATGGCGGAGTGTGGCGAATGCATCATCACAAGCTGACGACCAACTAGAAAGGTCACTGTTTCCGGTAAGAAGGTCAGTCAAGGGTGATATGATGGAGGGGAAGTTGCGAATAAAACGACCAAAGTATGAACATAAACCGAAGAAGTTGCGAAGTTCTTTTAAGGTCTTCGGCTTAGGAAATTCGGCAACGGTACGGAGTTTCGTCAGATCTGGAAGAATGCCATGTCTAGATACGCCATGGCCCAAAATTAAGAGTTTTCGAGCGCCGAAACAGCACTTCTTCAAGTTGAGCTGTAGACTGGCGGAGGTGGGGCAAGTGAGCACTGTCTCGAGGCACTGACGATGCGTTAAAAAGTCCCTTGAAAATATCACGACATCGTCTGAATAACACAGACATGTCTGCCATTTCAGGCCATGGAGGATGTTGTCGATCATGCGCTCGAAAGTGGCAGTCGCACTGCAGAGCCCGAATGGCATGACGTTAATTTCATTTAAGCCATCGGGGGTAACGAAGAGCCGTCTTGGGGCGATCAGCCTCAGCCATGGGAACCTGCCAATAACCTGAGCGCAGATCTAGTGACGAGAAGAACTTCGCACCTTGTAAGCAGTCAAGGGCACCGTCAATGCAAGGTAGGGGCTAAACATCTTTGCGCGGGATCTTACTCAACCGGCGGTTGTCGACACAGAATCTTATTGAACCATCCTTTTTTTTTTGACTAGAACAACTGAGGAGGCCCACGGGCTGTTAGAGGGCTCAAAAACGCCACGCTTCAACATGTCGTCAGCTTGTTCCGCGATTATACGCTGCTCAGATGCCGATACCCGATACGGACGCTGACGTAAAGAAGCGTGAAAGCCAGTGTCGATTTGGTGAGATACTGTTGAAGCACGGCCCAATATCAGTTGCTGGTGGTCGAAGCTTGCGCGGAACCGCTCGAGGAAGGCGATGATGTCGGAACGCGGCTGGGCCGTAAGGTTGGTGTCAATGCAGCGCGAAATTGCGTCGGTGAATGATGGGGAAGAGGATGACGCGCAGCAATCAACAGCGTCAATAGGTAGCGTAGTCGAGTGGTCAGGAACTACACGTGCACTCGAGGAATCAATGTCATCAGCAAATCCCAGGCACTCTCCGCAGAGTAACTTGGAAGGCAAGGGAAACGAATTTGAAACATAAATTGCACTTGATCTATCGTGAATGTTCAGAACAGCTAAAGGGACCAGGAAGCACTTGCGGCGGACAGCGGCTTCAGAAGGTGTAAAAAGAACAGTTGAGCCATTAGAGACGTCACAGGAAAGCAGAACTACGGCGCATGAGAAAGGGGGTATCGAAGAGTCGGCGGGAACGGAAACATTTGCAGGGGAGAGGAGCTAGTCGAGTGAAGCAGCGTCGCATAAACTCCACTTCGACATGACCACAGTCGATGACGGCACGATGAGTGCAGAGAAACTCCCAGCCTAATATAATGTCATGGGAACACTGCGGAAGCACTACAAACTCGACGACATAAATAACGCCAGCAATAATGACACGTGCTGTGCATGCAGCAAAAGGGCGATTTCGTTGCTCGCTCGCAGCGCTCAAAACGAAGTCGTGAAAAGGCATTGTGACTTTTTTTTAGTCTACGGCAAAGATTTTCAGTCAGTACAGATACTGCGGCGCTAGTATGGATCAATGCAAAAGCAGGAATACCTTCAACGGAGACAGCAACGACGTTGGACGGTGAAAAGCAAGTTATTGTGGAGTTTGAAAGATCCGCAGTTCTTGCCCCCGGAACTGCGGCTCCTAGTTTTCCTCAGGTACAAGGCGAGGTCGACGTAGCATAGGGGAAAGGGAACGGCGTTGAGGTGAAGGTGACCGGTGTCTGTTGAAGCTCCGGCGAGGTGAAAATGTGTCCATGGTGGCAGGCTCACCAGATATAGCAGGCTCAGGTCGTAATGGGAAATCATAATTGTTAGGCCAGACGTCATCACGCAGAAAAAAATCCCGCTGTCGACAGAACCGCGGCACGTGACCCGCAGTTCCACAGGCGAAACATATGGGGCGGTTGTCTTGAGTGCGCCAAGGATTCTGAAAGCGTGGTGGTGGTGGTCGGGAGAAAGGACGGGCAGCCTGGTACATAGGCTCTGTCGGTACGACAAAGGGGCGCGTGGACGTAGGCGTTCGCGACAGGCGGACGGCGGGTTCCGTTCAGTGCTTTGGCATAGGTCAGTGGAGCAGCCACAGGTGGTGCGTGAGCTGTTGGTAGTGCCTCGAACACTTGCTCCTGGACTACTCGCTGTATTGATGGCGATAAAGTAGATGGGGCACCTTCAGAGGTATAAGGCACGAGGGACAACGGGCGTGCGACCTCCTCTCGTACAAACTGCCTGATCCCGAGAAGAAAAGTGGTGTGGTCTACAGCAGTGCCAGCCGATGTAAAAGCGGAGATTGTTGCACATGGTGCGTTGGCTCGACGAGTGGTGTCACGCTGTTTCCAGAGCTCATCATAGCTCTGACAAAGTTGGATCACTTCCGGAACTGTTTGCGGGCTCTTGACGACAAGCATCTCAAATGCGTCATCAGTCACGCCTTTCAAGATGTGTTTGATCTTCTCGGCTTCTGTAATGGCTGAGTTGACACGCCATCAAAGGTCGACCACATCTTCGATATAACTGGTGTAATTTTCACCATTATGCTGAGCCCTATTGCGCAAGCGATGTTCGGCCCGTAGTTTGCGAAGCGCTGAACGGCCAAACAAGTCCGCAAATGCCATTCGGAAGGCCGACCAGGTGGGAAGGTCTCTTTCGTGATTACGGTGCCACAGACTGGCGACGTCGATCAAATAAAATTGGATGACGGCAAGCTTGTGCGCATCGTCCCACTTGTTGTGCTTGCTCACCCGGTCATATTCGTCGAGCCAGTCTTCCACGTCCTTGTCATCGGTTCCACTGAAGGTAAGTGGATCGCGTTGCCGAAAGGAGCCGAGACATACAGGACCTGCAGTAATTGGAGCCGAGGTGGCCACCTGCTGATCGTCGTCCGTGGACATTGTAGCAACTGGAGGCAACGTATGGTTTCGCAATTCCAGGATTATGCGTTACCCCGCACCTCCACCAATTAAAATGAGGCGTTTTAGAGCGGCACTCTTTTATATAACAAGAGAGCGGTCACGACAAGTGAAGTGGCAATGGCGGAACCAGCCTGGGTGCCCAGGAGATTAGCGCACGCGCAGACAACCCTGACTGGAAAGGCGATGTTCACCATTATATATATATATATATATATATATATATATATATATATATATATATATATATATATATATATATATATATATATATATATATATATATATATATATATATATCTCAAAGGAGCATATGTATTGTTTATAAAAATGCGTTATCAGCACTGCAACCAGTATTGACGTTTCACGAAGATTAGCGTTTATTTGAAAAGTAGTTTCGAGGCGTGGCGTAGCTTTGTGGTAGAATGCTTGACTGCCACGCAGAACGCTTGGTTTCGATTCCTGCTGGGAGCACCAAATTTATTATTCGCGTTCGCCGGGGGGTCAACGCTGCCTATGTCCGGTTTTTTTCTAACACTGACGTTTATTCTATGCTTTCGTTGGGTCGGCGCTATCGATGTTCGTTATTACTTAACGCTCGCGCGTTAAAATTGCCCTTGTGTGTCCTCGTCGTTCCTGGGCAGACACCAAGTGTCAATTACCTGTGGCACATACCCTCTTAACAGCGGCTCACATCGGCTCGTGGGCGTGTGCCACTGCCTGGCGGAAAGTGTATGACGGCGTACGCGACGGGATTGTGACAATATTCATGTCGTGACCAGCTGGGCGTATTCGTCAAACCATCCTACCCTCCCATGCTAATTGTGGTTCACGCCAAGTTAAGGGGTTGACCACTAGAGCACCCAAACGTAAGCGGCTATATAGATAGATAGATAGATAGATAGATAGATAGATAGATAGATAGATAGATAGATAGATAGATAAAAATTTTCTGTGGGGATCAAATTCATAGAGTATTGATTCGCTCCAATATCAAGTGACCCAGGGTCTATATTTTCCGACTGTTAATTTGGAGTTTCTGCGTATTGATATTATCATAAGGGTATGTAGCACTTATGATATTGAAGGCGCGCTGGCTGATGAACCCTTGTAAGTAGTGGTGGCAAACCGTTTCAGAGTCGGTCAGAACTGTCAACTGCTGTCGCTGTCTGGAGCTAAGTGCGAGATCCATAGCAAGGACAGTTTGCCCAGCCTCAGTTATGTTGTGAGACTGCATGGAGGTGCTGGTACGTTTTGTGAGTGTGCAAACCGCGACTGGTGGCTACTGTGTTGGTGTTCACGAGATCGTAGTAAGCGGCGTCAACGTAGCGTTCTTGTGCCTTGTGATCTCGTTCAAGGGCTTCCACTCCGGCGATTTTGTGGCATAGACAACATCTTGTTACGCCTGGGAGTCCGCAGCGAACATCAATGCCTCGGCAAAGACAATCTGTGTCAAGGCCAGCGATCGAGCCCGCCTGACGCGATTAACTCGACGTCGTCATCAGGCGGTGGCGCCGGTCTGTCTTACGCAACACACAGCGAACTCCCTCAGCCCACGAGCCCGATGAAGCGATCGGCGCCTTCCAGTCTGGCGAGTCTTACGCAATGCGTGGCAACACCACTCGTTCTTTCGTGCAACCCCGCGCTGCAGCGAGTCCCCATTGGAGGATTCTGACATCACGGCCAGGGGCGCTTCTGGTTAGACGTTGGTGACGCAAATGTACACCCCATGCCTATAAAGAAAGCCAAGCGGCGCGTCGCCAGCAGTTGACCTATGAAGCAGAGAGAAGCCGACGGATGCATGCAAGAGAAGACATCTCGGCTCTTCGAGTCCCTAGGCTGTCGGCCCAGTGCCGAATATGTAACGCCTCTATTTCTAGGCTGTACGTAAACCTTGCCTTAACTCACCATCGTCTCGTCCGCTCGTCTATCATCACTGCGCAGAAACAGTCGCGAGCTGAACAACACACGCTACTAAACGGCTGGTGACCTTGGCGGCGGAGTTCGGAGCAGTGGCGCTTTCGTAACAATCTTTGTCGACTCCATGAAAAGAACCTTTCAGTGATCTACACTTTTTTCTACAGGCCTGCTTGTGAACATGTTTGTCCTGAATGGGGAAACAGTCGTAGCGGGGTCTAAAAAAGTCCTGTAATGAAACACAGCTACAACAAAAGTGTAAACCCGGAACAACATGTAGCGATTGACGCTTGAATGGGGGGACGCGCAAGGCTTCATTTTGACATGTGATGCACAATATATAATGAAATAGTGCAGATGCGTATTACTACGTGGAGTAGAAGAAAGCTACTTACCCCACGCGAGTTGTCTTTTCCCCTCTGCCCCTCTAGAATACCGGTGTGCATTCCGCCCCCACAGCAAAATGCGCGGCATGCCTGTGAATACGAAGTGAGGAAGTTTCGCGTATAATGACGAGTGCAGGGCTATAACAGGCTTCTCAAGCTGCCCATCATAACACTACACGCTATTTTCTAATGATTATGCACCAAAAATATTCGTGCGCAATCTACACGAAAACAAAGATCTGCAACTAGATGTAGCTGAACTGCTCTTCTTTAGCTTAATTTCTCTTCTTCTAAGTTGTCTGGCCAAATGGGAGCTCGGTTGATAAACAAAGCACGCAACTGTGGACGATCTTCTGCTACTGCAAGACAGTACTGCAGTCACTTCTGTCAAGCCCACGCCGTGTTACGCCGGAACAGATGGTTTTTGAGACGGCAGAAATTGTATAACAAGGAAAGAGCACCACATTATATTTCAGTAGTTGCCAAGTCATGGTGGAATCATCGGTAATGAACGGGTCGATGAAGCTGCCCGTTTAGCCCATACAGAAGAGCACGACCTGACAATACTTCTGTCTAGCATGGACACTGCTACGAAGCTCCGCATACTTGCTCGTCAATGCATCATGTCACATTCAAACGAGCCTCTTTTCACGCATGCAAGACTACGCTCCCCTGATCTTACGTTAAGCTTCCGGCTTCCAACAAGACTCCGACGAGGTCATGCTACTATTCTGTGCAGACTATGGTTAGGCGTCGCGTTTCGCAATGCGTACGTGTACCGCATATAGGGATGGTCAACACCGCTGCTTGCGTAAAATGGGAATACTAAGAGGCAATTCGAGACGTCCTGTGCGACTGCCTGGAATATAAAATATAAAGACAAGATCTTTCCGATACGCTAAACATATCAGATGAGCAGCCCCTGTCAGAGGAAAGTATATTACGCCATTGTCTAGACTCATAATCACAGAAGGCCGTGCAAGCGCTATTGCGCTTTTTACGAACTGTGGGCCTATCCGAACGACTCTGATATCAATGATTTTGTGTGTGCGTGTGTGTTTTTGTTTTGTGTTCCTATTTATTTTGGATCTATCTCTCTCTCTCTCAGCCCTCTATTACCAAACCCAGTGCGGGCTAGCATACTGTATCGTAGCACCTGATTAGCCTGTCTGCCTTTCTTTTTTTCTCGTTTCATTCTCTCTGTTACAAGTCGATGGCATAAAAAAAACTGCTGGTAGATTTGACGTTTCAACTTGGCTGGTGCTATTAGTGTTCCATAATTGTTCTAGCTGTTACATGAAGTCAATCTATTGCGCATATAAAAATTATCCCAGCGTGCTAAATCCTTATCCACCTGACATAGCTGTTTGGTACATTTAGCTCTGAAAAAATGAAAGAATGGAATCGTTATGCTTACTTTTGTGTTTGGCACACCCTTGGTGAAAGAAAGCATATAATGAAGCCAAGGAAGGTATGGATTGTATTGTTCTGAGCATATTGCAGTAATTGACTGGGAAGTGAGATTGAACGCCCCAAAACCAACATACCATTATGAGACCCGCCGTAGTGGAGGGCTCCGGAAATTTCAACCACCTGGGGTTCTTTAAGGTGCACGCGAATCTGAGCTCATGGGCCTATAGCATTTTCGCATCCATCGAAAATACAGCCACCCCAGCCGGTATTCAATCCAACCACCTGAGGGTTACCAGCCGAGTACGTTGGCCACTAGACCACCATAGTGGGGCATACCAGAGTAATTGTGGCATAGGTATGAAGAAAGTAAAGTGAGAAAAGAAAACATGCCACCGGTAGCACTCTAACCTGTAGCCTTCGAATAAGGCACCACCACGATAACCATGATAATGATCATAATCAGCCTGACTACGCCTACTGCAGGCGAAAAATTCCACCACAATCCACCAATAAACCCGGTCTTGTGCTTTTCGTTTCCATGTTATACCTACGAACTTCTTAATCTCATTGGTCAACCTAACTTTCTGACTCTCTTTCGTGCGCTTGGCTTCTCCAGGAATCCACTCAGTTACCCTCAATCACCAGTTGTTATACTGACTACGTGCTTCGTGCCTGGCCCATGTCGATTTCATCTTCTTGATTTCAACAACGGTATCCTTAACCCCAGTTTGTTCCCTGACCCAATCTGCTCTCTTCTTTCTATTAAAATTACACATATCATTTTCCTTTCTATTGCTCGATGTGCCGCCCTAAATTTAAATAAAACCCTCTTTGTAACCCTCCAGATTTCTAATTCGTTGGTAATTACCGGCAAGATGCAGCTCTTATATACCTTCCCCTTAAGGGTTAGTGGCAGACTGCAATTTATGAGTTGAGAATGCTTGATGAATGTAACCTACGCCATCCTTATTCTTCAACTTATTTCACTCTCATGGTTCGGTTTCGCGGTAAATACCTGTCCTTAGTAGGCATATTTCTTTACAACTTCCAGCATCTTTCGACCTATCGCGAAGTGCTGTTTTCTGCCGAGACTTTTGCTCCTTACTTTAGTTTAGAGCAGAAATATTTTTAGACCTACTTTCTTGCTTTCCGTGTCCAGTTCACTAATCATAAGCTGTGTGTCTTCCCCTGATTTACTGACCAAGCCAATGTCATCAGTGAATTGCAGCTTACTAAGATTCTCTTTCAACTCTCACCTTAAGCTCTTTTCAAAATATGGTCCTGAAAACCTTAAACACTCGGTTAATGAATAGCGTTGGAGACATCATGTCTCCCTGCCTTACACGCTTTATTGGGATTCTGTCGCTGTCTTTATGGAAACGTGTGGTGGCTGTGGATCCACTGTACATTTCTTCAAGTATGTTTATGTAGTTTTCTTCGATGCCCTGATTCCGTAGTGCCCGCATTACTGCTGATGTCTGGATTGAGGCAAACACCTTCTCAAAATTCATGACGGCTATGTATAGAGGTTGGTTGTATTCAGCGCATTTCTCTATTACATTATTTATTGTATAAGTAAGGCCTATTGTGTAGTAGCCTGCACGAAATCTTGCTTTGTCCTTAGGTTGATTGAAATCTGATGTCGTCTTAATCATAGTAGCTATCATTTCTGTAAATAGCTTGTAGAGAACGGACAGTAAGCTGATCGAATTCCGATACTCTTACCAATTTAGCTACGGCAGCGATCGTCCTCTTGTACATTTATCAGGTGTTTATGTGCTCACAGACATGGAAGTGCTAGTGACCTCCGCTCGGTGCGATAACAGCGAGTGTAGAAGACAAGCAGATTGGGCGAGTTGGTGAAGTTCCATGATAAATATAAGAAACAGCAGTTCAACACACGACCCACAAACGAAGGTATTAGCGCCCTGTGTGTCTTTTTTTACTGTGTACGAAGTATAAGTGCAATTTTATATATTAACGTCCTTGCGTTAAACAGCTCGTTTCGCAGAAATTCTGGCATCAGTGTCAGTGTGGGCGTCGTTGGTTGTAAGCGAAAAACCGGCTCTGTAAAGGCACGAGCGTATTTAACCATGACCTATGTTTTTGTATCTTTTGTATAGGATGTGTCTTTTAATTGTCCTTGCTGTTTTACACCTGTGTGCTATGTTATGATCTTGCCCCTAGTGCTGGGGCCCTTAAATGGGCCAGTAGTATTTTGTGAATAAATAATAAATACATAAAAATCACCACCTATGCGTGACGAAAAAAGTCGAGAGCGATGCAAATAAAATAATAAAAAAATCTTTGGTCATAATGAGAATTGCACGCGTTTTTTTTTTTTTTTTGGCTGACAAATGGATATTCTACCACACAGCCACGCTGCAGCTTGTGAATGGAGTGAAAATAACTTTCTCTTCTTGGAAATGCAGTGAAAGTAATTGATTGGTGGGGTTTAACATCCCAAAACCACCATATGATTATGAGAGACGTCGTAGTGGAAGGCTCCGGAAATTTTGACCACCTGGGGTTCTTCAACGTGCATCCAAATCTGAGTACACGGGCCTACAATATTTCCGCCTCCATCGGAAATGCAGCCGCCACAGCCGGGATATGATCCCGCGACCTGCGGGTCAGCAGCCGAGTACCTTAGCCACTAGACCACCGTGGCGGGGCAATGCAGTGAAAGTAAGTGTCGTGATTAACAAACATACACGTACTGCGATCATGCTTCACAATACATAATGAAGTGTTGCAGTAATATTGCGTGGTACAAACTTACAATGCCATCGGGTGTCAGAGCGTGTGATTATCACAATGAATTCGTGGTTCAAAGCCGGTTTCCCACTAAAAGGGCTCACAAGTTATTGCGCTTATTTCTTTAAGGCCACATAGTAGGGGCATTGCAAGTTCGAAAAAGATTTCATGCACTGAGTTGTTGACGTACGCACTAGAGACAGTATATCGCAGTTGCGTTCAACTCCTAAAGGAGAAGCTTAAGAGTCCCACATTTGTTTATTTTGGAGTGTGGAACACCATTTCTTTCTGCCTGATGGCATGATGTGGCCCGAGAACATTGAACGAGTGGGCAGCTCGCCAAAAAGTCCTTGCATACACTTGCTATGAATCAATGTAGGGAAGAAACTTCGATAGCTCGGTTTTTTTTTACATCAACTTAAAAGTACCAGCAGGCATTTAGGTTAAGCAACACCTAGGGAAAATAATTAGGTACCAAATTAAGCACAGCATAAGATCTATGAAACTAAGTGTCAGAACATTGACGCTTTTTCGTGTGACCCGAAGCAAAGACTGGCGACTTGATTACTACTTGAACACCATTACATTAGAGGCTGTCAGTTGTTATGGTAGATATTTAGGTAATGATATATCTGTAAGTAATACTGAAAAGTACACACCGACGCCATTAGCCACGACGACCACGTTCTTGTATGTTTTCGTCCCAACTTATCAGCCGCTCTTTTTATATACGAAGCATTTTTCAGCGTACTTCGGCGAATTTGAGCCTATCTATCTATCTATCTATCTATCTATCTATCTATCTATCTATCTATCTATATATCTATCTATCTATCTATCTATCTATCTATCTATCTATCTATCTATCTATCTATCTATCTATCTATCTATCTATCTATCTATCTATCTATCTATCTATCTATCTATCTATCTATCTATCTATATGTTTATCTGTCTGTCTGTCTGTCTGTCTATCTATCTATCTATCTATCTATCTATCTATCTATCTATCTATCTATCTATCTATCTATCTATCTATCTGTCTATCTATCTATCTATCTATCTATCTATCTATCTATCTATCTATCTATCTATCTGTCTGTCTGTCTATCTATCTATCTATCTATCTATCTATCTATCTATCTATCTATCTATCTATCTATCTATCTATCTATCTATCTATCTATCTATCCATCTATCTATCTATCTATCTATCTATCTATCTATCTATCTATCTATCTATCTATCTGTCTATCTGTCTGTCTGTCTGTCTGTCTGTCTGTCTGTCTGTCTATCTATCTATCTATCTATCTATCTATCTATCTATCTATCTATCTATCTATCTATCTATCTATCTATCTATCTATCTAGCCGCCTACGACATTTAGCTCTCCTGGCCGTTTTGATAATGGTATCGATACCAAACTTGGTATGGCATAACATGACTATATGAAAAAGGTATTTGACTATAGTCATAACATGAAAGTCATGACATGTATGTCATGAATGCCATAATTTACATTTCATGATCCTGCAGCTGTTGCGGTGGTTTCGTTCACATGGCATGTTGCAAAACTGGTATGGTATGACATGATTGCGTGGGTAGTACGAGCAACAGACCCTAACATAAAAATCATGACAGGAGCGTCATGTAACATGACTAAATACCACGCGCATGATGCGCTCGCGGCCGTTTCGCTAGCGTCACATATACCGAATTCGATATTACGGTACATGAATGGATGACGAAGGTGTGTGACGGGTGCAAATAAGATAGTGTCATGTAACAACATTACTACATGCCACACTCATGATGCGCTGGTGGCCATTTTGCTAGCTTCACGTATACCAAATTTGGTATTACTGGTCGTGAATGGATGACGAAGGTATGATATTTGTGCAAACATGATAAACATGAGATGCGTGTTATGTAACAACATGGCTACACGCTACGCTCATGATGAGCTCGCGACCGTTTCGCTAGCATCACATGTACGAAGCTCGGTCATATGTGACGCGGACGAAATAAGTAAATGACACATCCAAACATGATAATCACGATATGCCTGTCACGTAACAACAAGACTACTAGCCACACTCAAGATGCGCTCGTGGCCGTTTCGCTAGCTTCACATATGCTAAATTTGGTATTATGTGACGTCAATGGATGGCGAAGGTATGTGATTGGTACAAACGTGATAATCATGAGATGTGTGTCACGCGAGAACATGACTACATGCCACACTCAAGGCGCCAATACATTTCGACGTGACGCGGTGCGCGTGCTCGCCAGCGTTCATTTTGTTGCGTAATGCCGGCGTGGCACGCCAGGCGCCGGTTCTGCCATACACTCGCGCGCGCGCGCCGCGCTGCGTTGCCTTGACGCATGTGCGTTTCAGCGCGTCCGGCGTTTCTGGGTCACATAGAGTTTTTTTCAATAATACCTAGAGTAGAATCTGGCGCTAGTGTCTACGCGATCTCCTTCAGAGGTGCTTGTATCTCCATGGGAATTATGGGAAGTACAGGCTTCAGATCTGGTTTGGATGGATCGCGTTCTTGAGATTCGCGAGGCTTCTTTTCCGAGTGTGAAACAAAGTAATATGAACTTATGTTTGATTGAAGCTTGCTTCATTTATTTGTACGCTAACTTCATTGCAAAACGTTTTCGTGACGATGCGGCAAAAGTGAAATCTAGGCCAAGCCAACCATGAGGGTTTGCATCGCTCTGCCATTGCCTTCCAGATTTGGCATCAAGATTTAATAAATTATTTTTTACAACACTTGAAAACAAACGTGCTTGTTTTTTTCGAAAATACGTATTATCTGTTAACGAAAATAACAGTACTGTATTTAGTGAGAAACACTTGACGTTTCGTCTTCTGCGACGCTAGGTGCGTCTGTCCAAGTGGTCGGTCTGCCCCAAGGAGGATTAAAGATAAATTGCTGGAGTGGAAGCTCCCGCAATGCCTCGGCAGCAGAAGTGGAGCCACCTTTTGCCACTGCCAAGATGGTGGAAACATGCTCTTTTCTGATAGTGCTCACTTGAAGATCAAGTGGCTTCGATATGTTATGTGAATTCTACGTTAGTTCTGTATTAAAAGAAAGTTGTTCCCGACGAAACAACAGACAGAAACGAGTATGGGTGACTGAATCTTCAAAGAACTTTGCCTCTGATTAGAGGCTTACTAAGGAAAAGTAGTAACTGTAAGACGCACTTGGAGCACTATGTGACCCGACGAAGTTCACACATGAAACTCGTTGGGTGTGCGAGGGAAACGCTTCGTTTTTAATCAGTGAACGATGATACTTTATCATGCCTCTAGTAAGATGGCCGCCACAGCCGCCATCTTGCCAAAGGAACGACTTCACTTCTGCGCAATCATTGCCACTCCAGCAACTTTTTTAATCCTCCTTGTTCTGCCCTTCAATGCAACTCTGGTTTGTTGTGAAGTCGAGTCAGCAGAGCGTGATGGTGCGTCTATTTAGCTTCGTCATAGTTTTTGCAGTCAGTTTAAAACAATTTTAGGCAAGACGCGCTGATGAAAAACATGAACTCGATGCAATATCCTGCACTGGCATGAGACGCTACATCTATGCGCAGTGGTGAGTGGACGACGCTTCACTTAAACTGTCAAATACGACTCTTAAAGCTGCAAAGACACAGCAATTCTCAGACCTAGTGGTCTTCAGCCTCTCTAAACAACAATCACGCTGCTTTAGTACTCTTCATCGCACCTCACTACCCTCACTGCGGCAAGAACAAAACTGGAACTGTTACAAAAAGTCAGTAGACAGTTTGCTAGTTAACCCTATATAATCTGAAGCCTGTACTTCCATAATTCCCATTGAGGTACACGATCTCAGCGCCAGATTGCCATAGAGAAAGAAGAAGACAAGAGCGGACACTCCGCGAAACCTGGCCTCAGGAAGTGCGTCACGACTACGTAACGAACTAGTGCTCCCACCACACGTCAGAGGGCGCAAGCGCAAAAAAAAACACAGTTATAATCAATGCAACAGAATTGTTTTCACAAATTAATAATTACACGCCCAAATTTGGTATGTTCTTTATACATAAAAACGATTTATTCAACACACCTTACGCGATTATTTTTCTTCAGCCGTACTGTCATAAACACCATCTACCCAGCGACAAGCCCATGCATGACTGACAGCGAGAAGCTTTCGACGCTTTCGTCAACGTCGGCTGCGTCGGCGTTTTCAAGCGTGAGATAACAGGTGAGGCACGTTTTCAAGCGAAGCTTGTTGAATGACATGTTGTTGGTCTTGTTGGGTCATTTTTTCAGAAAACGGTTACGCCTGCGCGAAAAAGACACCATGCAACAAACATAGAAAGATGCACACACACACGTTGCGCTTCGTGTGTGCGAGTTTGTTTCTTACGTGGCGTGTCATTCACGCAGTTGTAACCTTTTTCTGAAGCTTGTAAGGACTGGGAGGTTCGCTAAAAAGAAAGTTTGTGGCTCTATGCGGCGGTTAGACGGGAACATTGTGCAACGTATGCAGTATAGAAAAGGCGGCACGGCGTCAAGCCGAGGCGACGCGTGCTGCGTCTGCCACGGACGCGAGCGTCTGTGCGCTGAGCATAGCTGGGCAGCTAGGTCGTAGGCTCGGTGCAAAATATTGAGAAGCGTTTGTTGGGCCTCGCATGCTTCACGACGCATTTCCCGAAGGCTCGGAACACGAATAATTCTTGGTGTGCCGGAGGCAAATCTGGACTAGCCAAGTGGCCATCATCTTCGTTTCTTCGCTAGCCTTGTGCCACTAGTGCAAGCTGCCCACAAATTTTTTTGACGTTTCCAATATAATTTTACCGCACAAATTTCAACTACGATTTTTCTTCCCAATGTACTGCTGATACTGCGTACGCACGAAGGTGTTCTAATGTTCCCAGGCCGCGATACCATTGCATTACAAGGGATAGCGGCCTGGAAACTTCTGAAGATCTTTGTTCGTGGTCTTGACGTATATCTTTGTAAGTCAGAGTTTTATGGGTCAGAGATGTATCACTGGTTTTGTATTGTGCATCGATTAGCTAATCATTCAAAGGGGTTTGCTGGTACACTTATGACGTGCACATATCTTTTTTGTAATTTGACAGCGAAGCATCCACTTACTAACATTTTCAGACCGCGCTGACGCCATGCCGTCCGGCGGTCCAAGCTACGGCAGCTACTGCTGTGTATCGTGGTGCTTCAACAATGGCAGAACCCACAAGAAGCCTGGGACGAGTTTCTTCCGCGTACCACGGGACGGCAGGTGTGTTAAAGCTTTTGTATGGTTTGCATGTCTGTAGGCTTACTGTTCGTACTTGCTAAGTGAGGGTAACAATAAAAAATCACTATTCAAGCACTTCCCCTTTCAGCTGATAGTTCATTGCCAATGCAGGATGAAAGCATGGATGCAGTATGCTGGACGCGATGATCTCCTGAGTAAGCCGGCCAGCCTATTGTACGCAACGTACAGGGTTTGTAGCGACCATTTTACTGCTCAAAGTTTCATGGACCCTGGGCACACAAGGCTTACAAGAATGGCTGTTCCCAGTGTGCAACCAGCTGCACCATGTAAGTGATTGACTGAAACTCAAATATGTGCAATAGCAGCCACTTGTATTGAATCAGTGGCGACAGTTAACCGTGAAGATCTCTGTAGCCGATAGAGAAACCTCACTACAGAAGTAACACTTGGAAAGTCTTAAGTTCTGTGAATTGTGGGCTATTACCTTCCTAACAGCAGCTTTACATTTCTGTCATTTTTTGATGCTCTGGACCTGCGCAACTTGTTTTGAAAGACTTTAAAGGGCTATTTCACGTTATCTTCAAGCCTGAGTGCACATGTACGTATACCTTTCATCAGTGAAAGCTGCCACTGTTGATAATTCCAAAAATCACAAATTACTTGTTTCCTAGTTGGTGCCGTCTCTTTTCTTCCACGTTCGACCAATTTATGCGTTTGAAAGAGCTGTTTAAGCTTCCCCATGCTACAAGCTTTGTAACTTGTAGCAACTGCACATATATGCAGGTTCTCTGAGCGTCGCTTCAAGTAGTGACTGTGACATGGCTGCAGAAGCTGCACTGCAAGGTGCGGATGAGCTTCAGTTTGTGTTATTATAAGCCTCTTACTGACACATTGTCGTAATTTCATCTCTTCAGGACCTGCGGTAGAGGCTTCACAAAGCGGCTCCCACACATTGAGGTGCCCCGATGAACAGGGTGCGTTCAGTGTCGCGATTTCTTTTTTTTTTTACCCAAATTGACTGTTGACCAAACCTCTGCAGGTGGCAGCTCCCTTGTAGCTGGTGAAAGAATTTCTGATGATTTCGTCTTGCCGGAGAAAACCTTAACCAGTCGTTCAGCTGTCACAAAAGGAACTTGTGTGGCCGGTAAGTTGTATGTTCACTTCAACACCAGAGTGGATTGATATAGAGACTTCCGCAGGCCGCTCGCAAGATTGTTCCGACAGCATTGTCCGAGGCACTGAACAAGCTTCACAAGACCCTCCAGAAGACGTCTCCGCCAACAGCTCCACGCCTGAGTGCCTTAGAGAAAATGGTGACTATGCTTTTATTGCAGCAGTTTTTAATGTGCTATTTTATGTTTAGGACATTCTGAGGAAACTATCCTCAAAAGGACACTACGTGTGCACTTACAAAATGTAAGGGTGGGCTCTCAGTGATTTTCATTTTTTTTGTGCATTGTCAACATTGTGAATGGTTTGTTTTTAGGTAGTGGAATCGAAAACTTTGTACCACAGAAAGTTGTGCACCTTGGGTCTGAAAGAGCGAGGAAAGTGCTCGTATGGGATTAGTTGTTCTTCGCTTTTACATCAATTTTTTTGTTTATTGCAGTGCGTTCCTGTGTGCCAGCGACAATGTCTCCATCAATGAAGTACAAGCAAACCATTAAACATCTGCAAGCCAAAGTAGCAGCACAGCGGAAAACTATCAAAAGACTGCAGAGACAGCCTCACCAAGCACCGTCATCGACTACGAAGGCCCTTGAAGTTATCCGACCGCACGTCACCGAGGAGGTTTTTAAACTTCTTTCTGCACATGTTCGCTTGAGGCCCAAATGCAAGGGCAAGCGGTTTCCCGTGTGGTTCAAGAAATTCGCTCTTCACTTAAACTTCCGAGGTCCGCGAGCATACCGATTTCTGGCTCCGTATTTTTCTTTGCCCTCCCGGCGTTCATTAAGGAGGTGGCTAGCTAATGTAAAGATGACTCCAGGCATAATTCCAGGAATCCTTTCTTCCATTGCAACAAATACTCAAGCTTGGAATGAACGGGACCGAGTGTGCGCTTTAGTTTTCGACGAAATAGCACTCAAAAAGAATTTGTACTATGATGCTTCAAGAGACGTTGTCCAGGGTTTTACAGATGATGGCACTCATCGCACTTCAACCATCGCTGATCGAGCACTGGTTTTTCTTCTTGTTGGTGTTTCGAGAAAGTGGGTTCAACCGGTTGCTTTTACTATAGGGCACACATCAACACCATCATCTGTTATGCATAACTTGCTGGTGTCACTCATTTTGGAGCTTAGGAGCATTAATATTGCAGTGAAAGCAGTCATTTGTGACCAGGGCAGTTCAAATGTAAGTCTCGCTAACCAACTAAAAGTGACTGTAGCAAAGCCTTTTTTTGAAGTTAATGGTGAGCGGGTATATTACATTTTTGATGTTCCGCATTTAATTAAAACAACGCGCAATAATGTCCAAGCACACAAGTTATACATTGGGGATGACATCGTTAACTGGTCGCACATTGTAAGCCTTTACCAATCCTCACATGAGTTGCGGTTGCGATTGGCTCCAAAGTTGACTGAACGGCACGTTCATCAGAAACCTTTTTCTAATATGAAGGTCAGCAGAGCAACTCAGGTCTTCAGTGCATCAGTTTCGATTGCTATCACGGCAATGGTGTATGCGAAGGTGCTGCCTGCCTCGGCCATCACTACAGCTCAATTTTGTGATCGTATGGACAGGATTTTCGATGCCTTGAACAGCTCGAGTAAAAAAAGAACTTCGCAAAAGCTGCGGCATGCAATCATGAAAAATGATTCAGAGCTGATTGACTTCCTCCGAGGCCAGCTTCCCTGGATTGCATCATGGCAGTTTGTTGGCAGACGTCAACCACAAACCATCGTAGGTTGGCAAATTACAATTCAGGCAATTTGTCAACTATGGGACGACCTCTCCAAAAATTACAATTTTGAATACCTGTTAACACGCAGGCTTCAACAGGATCCTCTGGAGAACATATTTGGCCACATTAGGCAAAAACAGGGTTGCAACACCAACCCCAATGTAGCACAATTTATTTGTGGCCTGAAGCACATCTGCATAAGAAAACTTTTCAAGCTGTCAGAATACGGAAATGTCGAGGATGATGAATGTGACCTCCTCCAGGAACAGCTGTCGCCATTCTCCCTCACCAGTGCGTCTCTTGTGGATAATGAGGAGTGTGCACAGCCACAGCCTGACGACTTTCCCGCTCTAGACGATCTCTCTGAACTTGCGACAAACATTCACTCCCATATTATCGATGACTCCGCTGCATATTATGTAGCTGGTTTTCTCATCAAACACTTCCTTCGGAATGCATGTGACGGTTGCAGTTGCCCACAGTTACTGAAAGACGACAGTGAGACGCTTAAGGGTACCCACCAGTATTTCACAATGCTCAAAGCATACCACGTCCCCAGCAAACTTTTTGGGAATCTCACTGTGCCATCAGAAGCAGCTTTTGCATACGTACAACAACTTGAATCTCGCTTTCTTGCCATAATTGAGGCCACTGCACATCACCTGAAAGTGTGCGATGTTTTGTATCACCATCTGTCAAGTGTTGGCGATTTTCATTTCTGCTCTGCTGGGTGTCGCGCTAAGTTTCTGAAAATGTTTTGCCGGGTTCGTTTATGTTGGCATGTGCGTTTTGTGAACCGAAACTTAGACAGGGTTAGGTTCCAGTCTTCAATCTCGGGCATGCAGCTTGACAAGTTCAAAGGTTAGCAATTAGCGGCGGGTTTACACTAAAGTATTGGAGTTGAGCCGAATCCTGCAATAGCTTTGTTATGTTATTACTTCGTTACAGCAGACTTCATTATGGTCTTATATGCTTATATTCAGTTCAACTGGACTAACCACTCCTTCGTTGCATTCATTGTTTTGGTTACCCGCTATGAGGAGTACAAACACTGTGTATTCGCTCGAAGTGATTTGCATAACCTTAAAAAGAATGTTGGGCATCCTGTCTGTATTTTTTGTAGCAAATACGGGCGAACTGTACACTTTACTGTGGGTCGCTTGGTCACTGTGTATGCTTTATCTCTCCAGCTCAAGTAATATATCGATAACAAAACCGCTTGTTGAAATGTCTTCGAGCGGGTAAGGAACACAGTATGAAGTGGGCACGGTTCATGTTATCACGCTTTTCGTATTTTAGCTTCTCATCAACCTCCTCATCTTGCCCATCAAAATTTTCAAAAGAATACCCAAACTTGTAGTGTTTGATGGGGCTGCGGACGCTGCCATTTTATTTTTATATAGCTTGTGAGTGATAACGTACGATGTAGAGCCTTTGTGAAAAATAATGAGCCAAAGTGGTTTCCTTCTGCTATTTATTAGCCCTGTAATACCGCTCTCGTAGCACCAATTAAAGTCCACAATTCTGGATAAAGTGATAACTACAATCTATTTTAGCTCGCAAGCGTCACAGCAACACCCAAACGCAAATCACTTGGGATCTTAAGTTTTTGATGAAGGCGACGCATAACAAAAGCCACAAGACCTGCCAGTGTTGTAGCATAAAGTTTGTCTTTCACGTAGTGAGCAAGCTGCAAAGCCCTACCTTTCTGAGGACAAGCAGGCATCAAGTCTGCTTTTTTTCATTTTGGACTAGCTGTTCTTAAGCACAGCCAGCACACTGCACCTTTGCCTTTCTGTTATATTGTGTCGTGTGGTTTCTGTGCGCTCTTTTTTTCTATGCATTATTTCAGTTAAGCCCAGGCGTGATTCGCGACTTCATTGCTGTGTATATGTCACTTCTTCCTTCTTCATCAGCATTGTGCGCTATGTTTTTGCCATAGATCCTTAGTTACCCACTGGCCCGGTGTGTCATACTTCACCAGTTTCTCGGCTTCTGCCAACTCTAGCGATGTGTGCGTTGTCTGTGTTCTCTATGTATTTGTTACAATATTTGTTACAATTTATTTGTAAGGCGAGATGCATTTGTTGTCTACCTTTGTCATATTGTGCTTTTTATATTCTCATACTCTACCTTGCCTTTGAATAAAACATTGCGGATGCTCTGTTTCTTTGACTGATATATACATTGATCACTTGTTCCAAAAGAAAAACACAAGCGCGATGAATAAAACGATAGTGAATTATCATTACCTGCATCTCTTTTTTTTATAACTTAATCAAAATAAAAATTACGTCACGACCGATTCGCACGAACCACTGAACAAAACAAAACAGGGAATCGCTAAATCAAAACGACCTACAAAAACTATCCATTTGGGCGATGAATAGTGGTCTGAAATTATGAACTTACGACATAGCCAAACGTCGGTTATGCAAAGTAATTCAAAAGTTGCGCCAGTGAAACCGAAACCGGAAGCGCAAGCCACTTGCTCTCATCAACCACTAGGTGTGCTAGAGTCGATTGGGCCGCTGGGGTCTACGGGAGTGTCCACTCTTCACCTTTTTTATTTCTCTATGAGATTGCTATCTAGGTATTATTGTATGAAACTATATGCTCGGTCACGAAAAGAGGGAGACGCAGTGCTGTCTGGGTAACGCATCGGCACGAAATACAGCATGTCGCATTTCGCGCCGGTTGCCGTCGGGCCGCGCCGACGGACGTTGGTCGCGCTGGTCGCGCCTGGCGTCAGACTATAAGGTGCTCGCGTTTTGCTAACGTAGCGTGCGTGCGCGCGTGTCAACGCTACATTGGAAGGTATTGGGTACTTAATGTGCTCACGGCCGTTTTGCAAGCTCTACATATACCCAATTTGGTGTTACGTGACGTAAATCTATATGAAACATATGACTGGTGCAAACATGATAATCCTGACACGCGTGTTATGTCAGAACATGACAACATACCATGCTCACACGCTCATAGCGTGCTCGCGAGCGTTTCGCTAGCTTTACGTATGCTAAACTTGTTATCACGTGACGTGAATAGAGGGCGAAGGTAAACGACACATCCACACATGATAATCATGACACGGAAGTCATGTGCGGCATGACTTACCTCCACCTCGTAACGCTGTGCTGATTTTAAAGGGACATATCAACCTTCCTCATTCGTGCTTCCCATATCGTAGATTCGCAATGTACTTGGGATCTGCCAATTTTTTTTA
The DNA here is from genome assembly GCF_043290135.1 of Rhipicephalus microplus. Taxonomy (NCBI): domain Eukaryota; kingdom Metazoa; phylum Arthropoda; class Arachnida; order Ixodida; family Ixodidae; genus Rhipicephalus; species Rhipicephalus microplus. The sequence goes on from NC_134707.1 coordinate 52,878,656, forward strand.
ATTAAGAAACTCGTCAGTAGACGCTGCCTACGACGGCTTTGTGAGGTGAGAGGGGGTGGTTGCGTAGGAGAGGAGACAGAGGGCAGGGGACGCACATGGGCATGCGCACTGGCGCACGGATGCCACCGGACCAAGCCCTTTGATATGGTGCTTCGCATCCAAAAGAGGCCACGGTACCTTGACGTTCCTCAAGGCGTCTGAGATTGTGAAGCCATGAAAGTAATCCTGTTTAAATGATCTTATTTTACATTAAGATATTGTTACGGAGCTCGCAAACACACGGAGGAGAGGAATGAGCGTATTTCCTATATTTACATGCCAAAGTGACGCTTCAGAGCTGCCAGTCTCTCGCGCGGTGAGTCCACTTCTTTTTCATCGAACTGTTGTCCACGACGGTAGAGCCATGCCCACTGCCTCGTAATATCACCCCCGGCGAACAAAGCGCCGTCACGGCGCCCCTAAGTCAATCAGGACTGGCAGTATAGTAGGGCTTTAGGCGCGACACATGAACAACATCAGTAGATGGTGTAGCAGAGGATGAGTGCGGTTGAACGGGAGTGATGAGGTAGTCGACGTCGGTGACCTTGCGGAGAACTTTGTAGGGTCCTGTGTATCGTGGGAGGAGCTTCTCGCACAAACCTTCACGTCGATACGGCGTCCAGAGTAGGACAAGAGAGTCATCAGGGTAGTCAACGTCGCGGTGCGAGTCATCGTAGCGGACTTTTTGTGCGGCCTGAGAAGCACTGAGCCGAGTGTGCGCGATTTGGCGAGCGACGCGGGCTCGAGAAGCAGCGTCCTGCGCATACACCGTTGGTTGGATAGTAGCAGAAGGAAGGAGTGTGTCGAATGGCAACGCAGGGTTGCAGCCGTACAAAAGAAAGAATGGAGAGTAGCCGGCGGTGTCATGTCTTGACGAATTATATGCAAATGTAACGTAGGGGAGCATTGCGTCCCAGTCACGGTGGTCAGCAGAGACGTACATAGACAACATGTCTGTAAGAGTTCGGTTGAGACGCTCCGTGAGACCGTTAGTCTGGGGATGGTAGGCAGTAGTAAGGTGATGTTCGGTAGAGCAGCTCCGGAGGATTTCGTCGATAACTTTTGCGAGGAAGCAGCGGCCCCGATCCGTCAAAAGCTGGCGCGGAGCTCCATGCCGCAGAATGACGTCATTTAGGAGAAAGTCTGCGACGTCTGTAGCGCAGCTAGTTGGCAATGCACGAGTTATCGCGTATCTGGTCGCATAGTCGGTTGCGACAGCGATCCACTTGTTGCCTGACACGGACGTCGGGAAAGGTCCGAGCAAGTCGAGGCCGATGCGGAAGAATGGTTCCGGGGGAATGTCGATAGGTTGGAGCAGGCCAGCCGGACGGAGAGCAGGACGTTTCCGACGCTGGCAGCGCTCGCAAGCAGCGACATAACGGCGCACAAATTTATACATGCCAGGCCAAAAGAACCGTTGCCGCACGCGGTGATAGGTGCGTGAAAAACCCAGGTGTCCCGCCGTCGGTGCGTCATGCAGATGTTGAAGAATAGTGGCACGCATGTGTTGGGGAATAACTAACAAATATTCCGGGCCATCAGACTTCATGTTGCGACGATACAGAATGTCGTTGCGAAGGACATATTGACGGAGAGAAGGGTCGGAATGTCCTGAAGATACTCGCTGAATGACCTTCTTGAGGGTTGCGTCCCGGCGCTGCTCTGTGCCGATGTCGTGCAAATCAGATATGGCGAGCACACAAGAATCGCCTTCATGGACAGCGAGGCTAGCAGGGTCCACCGGATAACGCGAGAGACAATCAGCATCTTGGTGCAACCTGCCCGACTTATAAATTACGTCGAAGGTATACTCCTGGAGACGTAGAGCCCAGCGACCTAGGCGACCAGTTGGGTCCTTGAGCGACGACAGCCAACACAGAGCGTGGTGGTCCGTAATAACTGAAAACTCGCGGCCATACAAGTAGGGGCGAAATTTCGCTACAGCCCAGACCAACGCAAGACACTCGCGCTCTGTTATCGAATAGTTTCGCTCAGATGTGGAGAGAAGGCGGCTGGCATACGCAATAACACGCGTTTGGCCTCCCTGGTGTTGAGCGAGGACGGCGCCGATTCCGTGAGCACTGGCGTCTGTGCGTACTTCAGTCGTCGCAGACGGGTCAAAGTGAGCCAGTATTGGTGGTGAAATGAGCAGGTCGATCAGCGTGGAAAACGCAGCTGCTTGGTCTTGGCCCCACGAGAAGGGCACGTTCTTTTTGAGAAGATCAGTTAGTGGTCGTGCAATTGTAGCGAAATCGCGTATAAAGCGGCGGAAGTACGAGCATAAGCCCACAAAACTCCGAACATCTTTGGTTGAAGAAGGCAGAGGGAAATTCTTGACAGCGCTAATCTTGTCAGGGTCAGGTCGGACGCCAGCAGCACTTACAAGATGACCAAGGATCGTGATTTGTTGTCGGCCGAAATTGCACTTTTTCGAGTTCAGCTGGAGTCCTGCTCGACGAAAAACGGCTAAAATGGTCGACAAACGAGTTAAGTGAGTTTCAAATGTTGGGGAAAAAACAATCACATCGTCGAGGTAGCAAAGACAGATGGACCATTTATAACCACGAAGAAGAGAGTCCATCATGCGTTCGAACGTTGCCGGGGCGTTGCACAGCCCAAAAGGCATAACCTTGAACTGATAAAGGCCGTCCGGTGTGATGAAGGCAGTCTTTTCTCGGTCTAAGTCGTCGACAGAAATTTGCCAGTAGCCCGAACGCAGATCAATAGATGAGAAGTATCGCGCGCCATGAAGGCAATCAAGGGCGTCGTCGATTCGTGGCAGCGGATATACGTCTTTGCGGGTTATCTTGTTCAAGGCACGGTAGTCAACGCAAAATCTCCAGCTGCCATCCTTCTTTTTCACTAAAACAACAGGTGACGCCCATGGACTTGAAGAGGCCTCTATGACTCCTTTGGAGAGCATTTTCTCGACTTCTCGTTGTATGACCTGGCGTTCGGACTGGGAAACACGATACGGTCGCCGTCTAACAGGATTAGCATCGCCGGTATGTATTTGATGACGCACGAAGGACGTTTGCCCTAAAGGGCGGTCATCGAAGTCGAAAATATCTCGGTAGGTAGTCAGAACGTGGTGAAGTTGCGCCAACTGACAGGGCAGAAGATCAGGGGCGATCATCATCGTGATTTCGTCGCTAGGTGCGTTTGCTCGGCTGGCTGCAGTAGGGGACGAACAGTCTTCAGGGTCCAATGCCACGATGCTACATGCATCAAGTGGGGAAACGTGGGCTAACGAAATGCCTTGCGGGAGAACTTGGGTCGAACTACTGAAGTTAAGGAGCGGAAGCTGAACGTAGTTGTCCACAATAGTCACGATTGTATGCGGCACAGCAACACTTCGAGCCAAGAGCACATCCACCAATGGAGACACTATGTAGTCACCGTCAGGAAGAGCTGGTGATATCGTTAAGGCAACACACGTGGTGGCTTGCGGTGACAGCCGAACATAATCAACAGCGCACAAGCGGTGTGACGGTGAGGACGGCACAGGTCCAAGTCGAGGCAGTTCAAGTTGAAGAACGCCGGTTGCACAGTCGATGAGAGCAGCATGGGTGGACAAGAAATCTAAACCAAGAATTAGGTCATTTGGGCACTGCTCAATAACTGCAAAGAGAACAGATGTGGGGTGATCGGCGATAGTGATGCGTGCTGTGCACATTCCTGTGATGGCAAGACTTCTTCCGTCGGCGACACGAATAACGCCAGGGGCAGCCGGTGTGAGCACTTTCTTCAGGCGGCGACGAAGTCGGGCACTCATCACAGAAATATGCGCCCCAGTGTCAACAAGTGCAGAAACAGTCAGGCCGTCAACGTCGACGTCGATCAAATTTCGTCGTGTCGGCAGTACAAGGAGAGGATTTGAGGTCGGTACCGAGGATGCAGCTTCACCTCCAAGAGCTGCACCGCTTAGTTTCCCTGGTGAGAATTGAGCGGGGAGGTCGGGCGTCGTCGTAGAGGAGAAGGGGACGACGGGCGACGTCCTGGCGGCGAACGAGACTGGTGACGTCGAGGCGACGGTGAGCGGCTGTGCTGCGTATCAGGGGCATCGCAGGCGTAGGAATCGACGGGCAGAGGCCGGCGGTAGTTGTCGGCGATCGGCTCAGGAGGTTGGAAACGACGGTAGCTATCGGTGCGGCGAGCAGTGTTATACTGGTTTCGGGACGAAGACCAATGGTTGTGGCAATACCGTGCGACGTGACCTATGCGGCGGCAGTTAAAGCAGATCGGCCGATCATCCGCAGTTCTCCATTCGGCCGGATTGCGAGAGCGTGGATAAGACCTTTCTTGGGGTGGTGACCTGGGGCGAGGCGGCGACCTTGAACGGAAGCCAATTGGTCGAGACTGAGCAACGGCGCAGACATCGAAGCCCAAATTGCTCAGTTCTTCCCGCACAATCGACTGTACCAAGCAAACCTGAGGTACTTGCAAATCGACGTGGCCGTTGGCGGGAAGAGTAGGTGTAATTGCTTCGATTTCCCGCCGGACAATTCGCGTAATTTCAGACGCTGGTGAAGACTGCCGATGGGAGGACAGTCCATCTTCGCAGGAGGACGTCGCTGCGGTGTTCGGCAGTCGAGTAAATGATCTTGAAATCCGCCTGCTTTTGGCCAGTTCAAAACGCCGGCATTCCTCAATAATTTCGTCGACGGTCGCACAGTTCCGGCACATTAGCAGGTTGAACGCGTCGTCCGCTATGCCCTTGAGGACGTGGCCAACCTTGTCAGACTCCGACATGTCGTTGTCAACTTTACGACATAGAGCCAGCACGTCCTGTATATATGAGATATACGGCTCTGTGGACGTCTGAGCACGTATAGACAACTCCTTCTTTGCAGCCGCCTTTCGACCGATGGGCTTCCCAAATAAGTCGCGAAGCTTTTCCTTGAAGGTGTCCCAACTGCCGATCTCCTCCTCATGGTTCTCGTACCAGACTTTGGCCGTGCCTTTCAGGTAAAACAGCACATTGGCCAGCATAAGAGTCGGATCATACCGGTTGAGAGCACTGGTGCGTTCGTAGTCGGCTATCCAGTCGTCGACATCAACTTGGTCCGTACCGCAGAACGTTCCAGGATGCTTCGGATGCGTCAGCACGTACGTGGGTGGGGGTGGGGCCAGTGGAGGCGTTGCCGTGGATGGTGCGGGCGTCGCCGAAGCCGATGGAGAGGTGGCCGTGGGATCAGTCCCGTGTTCCATCACGGAAACTCCGATTTGACGACCACTGCGGAGCTCCGTTGTATGGCGCTTCGTTACCCAGCACTCCCACCAATTTGTTACGGAGCTCGCAAACACACGGAGGAGAGGAATGAGCGTATTTCCTATATTTACATGCCAAAGTGACGCTTCAGAGCTGCCAGTCTCTCGCGCGGTGAGTCCACTTCTTTTTCATCGAACTGTTGTCCACGACGGTAGAGCCATGCCCACTGCCTCGTAATAATATCTAGGATTTCCTACGGTATGTACCATCACTGAGTTCTCGCGTTGACGACGTTGACAAACATTAAGTGCCCGCTTTATATGGAAGCTGATGTGCGCTGCTTTAGCTGTTACTTTCGAAGTGTCCTGAGATGGAGAGTTGGGTTAAATGGTTGACATGGTTGCTAGCGCAAAACTAGGCTGGGACGAAAAGAAACATGAGACCATGCCAGAATCGTCCCATATTTCTTGTTTTCATGCCGGTGCACTTTTAGCGTTTAGCCTAGCAAGCATGCCATAATATTTAGGGTATACACCACACCTAAATAATCTATAGAAGTTTGTTTATAGTTGCAGTGAAAAAACCCGCGTGTTTTAAGATTGTAAAAATTCTATAGCTCCTTGCAACGAGCTCTCTTACCTGCCTTATGTAGTAGTACTCGTTTTCTGCCTTGGATTTATCACACTCTCTCTTTCTTCTCTTTTCAACTTCTGGGTCTACCACTGGTGCACGCGGTGGTTCCTCAAACATGCACTTAGCTTGATCACGCCTACGTAAGAACACAATTTCAGGAAAGTGTGAGAAATATAATTCACCTCACATGAAAATTTTTAGTACACTATCTTCAATCATAAAGGTTTTAAAAGCTGCCAGAAAATATTTATGCCTTATTAAAGGCTTCAAATTGCCTTAACCGCTATAGTTAAAACTATAAATTAAAAATAACGTTTTAAACAGCATGCCCGAAAGCAGTTGATGCTTTGTTAAGGACGTGAGGCATATGGATTGCTTTTGACGTTGACATCTATGATGCGATGTCATGGTAATCGTAACTCTGGGCAAGCTATATTGAGTTGGAGATTAGGAACCTTTTTTTAATAAATAGGAGTTGATACGTTAGCTGTACAAATATAACAGCTCCGGAGTAGAGTGATTTGACCTATCCTTTTGTAGGACACTGGCGCAAAAGATGTACTTAACTATTTCGTGCACCTCAGTGAAGATTTCGGGCACCTCGGTCAAATACCTACTCGACCAACTGTCCATGCTTCTTAGGTACAAATTTGTTGCATTTTAACACGCGTGTTTAATGCCGGGCTCCACCATGATACCGCTGGTATAATTTCATCACGGATATGAAGTTGTAAAGTATATACTTTAGATTGCAAACAAAAAATGAAAATAGATTTTATCTCTCGGTGACGAAACCTTTCCTTCTCGACATCTCGCTCTGGAGTGCCCGGCGCAAACCACTATAGACACAGCACGTACGTTGTCTAGATTGCTAACGACGAGTCGTTTATATAGCCTACGCCATGTACTGTTCGCGCTCGTCAGAGCTCACCAACTTCAGTGCATTATCGTCTTCAGTAGCAAGATGGCGCGAAGAGCTCGAGTTGGGTGCGCTTCAAAGGTTATCACCCCACTCGTGCCTCCAAGAATGCGGTCACTTGCGCAGGCGCGCTTATCTCGAGCACGGGGCACTTCGTACCTCTTTTGTTCCACCGCAATTTTGCTTTGAAGTTACAGCGGTGAAAGGGAGCACGAAGGTCACTTTCCTCGCTGCAGCGGCCGCACTTACAAAAGGAGTGCGCTGCTTACACAAGAAGTCAGAATCGTAACAGCTCTTCACGCTACTCTTGGGTACACTCATGCATTCGTCCATTTCTGGCATCTTACTTTCTATTGAGCAGCACACTTTAGGTGTCAAACTGTCACAGTCGTTATACCTCACTCGTCCTATAAATACACATTTCGTGTGTGCTTCCTGCTTGAGGTGCACCCTGAAACTTCCAAGCTGCTTGTCGTTCGGCGCGTGACATTGGAATTTGTTTTCGTAGCCATATGCACTTGGCCCTTGTGGTGAAACAGTGCCCAATACACGCCCCGCCGCGGTGGTCTAGTGGCTAAGGTACTCGGCTGCTGACCCGTAGGTCGCGGGTTCTATTCCCGGCTGCGGCGGCTGCATTTCCGATGGAGGCGGAAATGTTGTAGGCCCGTATACTCAGATTGGGGTGCACGTTAAAGAACCCCAGGTGGTCAAAATTTCCGGAGCCCTCCACTACGGCGTCTCTCATAATCAAATGGTGATTTTGGGACGTTAAACCTCACAAATCAATCAGTGCCCAATGCACGCTCAACTGCGTCTGCGAATACAGCTTTCCTTGTTGTGTTTTACTGATTTATATACAGTGAGATCAGCCACGTTTTTTTTTCTTCAGTGTGTTTTACACATTTACAATAAAACGATGGCCTTGATTGGCACCACTCTTGGCCCCTTACCATGGGTGCCATTTACCAAGATACTGAAAAATAATACTTTGTGTTTTCACATCACTAAGACATAAGGCGTGGACTGCAAGTTTGATTTCACAGGTGCCTTGATACTTATTTACTATCCACTGTAGTAAATAGAGCCTGTAGTAGTTCACTTTGAACACATATATCTTCTACGTCCACATCATTCCCCTTTTTTTTAAAGAACAACTCTCGCGCAGGATAATGCCTCGTGCCGTTTGCCGTAGGCAGCAATCACACAAGTACAGTTGCACATCTGCAGTATTTCAAGAGTATAATCATTGCACGGTCATATTAAGGTGCGAATAGTTACTGCAGTCGCACAACCATGTTGGAGGATGCATACTTGTGGCAGGCCGCCTTCTCGTGTGCCTAACATAAGTGCAGTGTAGGTAACTTTGGCAGTCCATAAATCTAATATGACCAACTCGGCACAATAAGGTCAAACTATCACAAAGCAACAGACAGTTAGCTTTTTGTTTGTATAGCTGCGCATCGAACTTATCGAACTTACTGAAAATGGTCGGTACAGCCCTAGCGCGCGGACTTCCATCTGAGCTCAATCCTGTTGTTTAAAAGTCGTCGACGGTGACTCCCCCTTCCCTTTTTTATGGACTGGGCGTAAGGAGCGTTGGCACACAAATAGGGCACCAGCTACCCCTCATCCCTTAGAAGTGTACTTATAGCGCTTCTCCATCCAAGTGAAAAGGGGCATTCTCACAGAAAAGACCACTGAGACATAAAAGGTGGTTTCGCCCGTGATGGTGGATATATGGTAACGATGCTCGGCTGCTGACCCGAATGTGATGCGTACGATACCAGCTGTGGTGGTCACATTTCAATGGAGAAGAAATGGTGGAGGCTCGTGTACTGTGCGACGTCAGTGCACCCTAAAAACACCAGACGGTCAATATTTCCGGAGCCCTGTATAGCGGCATCTCATAATCATATGTTGGTTTTGCGACATAAAACCCTTGGTATTATAAATACAAAAGGGTGAAAGAACGTGCAGAATGATCTATTGGATGAAGACGGCGACGACCTTTCGTCAAAAACTGAGTAACAACCTTTCTATTTGTGTTTTGTTTGAAGATACCAATTTGAGATGTGGTCGGTTTTTTGGTAGCTACCATGACAGCAAAACAGGACTTTTAAGACAAAGCCCTTGGAATACTTATCTTGCTATTTAGGCACTTGCGGGGAAGTGTTAGCAATACAGCGAGAAAGCAAGAGAGTTTTACTTGCTGGAAACAGCAAGGAAAGTTTGAATGGAGCAAGTGAAGAGATTGGAAAAGCGCAACACGACATCCAATTCATTCGCAAGTATTATCACCTGCTGCGAGCGGCCACCTAGATGAAGAAGGTGTAAGTGGTACTCCGCGACACAGAAGCAAATCAGAATGAACTATATGGGCAGTAAACACGCAGTTCTGTGCATTGAAATACGAAAGTGATTTCTAAATCAGACAGCCCCATTACACCTGCAACTTATGTCCCGGTTAATTTTTTTTTGCACCTGGTACTATCTGAGAACATCGATGCCCGTCAGGACGAAATTTTATGCCCTGATGTAAAGACAGGAGTACATATATGTACACATGTTTTTTTTCAGAATTGATTGTGCAAATTGTTTTTCAAAATATTGACAAACCTAAATGCGCAAGTTTCAAGAAAACCTAATAAATATGATGACGCCTCAGAAAGTGCTGTAATGGACGTCATAAAATTCTTCTATAACAGTTCTTGCAATAACGCATCCACGTAAACTTAGATCATCAACGCAAACAAAACATCACGGATCCCACCCTTAATCCCTGCTCCTCGCTGTAATGTCAACTAAAAAGATCTAGAAAAATATGAAAAGTAAACGCGATTGTTTTAGGGACTCGTTTTTTTGTTAGACGAGACGCATCAGACCGTGGAAAGCCACGGGGTCAATATTTGTGATTTATTACCCACATGCAGAAAAAAAGAAGAATTGGCTGCATCGCTTAAGCGACCTAACGCTTAAATAATAAATTACTAGATAAAATTTATTGACCTAAATCTAGAGAAATCTTGCAGAACATCAGCTGTACCTCATTGCTTTAGAGCATGATATAACTAAAGGAAACGCTGAAGTGGAAGGCTCCGGGAATTTCGACAACCTCAAGCATTTTAACGTACACCTGGTATACGTATACGCGGGCCTCCAGCATTTTCGCTTCCACTTGAATGCGGCCACCAATGCCAGAGTTTGATCACGTAATCGCATCAGTAGTGGAGGATCACAAACACTAGACCACATGGTCGGTAAGTTGTGAAGCTTAACCGCTATGAACTGGCAGAACTTGCATAAATCCACGAATAAATACAATGCATTGTAAGGCTATGAATAAGTTCCGGAGAGAGAAGAAAAGAGTGGCTTCAAGTGCTAGCGTGCCTATATGGCAGAATTCACCACTGTCTCTCGCAATGCGCGGGTTATATTCTGGTTCAAAACCTGGTTTCGCATCGGAGCTGTTATGCTCGAGTATTGCGGGGTCTTGTAGAGAGAAAACTTTCATCATCATCAATAGCCACCTGCTGAATACCCCAGAATTCTGTACATATTACTAGGAAGAGACGCTGAAACGTACCCACCCTATGGTGTGACCCATCCAGCCTCGGGAAACTTCGCGCTAGAAGCGCTATTTTCACTGTACTTTTATTAAAGTAAGCTCCCATGTGTGTATCACATGCAGCATTTTTCAAGGCTAGCATATGCAAAAGCATGAAATTTTCTTAATTAAAAAGGGCCTATAATACTTTTCAATGCTTCGTTTTTTTCTTCTTGAGCAATAGGTCCAATTAGGAATTGGCGCAAAGTACAGCAAGAATGGCATTAGTAGGTGAGCACAAGAATTAGAAAATTCAAAATACATAATAAACCGTTGCTCAGCCGTCACACCACTGTGAAAAAGGGATGCTTGCGGATCGCGAAACGTCATTCTTTTCTTGATTAGACATTGGCCAGTAACCTGTTTTTTCGACAAGAAAAAAAAAACCATCACTCACGAGGCGTGTGTCGTGCCTTCTTTCGCTCATTCTTCGCAGTGCTCTGCTGGTTATAGGGCTTTACTTATGACCCGGAGGTCCCATGATGACGGCGCCATTACCATAATAGAAAAGACAAGTAGCGCAACGCCCCATCAAAAAAGTACGACAGAAACATGCGCCGAGGTTACAATCACTGACATCGTGAGTACCACGGCTTTACGGCACGTACAAAATGGCCGCCGCAGAGGGTGAAGCAACATTCTTGGTGTGTATGGCTTCAACGGAAAGGAAGAGAACCCTCACTCAAAAAAAAAAAAAAGATGAACTGAAAATGGTGCGTTTCCCCCCAACAATAATGATCATCTGGCTTGTTTGCCCTTCCTTTCTTGAAAACTCGGCACTGGCAACTTTCCTATGGAGAATGGTATGGCACACTGACAATGCTCATATCGTTGGTGGCCTGGAAGCACAGTGAGCGCAGTGATAAGGCAAGGACAAGAACGCAAGAGAGATGATAAATATTGCTTTTGGCGAAAAAGACGCCCGTTTTACTTGATCTTCTTTCAGAATGCTGTATTTAGTAAGCTGCATGCGGTCTGCTGCTTCCTACCAAGTTAAAACAAAAAACTAACGCGCTGGTAGGGTACACACAATTGCTATTCCAATTGAGCGAACACTTACTTCAAAAAGGCATTGATGTCTTTCATGCTGCAAAATGAGTAGGATGTTCCAATTCCACGGAAATTACGGTTCATTATACTTCGTCCAACGTCTTTGCATGACTTTGCGGTTTTTTCGCCATCGTGATTCGCCCCAAGCCTAAAAGTACAAGTAAACGTACAAATCCATGTAGGTTAACAAATACTTCAAGTAAATTTGTCGCGGTTTTACTCTATGAGTGGCATAAAAGTGAGAGTTCTAAGACCACCATTTCCAGAACCCGTTGCAAACTCTCTTGGGACTACAAATGCAAGTACGCTTGTAAGGTACCCACTACGCCATTCTGCTGGGATGTGAGGTACCCGCTACGCATTCGAAAGGCATTATGAGCACTTTGTTGATGAGCTGCGCTGATGGTGATGATGAATTATAGCTGAGCCCATTGTATTGGGTTTGAAGCATTCAACGGCCCACTCGTAACGCCGTTCGTACTGAGATACGCCTGAGAAACCGCTTATAGACTGGATGTGCTCTCCTAAGTGTAACCTTGCATTCGTGTGCATCTCCTCCTTTCTCTTCTTCTCTTTCTATTTCCAGATAACCCCCATGCCTTTACTTCGGTCTCTCTCTCTCTGTCACTGGTTCACAATACGCACAGTGTGAATCCGGTTTTTGCTTTGCTCTTCTACAAGACAATATTATGTACGCTCACGTGGTCCCTTCCCGACAAAACGCCTGTCTTGCCTAATAACTTCGTGTGCCAGCATGGCTCTGTGGTAAAATTATGGGCTACCACAGGTAACCCAGGTTGAATACGTTTCTGTCTTGGCTACATTTTCTTATTCGCTTTATTTCTTATTCCGCATTGCGGCTACGAACGTCAGCGGCGGCAGTGGTCAACTACGGCACCATGAACAGCCTTCGTTGTGATCTAACAGCAGCCTTCGCTGTAAAAAGTTTAAGTTGAAACATTAGCCTCAAGAGGGACAAGAAGGCCATGAAAATCCTATATACTTTAGTACTCCGTTTAGGGAAAAGTTGATTCACCTAAATAACAAAATGTAAGTTCTCGTTAGGTAGAGTGAAGTAAGAGTGGGGCATTATGTGCGTCCTATATCGAGGGCACTGCAGGAGCGTGACAGAGCTACGCGAATAAAGATTACAACTAAATTTCCGGGTTGCAGGGAACTGGAATTGAAGTGCGCGTACGCCTCATATAACTTGTTAACTTTATGTATTGTGTGATATTGCTATGCACACTTTCTTTTCGGAACCAGTTCGTCACAATTATAACCACTGCTCGATGCAGGCCGCATTAGAATGTGTGAGAGCTCTTCCGATTGTATTAGCGGGGCATAAAAGCATAAAAGTGAGACGCTGACCTTATACTGAAACTAACGCGGCTACCCACAATAGTTCTTGAATATTCACTCCTGCATCGATGAAATCCGACGACCAGACTGCCAATGATTCCATTATCAATGGCTGATGACTGCAGTGATCGCAATCAGTGCACACGCGATCTTGCTTGTAAAATGAATTTTCTTATCTTCAAACAAACTTATCTAATAAAAGGTCTGTATTTGTCAGCCTTATTGTAGCCCCATTCTCGTCACAAAGACATAACAATATAGTAGTACGAATATATATCGCCTAATGCTCTTTTTATTCATGTTTATAAATATGTGTTACATGTTAGAGGAAAGCATGGGCAATGCTTAAATCTCTCATGCATTTATTGCCATTCAAATTGATAGACATGAACTCTCTGCAAGACCTTCAAATGAAAATACGCTGTCTTATGTTTCTGCCTAGTACTTTACCCTAAACTCATTATTTTTATAGAGACAGCACAGTAGGAAAAAAGTTGGTGTAAAGATATGTACCCACAATGTACTTACGCGTGCGATAATTCGTGCGTGAATGTTAAAACCGTTCTATTTGTGTCGCCAGTGTCAGAAACAAGAGCCCCCGTCATACTGCCGCAGACGCCTCTTCCCCATTTGATCCCTGTTTCGAAAAAAGAAGCTTATAGTGACGTTACAATGAAATTATTTCCTGTAAGAAGTTGGCATTTCTGCATGCACCTGTTGTGTAAATAGTGGCATTAACGGCATTACGTGTCGTCAGTTCATTAACTCACAGTAATTTAAACTTGCCAAAATCAGCATTGTACTCTTAAGCTAAAATCACTAGAGGCCAGAGTAAGCTCTTCGGCAAGCAGAAAGAGAGTTCAAAACTTGTGTATACATGACAATGCAAGAAGACTGATAATATCAGTCCAGATGCTCAAGCATACCTTAACAAGTAGACAAGTGCCAGTGGACGAATGCTAGGTGATAAATATGAGTCCAAGTACAGTAATATTGGAGACGCTAATGCAATCATTGAGGTTCATTGGATGGCGCTTCGCTATAATTGTCGTTACCCGACGTGAGGGTTATATAATAGAAATACGTATGTAGCGTTTGTAATATTGAATAGCCAGCAGTGCATCTACAATTGACGTTCCGCGAACATTACCGTCTACATTAAAAGCAGCTCCGAGATTCGGCGTGACTGTGTGGTTGAATACTTCATTGTCACTGAGAATGCCGGGGTTCGATTTGTGCCGGGAGCATGATATTTATTTTATACGTTCGTAGCCACCGAGAATTATTCCAACACCTAAGGAGAAGCTCCTTAGGGGCGACCTACTTGGCTTCCGCCCCGTCCTACAAAGCCCAAACCGCAAATTAACACCTACACAACGTAAAATGGAAAGATATCTGTAAACAACCGACTATATGTGTAATCAACTATACGACAGCACAATGCATATTCACCCGCGCCGTGCGTCTGTCTGTCCGTGCATTGGCCCACCACACTGAATTTGTGGAGCAAGAAGTTAATTATGTCGTTCCGCAAGGTTCCCGCCGAGATGTAGACTAATGCGACGATGAAGCCGTGAGATGTACTGACGACACAAGTATCACCTCAAGTCACCTGGGGCAGCGAGTGGAGTTGGTATGGGATGATGGACAGTAGAAACGCTATCCCGTCGAAGCGTTCGGACGACTCCAGCAGCTCACCAGTTTTGCCCTTTTGTGAGGCTGATGCACTTGTACCCTGGCAGTTCAATGGCAGTGTCCATCCACGTTTCCGTGAATCAGAATGGAGGTACCTCGTAGACGACATGATCGTGCGAGTCATCGATGGCGTGCGCGGGCAACCAGACTAGGTTCATGCTACATATTGCCAATGTCTGCAATGACTGGAGGTTGACGAAGCACTTGGCGGTGATTGTAACAAGTCGATGAGTTTTCGATTTGCAAAATTCATCCGACAACGTGAGATCGGGATTTCCTCTACCATGGTGAAAGGTTAAGTGCTGCTCTGCGTTTGTTAGAAAGAGTCCTTCTAGTGTGGTTGCTCGACTAAAAGCAACGTATAGGTGAGCTTCTGTGCATGCGTGAAGATACACTGAAGAGGGGCAGCTGAACGCACGTGACAGGAGCGGCTGTGCAAGCATTCGTACGTATAGAGAGGCAAGAGTATACCTTTTATATACATTGGTCTGTTGTAGCCTCAAATTTTGAAATGCGCGCAAAGGCGTTCGCCGACGTATGCGGGTGAAGTGAAATGCGCATGGTCCGTAAATCATACAGACACGGGCTTGAAGGCAATTGCCGCATTGGTTTGTCTCCGTACATAAGTAATTGAGACATTGAGAACACAGTAAAAAAAATTACGTGACACGCATGTGGTTTTATACGGTACCAAACGTGTCAGATCTTTTTCCCGGCGTATCAGGATTAAATACGACCGAGGGGAGCTTGACGTCAACGTGCCGCTACGGCGTGACTGCAGGACAAATTTATAAAGTGACATAGAGTCATTATGTAGACTTGGTTTGTGCAGTAAAGTAGTTTATAAATTTATTCAAAAACCTACCTTCAACAGCCTGTTTAGGATCCCTATCTTTGGTCATTCTTCGCCTGTGAATGAAGAAAGTGACAAGCAAAGTACTCAACAAACAACACAACTGCTTCCATAAAATGTCCTGGAAATACAAAAAACGTCTGTTTTTCCTAATGATATTATGTGGAGTTTTGTTCCAAAGCCTCGGTACCATCTTGTCATACGTCTCAGTGAAGGGTCCTGGAAATATCGACCATATGGTGTTCTTTAGCGTGCACTGACAGGAGTACTTGGGCTTCTGCCGTTTTGCTTCCATAATTCCATGAATATGTGACCGCAGTGACCCAAATAGAGCCTGCGATCTTCGAGTCAGCAGCCGAGCGATACAACCCCTGCTTTACAGCGGCTGATGAATTTCCTAACATGATCCATGAAATACGTATGACTTTTCAGTAATATCGCATTGCACAAGCAAACATTGCCACATGGCGTCAGAACAGATGATTATTATAACTATCTCGTGGTTTACAGCCAGCCACCCATTACAAAAGGCGCACACGTTACTACGAGTATTCCCTGAACACAACGTAGAGTGTGAATAGCAAGCTCGAAGACATTTCATGTACATGATTACCTATGGTTTATATCGTACTACATAGTACAGAAAATGCAGCGGTATGCGAAATCTTCACTGACACAAGACATTTTAAACACTAGGATTTACATTGTAGTAATCCGCAATTTAAACTTGGCGAGTAACATCATACAATAAAAAGTGTGCACCATGTGATTCAAGCACCCAGTCGGGACAGGATATTGCTGTGGCGTTGAACTGTTCAAGGCGAATCTAAATGGCCCCCCAATTTTATCAGTGCCTAACATTCAGTATATAACTAATGTATCGTTTCACTAACTATTTAGGCAAAATATGTTGTACAACGAGTTTCGCTCATATCTATATGACAAGTTCGCACTATGTACTTTTAATTCATTGCGTACACCTGCGCTATGAAGAAGCACAATATTTATTTCAACATAACAAAAAATTACGATTTGCCTAGTTTTTTTCTGCTTCAGAAGTCTGTAACAAATATAAAAACAGAGTAACATACCACGGCCGATTCACGTAGTCACGTTTACTAACCCGTAACGCATGCAGGTCATAATCTCTGAGGCTAATGAGCGAAAATGCACGTGACAGTGAGTGAGAGAGAGTGAGAACAACTTTATTATGGTCCAGTGCAGACACTGAGGTGGCCACGCGTCGCCCGGCTACTCCCACGTGGGGACCGGCAGGTCTGGCCTGACGGCCCTGCACCACGGATTTGGTCCAAGGACAGCCAGAATTTGGTCCTGAAGTTCTGGGCTGTGCAGAAGCGCATCCCACTCGAGTTGGCTATAAGTCGGTCCAAGCGACCCGCACTCCCAGAGCATGTGTGCTAACGTAGCAGTCTGCCCGCAAGCGGCGCAGGCGGCATCGGGCAATTTGTGAGGATAAATTGCATTTAGGTATGCTAACGACGCGTACGAATGGGTTTGAAGTAAGCGCAACGAGACGGCCTGTGCTCTATTGAGTTTTGAATGTGGCATTGGGAATGCCCGCCTCGCCATGTAGTAATACTTGGTAATCTCGTGGTGTGTAGTAGGTGTGTCTTTGTGTCCCACGTCGTCGGCACTGGAGCCGTGCCCAGGTCGAGAGCGGCGTGGTCAGTGAGTGCGCGCGCTGCTGTGTGGGCCGACTCGTTCGGGTTCAGTGCAACGCCGTTTACGGAGCCGACATGCGCAAGGAACCAATGTATGGTGTGAGGGACAATCGTATCGCTGGTGGAGCTGTTCAAGATCCTGGCTGCCTGTCTTGATATGCGGCCCTTTTGAAAGGCTCTGACTGCAGATTTAGAGTCGCTGTACACCTCTTCGCACCGACCATTTAGCAGAGCGAGTGCGATGGCCACTTGTTCGGCCACCTAGGGATTCGTTGTGCGTACCGTGGCGCAGTTCGTAGTCAAGCCCGTCTGATCCACGACCACCGCTGCGAACTTTTTGCCGTCTCGATATGCTGCAGCGTCAACAAAACTTGCATTTACGCCACCTTTTCCCAGTTGCTTCAGTAGAGCCGTCGCCCTTGCCCGACGACGTCCCTCATTGTGTACAGGGTGAGTGTTGCGGGGTATTGAGACAACAATGACGTTTTCCTGTATATGTTTTGCTATACGCACGTTATTTGTTTCCAGCTCCATTGGGTTAAAACATAGCTTGCCAAGTATGCGCCGACCAGCCATTGTAGCGGACAAGTGAAGCAGCTGCGAGCGTTGCTGCGCTTCCACTATCTCGCAGCAGAGTTGTGCACACCGAGCGCGAGCAATTTCTCGGTGTGTGTGCGCACGGGAAGCCCCAGTGCTTTCTTGACGATCTTTCTGATAATCACGTCGAGCTTGTCCCACTCCGACCTAAGCCAGTTGTGCATGGCAACAGTGTAGCTAAAGTGGCAGAGCACAAACGCATTGATGAGCCTCAACAAATTGTCTTCCTTAAGGCCTCTATGTCTCCCGGTTACTCTTTTGACGAGTCGAAAAGAGTTGTCAGTCTTGGCGACAATCTTGCGCAGAGCAGTGCCGTTGCCACCCTTCGCTTCAATAAACATTCCGAGGATCCGGATGGTGTCTACCGTCGGGATTTTCTCGCCGTCACTCGTGTAAATGTGTATATCGCTTTCTTCGATGGGTTTCCATCCCTTAGGTCGGCCACCTCGTTCTTTTCTGTAGAGCAGGAGCTCCGACTTCACTGGTGAGCATCTGAGTCCCGTTTGGCGCAAGTACGATTTCACCTCGGTGACTGCTTCTTGAAGGGCATGTTGCACCCGGCCTTCACTGACGCCAACGCACCAGATTGTGATGTCATCGGCGTAGATGGTATGCTAGATGCCGTCCACGCTAGCCAGTCTTTTCGACAGTTCGATCATGCAGAGATTGAACAGCACCGGAGAAATCACGGACCCCTGGGGTGTGCCTCGATGTCCGAGTGGTACATCGTCAGAGAAGAAGTTCCCGATGCGCAGCCTCGCTTTTCTTCCAGACAAGAAGGACTTGATGTAGTTGTACAGCCTGGGCCTTTCCATTTTTGCCCCAGTCTCCAAGATGAATTCATGCTTGATGTTGTCAAAGGCCTTTTCTAGGTCTAGGCCAAGAAGAGCCTTTGTATCTCTAGAGTATCCATCAAGGACTTGGTGCTTAATGAGCAGCATTGCATCCTGCGTGGAAAGGCCGGTACGAAACCAAATCATATTGTGCGTATAAATCTCATTTCCCTCCAGGTAGTAGTTAAGTCTGTTGAGAATTGCGTGCTCTGCCACCTTGCCCACGCACGACATGAGGGAATTGGGGCGAAGATTCTCAACGCTAGGAGACTTTCCTGGCTTGGGAATTAGTACGGTGTCAGCTAGCTTCCATTCCTCAGGACACGTGACAGAGATGAGCTACGCGACGTAGATGGCGTTAGCGGAAGCGCTAGCTCGCAAGACAAACGCCATTCACGAGACTGCCTCGGCTAAGAAGCTCCCAACTGCTTGCATGAGGGTGTTTACGTGTACAAGATGCTGTCAGCGTTATGTTATGTAAAATACATTGCCTTGTTGCAAATGGGAACATAAACTTTTTATGATTGTTTCGCAGTAGTTGTTTCAATCCCATTCATTTTGGCTTCGTCCTTCTAAGCCACGACACATATGGCGCGGGATATGTCTGTGCCATAAGTCCCATAAAACTTTATGTACACGACGAACGTGTTCACGGAATGTGCAGTCATGTTACGTATAACACGATTCAGATCTCTCCACAACCAGCATTCACACTACGTGCAGGGAGAGCATTCATGCTACAAGCGAAGATTTCGACATTGCTCCCCGAAGATCCTAACAGTGATTTGTGCTTCCGTCGTTTCACAAATCACTCCGCGCGGACTTAAGCAGGGATGCGACTACGGGTGACGCTTGCTGAAGCAGTAAGTGATCCCCGGGCCAAATAGTGATTTCGTCAATCGTAGGAATACACCTCAAGGCACGTTAGTGTTCACTGACGTCAACATTCGGAGGAAGAGGAGGAAGAAAGTTTAAGCGGAAAGATAGGGAGGTTAGCCAGTTCTTAGACCGGCTGGCTACCCTGTGCTGGAAAAGGGGTGAGGGGAATGATAGATGTTAAAAAGAAATGTTGCGAAGAAAGGGAGAAATTACAAAAAAAATGCGACAGAGGAAAGGCAACATCAAAGAGTATAAGACACTAAAGTCTGTCTGTGAGGCCAGTTGTCCGCAAAAAGCGCAGCAAAGCTTTCAAAGCCTTCTGGGCTGAGGATGGGCTTGGCCAATGACCCAGAATCCTTTGTTCCGACAAAGGCCGATTGTCTAGTCTATCCAGAGCTGCAGTGAGTTCTTGTCTTTGCACGTTGAAATAGGTGCACTCACACAGAAGGTGCGCGATGGTTTCTTCGCAACTGCAGTAAGTGCATGTAGGAGAGCTGGCCATCCCGATGAGATAAGAGTATGCGTTCGTGAAGGCCACTCCAAGCCACAGGTGGCATAGAAGAGTCTCCTCAGCTCGAGATATCCTTGGGGGAAGACGAAGCTGCAGATCGGGATCCAAGTTATGCAGGCGCGCGTTTGTGAAGTCTGTCGAGTTCCACTGTACCAGTGTGAGGTCACGTGCAAGCGAACGAAGTCTTGTAGCTGCGTCGGTTCTTGAGAATGGGATGGCTGTGTATTGGGTACCATCGTGTGCAGATCTAGCGGCCTCATCTGCGCGGTCATTGCCATATATACCGCAATGACCTGGTATCCACTGATACACTATGCTGTGCTGTTTTTCGGTTGCTTGGTGATGAAGAAGCCTTATTTCAGCTACTAACTGTTCATTAGGTCCATGGCGAAAGGGTGATATAAGACATTGAAGAGATGCCTTCGAGTCCGAGAAGATCGACCAAATTCCCGAAGGTTCTTTAACTATAAACTCCAGAGCTGCACGAATGGCTGCAAGTTCTGCAGCTGTCGACGACGTCAAATGCGATGTCATGAATTTAATTGTGATGTTCCTCGCGGGAATAACCACCGCCCCTGCAGAGCTTACTGAAGACACCGAGCCATCCGGGTAAATGTGAAGGCGTCTGTTGTGCTTCTCTTGCAGGAAAAGTAATGTGGCCTGTTTCAGGGCTAGATGTGACGACTTTTTCTTATTTTGGATGCCAGGAATTGTAAGACGGGCTTTGAGTGGGTGTAGGCACCATAATGGTATCGGCGGCTGTGCTGCATGCGTGAAGTGCAATGGAAGCACTGCGCAATGCTGAGCTACAGTTGCGCTGAACGCTGAGTGGGGCCTGGAAGTTCGAAGTGAGGGTAGGTGATGAGATGGAAGCCGAGCGAAATGTCTTATGTGCATTCTCAAAGCGTCTACACGGATGTATGCGTTGACCTTATAATCACGCGCAATGATGACTGTCGCTGCTGTAGACGCGCATCTCGGGAGACCAAGGCATATCCATTCGCTAGTCGTTGTTGGTCATGATGATCAAAGTTGTTGTTGGCACGCGTCGACAAACACGCAGCGACCACCAAGAGTAGGTCATTGGTGTACATCTGTTCCAGTGTTTTGTTATTGGCTCCTTGAGCACAGCATGTCTGTGCGATCGATTAAAATCATAAAAAATTGGCAGATCTCACGTACTGTGGGACTCCATGATATGCGAAGCACGAATGACGGAGAATGATATGTCACTTGCAAATGAGCACTATGTTACGAGGGTGACATAAATTATGCCATACACGACTTGCATGCTATGATGTTAGCATGTGGGATTTACCTCGTATTCTGTTAACCTCACGTAATACCAGATTTCGTATATACAGAGCTAGCAAGACGACCGCGGGCACGCTATGAGCGTAGCATGTAGAAATGTTTTACATGACACGCAAGCCATGAATATCATGTTCAGGCGTGTCATTTACCTTCGTCGTTCACTCACGTCACGTAATACCAAATTCGGTATATGTGAAGCTAGCGAAACGGCCGCGAGCGTATCATGAGCTTGGTATGTAGTAATGTTGTTACATGACATGCACATCATTATTATAATGTTTGCACCAGTCATGTACCTGATGATCATGTATTATGACTACCATGTTTGTATGTGTCATTTACCTTCTCCGCCTATTCACGACACTTGATACCAAATTTGGTATATGTGTAGCTAGCGAAACACCCGCGAGCACGCTATGAGCGTAGTATGTATTGATGTTTCTTAACATGGAAACATACTAATGATTTCAAACATGATATTCATGACACGCAAGTTATGAATATCACGTTTGGACGTATCATTTACCTTCACAGCTGTCAGAAAGACAGTGTAAGTCAAGCAAGGCTTGACATTGTCCGTTAGCGTTCAGTTTAGGTGCCTTCGAGTTTGGAAGAAGTGAGGCGTGAGAGCTAGGTTTTAGCTTCACGTGATGCTTCCTGGAAAAAAAAAAGGTAGATCCCACGTTCAGTGGGAATTGATGATATGCGAAACAAGAATCAGAAATGTTGATATGTCATTATAAAATCAGCACAACGTTGCGACGTGGTGGTAAATGATGCCGTACATGACTTCCGTGCCATGCTTATTATGTTTGTATGTGTCGTTTACCTTCGTCATCTATTCAGTTCATGTTATACCAAATTCAGTATATGTGGAGCCAGCGAAACAGCCGCGAGCACGCTATGAGTATGATATGTTTTCATTTTCTAACATCACGCGCGTGTGAGGGTTATCTTGTTTGCACCAGTCATATATTTCGTCATTCATTGACGTCACGTAACACCAAATTTGGTATATGTGGAGCTAGCAAAACTGCCGCGAGCGCATCATGAAGGACCCAATATACTTTAACCTAACGTTGACGCACGCGCGTGCTCGGCACAGCGACGCTATACGTTAGCAAAACGTGAGAACTCTATAGTCTGACGCCAGGCGTGACCGGTGCGATGAGCATCCGTCGGCACGACCCGACGCCAACTGGCGCGAAATGTGACATGCTGCATTTCACACCTACTACGTTACTCAGTCAGCACTGCGTCTGCCTCTTTTCGTGACGGAGCGCCGCCGGAAGCGTTGAAATGCGCATGCGTCAAAGCAACGCAGCGCGGCGCGCGCCTGCGAGTATATGGCGGGACTGGTGCCTGGCGTGTCAACGCCGGCGTGACGCCATAGAGAAAGCAAAAGACAAGAGAGGACCCTCCGCAAAACCTGGCCTCAGGAAGTGCGTCACGACTACGTAACGAACTAGTGCTCTCACCAAGCGTCAGAGGGCGCAAGCGCAAAAAAACAGTTATAATCAATGCAAGAGAATTGTTTTCACAAAATAATAATTATACGCCCAAATTTGGTATGTTCTTTATACATAAAAACAATTCATTCAACACACCTTACTCGATTATTTTTCTTCAGCCTAACTGTCATAAACACCATCCACCCGGCGACAAGCCCATGCATGACTGACAGCGGGAAGCTTTCGTCGCTTTCGTCAACGTCGGCTGCGTCGGCGTTTTTGTGCGGGAGATAACAGGTGAGGCACGTTTTCAAGCGAAGCTTGTTGAAGGACATGTTGTTCGGCTGGCTGGGTCATTTTTTAGATGCGGAGCATCTTATACTCGCGCCTTGTAGTGCGCCGTCCGCGCCGTCCGCACCGCTTCTCGAACATTCGACAGCTGAAGCGCGCGCATGCGCCGTCGCGCCGTCGCCCACTCTTCCACCATCTGTGCATTCCTTCCTCCTCTACACACCGCGCGCGCTTCACTCCTCCACCATCTGTGCACCCTTCCTCCTCTACACACCGCGTTCGACATCTACAATTCTCCTGATTCTCCAGTGGACGCGCATGTGGCGTCGCGCTTCGAGAACATTCAACAGCTGACAGTGCATGCGCCATCGCGCTGTATATATACTCAAGGTCGGCGCTCGCTCGCTCAGTTGCCGCTCGTCGGTTGGTTTGTACGGCACGTCGACGTCCAAGGTCGCGGTGAAATGAATTCCAACGAATCCACAAACACAATGATCGACGTCCCTTCGACCAGCGCCGCCCTTTCGCATACGTGTGTACGTGTTCACTCATTTAACACCCCCTCCTACAACCACGTTAACCAATTTAGCCATCGACCCAAGTAAGTCGCAATTTAACACCCCATTTCACAACCACGTTAACCAATTTAGCCATCGACCCAAGTAAGTCGCACTTTAACACCCCGTTAACCAATTATATGGTCCGCATCCTCCTCAGTGTTCCCCCGAGGGAAGCTGCGGGCAATTTTTTTCAGAAAACGCTTACACCTGCGCGAATAAGACACCATGCAACAAACATAGAAAGATGCACACACACACGTTGCGCTTCGTGTGTGCTAGTTTGTTTCTTACGTGGCGTCTCATTCACGCAGTTGTAACTTTCTTCTGAAGCTTGTAAGGACTGGGAGGTTCGCTAAAAAGAAAGTTTGTGGCTCTATGCGGCGGCTAGACGGGAACATTGTGCAACGTATGCAGTATAGCAAAGGCGGCACGGCGTCAAGCCGAGGCGACGCGTGCTGCGTCTGCCACGGACGCGAGCGTCTGTGCCCTGAGCACAGATGGGCTGCTAGGTCATAGGCTCGGTGGCTCGGTGCAAAATATTGAGAAGCGTTCGCTGGGCCCCGCATGCTTCACGACGCGTTTCCCGAAGGCTCGGAACACGAATAATTCTTGGTGTGCCGGAGGCAAATCTGGACTAGCCAAGTGGCCATCATCTTCGTTTCTTCGCTAGCCTTGTGCCACTAGTGCAAGCTGCCCACAAATTTTTTTTACGTTTCCAATATAATTTTACCGCACAAATTTCAACTACGATTTTTTTTCCCGATGTACTGCTGATACTGCGTACGCACGAAGGTGTTCTAATGTTCCCAGGCCGCGATACCATTGCATTACAAGGGATAGCGGCCTGGAAACTTCTGAAGATCTTTGTTCGTGGTCTTGACGTATATCTTTGTAAGTCAGAGTTTTATGGGTCAGAGATGTATCACTGGTTTTGTATTGTGCATCGATTAGCTAATCATTCAAAGGGGTTTGCTGGTACACTTATGACGTGCACATATCTTTTTTGTAATTTGACAGCGAAGCATCCACTTACTAACATTTTCAGACCGCGCTGACGCCATGCCGTCCGGCGGTCCAAGCTACGGCAGCTACTGCTGTGTATCGTGGTGCTTCAACAATGGCAGAACCCACAAGAAGCCTGGGACGAGTTTCTTCCGCGTACCACGGGACGGCAGGTGTGTTAAAGCTTTTGTATGGTTTGCATGTCTGTAGGCTTACTGTTCGTACTTGCTAAGTGAGGGTAACAATAAAAAATCACTATTCAAGCACTTCCCCTTTCAGCTGATAGTTCATTGCCAATGCAGGATGAAAGCATGGATGCAGTATGCTGGACGCGATGATCTCCTGAGTAAGCCGGCCAGCCTATTGTACGCAACGTACAGGGTTTGTAGCGACCATTTTACTGCTCAAAGTTTCATGGACCCTGGGCACACAAGGCTTACAAGAATGGCTGTTCCCAGTGTGCAACCAGCTGCACCATGTAAGTGATTGACTGAAACTCAAATATGTGCAATAGCAGCCACTTGTATTGAATCAGTGGCGACAGTTAACCGTGAAGATCTCTGTAGCCGATAGAGAAACCTCACTACAGAAGTAACACTTGGAAAGTCTTAAGTTCTGTGAATTGTGGGCTATTACCTTCCTAACAGCAGCTTTACATTTCTGTCATTTTTTGATGCTCTGGACCTGCGCAACTTGTTTTGAAAGACTTTAAAGGGCTATTTCACGTTATCTTCAAGCCTGAGTGCACATGTACGTATACCTTTCATCAGTGAAAGCTGCCACTGTTGATAATTCCAAAAATCACAAATTACTTGTTTCCTAGTTGGTGCCGTCTCTTTTCTTCCACGTTCGACCAATTTATGCGTTTGAAAGAGCTGTTTAAGCTTCCCCATGCTACAAGCTTTGTAACTTGTACCAACTGCACATATATGCAGGTTCTCTGAGCGTCGCTTCAAGTAGTGACTGTGACATGGCTGCAGAAGCTGCACTGCAAGGTGCGGATGAGCTTCAGTTTGTGTTATTATAAGCCTCTTACTGACACATTGTCGTAATTTCATCTCTTCAGGACCTGCGGTAGAGGCTTCACAAAGCGGCTCCCACACATTGAGGTGCCCTGATGAACAGGGTGCGTTCAGTGTCGCGATTTCTTTTTTTTTTTACCCAAATTGACTGTTGACCAAACCTCTGCAGGTGGCAGCTCCCTTGTAGCTGGTGAAAGAATTTCTGATGATTTCGTCTTGCCGGAGAAAACCTTAACCAGTCGTTCAGCTGTCACAAAAGGAACTTGTGTGGCCGGTAAGTTGTATGTTCACTTCAACACCAGAGTGGATTGATATAGAGACTTCCGCAGGCCGCTCGCAAGATTGTTCCGACAGCATTGTCCGAGGCACTGAACAAGCTTCACAAGACCCTCCAGAAGACGTCTCCGCCAACAGCTCCACGCCTGAGTGCCTTAGAGAAAATGGTGACTATGCTTTTATTGCAGCAGTTTTTAATGTGCTATTTTATGTTTAGGACATTCTGAGGAAACTATCCTCAAAAGGACACTACGTGTGCACTTACAAAATGTAAGGGTGGGCTCTCAGTGATTTTCATTTTTTTTGTGCATTGTCAACATTGTGAATGGTTTGTTTTTAGGTAGTGGAATCGAAAACTTTGTACCACAGAAAGTTGTGCACCTTGGGTCTGAAAGAGCGAGGAAAGTGCTCGTATGGGATTAGTTGTTCTTCGCTTTTACATCAATTTTTTTGTTTATTGCAGTGCGTTCCTGTGTGCCAGCGACAATGTCTCCATCAATGAAGTACAAGCAAACCATTAAACATCTGCAAGCCAAAGTAGCAGCACAGCGGAAAACTATCAAAAGACTGCAGAGACAGCCTCACCAAGCACCGTCATCGACTACGAAGGCCCTTGAAGTTATCCGACCGCACGTAACCGAGGAGGTTTTTAAACTTCTTTCTGCACATGTTCGCTTGAGGCCCAAATGCAAGGGCAAGCGGTTTCCCGTGTGGTTCAAGAAATTCGCTCTTCACTTAAACTTCCGAGGTCCGCGAGCATACCGATTTCTGGCTCCGTATTTTTCTTTGCCCTCCCGGCGTTCATTAAGGAGGTGGCTAGCTAATGTAAAGATGACTCCAGGCATAATTCCAGGAATCCTTTCTTCCATTGCAACAAATACTCAAGCTTGGAATGAACGGGACCGAGTGTGCGCTTTAGTTTTCGACGAAATAGCACTCAAAAAGAATTTGTACTATGATGCTTCAAGAGACGTTGTCCAGGGTTTTACAGATGATGGCACTCATCGCACTTCAACCATCGCTGATCGAGCACTGGTTTTTCTTCTTGTTGGTATTTCGAGAAAGTGGGCTCAACCGGTTGCTTTTACTATAGGGCACACATAACACCATCATCTGTTCTGCATAACTTGCTGGTGTCACTCATTTTGGAGCTTAGGAGCATTAATATTGCAGTGAAAGCAGTCATTTGTGACCAGGGCACTTCAAATGTAAGTCTCGCTAACCAACTAAGAGTGACTGTAGCAAAGCCTTTTTTTGAAGTTGATGGTGAGCGGGTGTATTACATTTTTGATGTTCCGCATTTAATTAAAACAACGTGCAATAATGTCCAAGCTTACAAGTTATACATTGGGGATGAGATCGTTAACTGGTCGCACATTGTAAGCCTTTACCAATCCTCACTTGAGTTGCGGTTGCGATTGGCTCCAAAGTTGACTGAACGGCACGTTCATCAGAAACCTTTTTCTAATATGAAGGTCAGCAGAGCAACTGCTGACCTTCATATTGCATCAGAGTGCATCAGTTTCATATTGCATCAGAGTGCATCAGTTTCGATTGCTATCACGGCAATGGTGTATGCGAAGGTGCTGCCTGCCTCGACCATCACTACAGCTAAATTTTGTGATCGTATGGACAGGATTTTTGATGCCTTGAACAGCTCGAGTAAAAAAAGAACTTCGCAAAAGCTGCGGCATGCAATCATGAAAAATGATTCAGAGCTGATTGACTTCCTCCGAGGCCAGCTTCCCTGGATTGCATCATGACAGTTTGTTGGCTTGAAAAATTGAATTGCTGCACAAACTTGAAGAAAAAACAAGAGAGACAGGAAGCCACAAGCTGCTAAGGCTTGCGTGAACCTTGTCGCACAGTCCATCTGCATGTCTCGATATCTGTCCTACTGCTTAAAGAAGAAATACGTTCCTATTGAAGTGAGAGTACTTTTCGGCACTCTGGAGCCATCCTGGGGCCACGCCAAGAGAGTTTGTAAACTGATGAAGTCTGAATCGTGGAGACAAGTGCGATTCTATTTTGACTGGCTCAAGGTAGTACTCCAAGAGGAGTGTGGTTGTGATACAGGCCAGCAATAGTTTGCAAAGCACAAAAGGAAGGCGAATCAGTTGGCGGAGTTCTTGTGGCAGAACGTCAGGTCAACATTTACTTCAAAACCACGACTGGCTGCAACAGGCAGTAGTGTCACGTACCTGGGTGACGTAAGGATCCCTGCAACTGTGGAGCAAGTCCTCAAAAAAGGGTCCCAAATACAGTTTCCAACCCTGTTCAACGCGTCCTGAATTGTTGTCCCACGTGCATCGATTTGGCCAACGTGTACAAGAGCAGGACCAGCAGAGGGCCATCGGGGATGGAATAGACTGCCTGGTGAAAACCGTGAGTGATCAGCTGGTTCCTAGGCCTCCTCTAAAATTTGTCGTCAAGGCACTCAAAGAAAGGAACTTGATGGTTCTAACCTCAGACAAAGAGGGAGGATTCGTGGTTCTTCCTGAACGCATGTACGAGGACAAGGCACTAGATGCAGTGTGCAAAAAGGAGGTGCATTTCTGTCCAAAGAAACGGAAAACCATGATACAAAAAATGTTGAAAGAAATGAACCTTGATGCGCTCTGCAGAGAAGTGGTAAAAACAAGCAATGTGACGCTACAGTCATTTTTCACTTGCAAGACGCACAAGTGTGACTACCCGCTTCGCCTCATTGTGTCCGAGAAGGGCAGCTGGCAAAGGGTAGTGTCACGGTACCTACAAAGCGTTCTTGGCTCTCTTAACAGCGGTGACCCTTTCTTAGTGCGAAGGTCTTTGGAAATCGTTTCTACTTTGAAGGAAAGTTTACCAGTGGCGTCCACGGCTTTTTCAATTGATGTGGAAGAGCTTTTTTACTCAATTCCACATGGCGCGCTTTTTGATGCTGTCAGGAGTGCAATCGAAGAATTCGGTGAAATTAGTTTCCAAAACAAGCATGGTATCTTCGTGAATAAATTTTTGGAACTTTTAAAATTCTACCTAGAGTCCACTGCAATCGGCCACCAGGAGGGCACCTACGTCCAAAAAGCTGGAATTTGTATTGGATCTGCAGTCGCACCTGTTCTTAGTGACATTTTCTTGGCAGCCTTCGACCAACGCCTGAAGGATGATCTGTCCCGTTTGGATGTCGTTCGCACCTTCAGGTATGTGGACGACTACCTTATCGTGCTTGGGAAGGTCCCATGTGAACGGGTACAAGGTGTTGTGAAAGGTGTCCTTGAGGTTTTCAACAGACACTCCAGTGGCCTGAAGTTCACGCACGAAATGCCGGTTGATAAGGAGATCCAGTTTCTGGACTTACGGCTGAAGTTTGCCAAGGAGCACATCTGCTTCAAGTACAATCCGCGATCGAAGAAAGGCTTGTTGCCTTTTGATAGTGCGCACTCGAAGTTGATTAAGAGGGGCATTGTGTTGTCAGCTTGTGCGGAAGCCCTCGACAAGTCTTGCCCTCATCTGATCTCTGAAAGCTTCGAGGATCAGGTAGCTCGTCTGGGTGCGGCTGGGTACCCAGCACAGTTTTTAGCTAGCGCTTGTGAAAGCCTTCTTAAAAAATACAAGGGCGGGGGTCCAACTGTCGAAGGAAGGGAGAAGAGGCCTATTCATGTTATGCCTTACTTACATAGTGTTTCCCATAATGTAAAAAAGGTGGCTAATAGGTACGGTGTTGATGTACTGTTTTCTGCGCCTACAAAGTTACGTCAGATCTGCTCGTTAATGACTAAACAGAAGAAGGCAAAATGCACAAAAAAGCATGCGAACGTGTTCATTAGGTGTGTATTTGCGGTTGCATATCTGATTCCTTTGTCGTGTGGGAGGGTGTACATAGGGCAGACGGGGCGTTGCCTCAACGAACGCTTGCGTGAGCACAGTCTGGCTGTAAAAAGAAAAAATGGCGGTCATTTAGATTTCCACTGTAGGACATGCGGTTGCTCCCCCCGTTTCGAGAGTGCGTCAGTCATGGCTAAGGCGCGTGAAAAGACCGAAAGAATGATTATTGAAGCGTACTTTATCAGGCAATATGATGACAAGTGCATAAGCATGCCTTCCATTTCACTTTCGGACAGGGAAATGGTCTTCCTGCAAGGTCATGTGTAATGTTGTGGCTAACGCCTTGCATTGTGTTCTCTTCCATTCATCTTTCTTTGTGTTGTTTATTAGTGTTCTTGTTTTCTTTCCCATGTGACGCTACGGAATGTTTTGTTAGATTTTATGTTAGTATAGTTTTTGACTCTCTCGGCGTACTGCTTCTTCTGGTTTCTCATTTGGGGCTGCTTGTAGTGAATATGAAAATGTTAATTTATTGTTTTATTTGGTGCTAAGCGCTATTTTTAGGGTTTTAAAACGAAAATCTCTAGAACATGTTTTCATTTTTTCATGCTTTAGTTGATGCTTGGTGCAATGAATAATAAAAGATATAAGATGAGCGCACACCTTGGGAGTAAGCAGTTTAGATCGTGGTGGGTATCACTTTTGTATTTTGCCATTTTTCACGTTTGTCATTGTGGTGGCCGTCAATTTTGATTTGATTTGGTCGGCTTTGTTTGCGGCGTCTTGGTTTTGTGCGCATCGTGGAAGCGCAGCGTAGCATGTATATATTGGCTTCAAAAAACGACAATAAACAGTTGGTAGTCTGCACTCTTTCCTGTCTCTCTTGTTTTTTCTTCAAGTTTGTGCAGCAATTCAATTTTTCAAGTATGAACCAACTAGTCTGCAAAAAAGTATTAGTTTGTTGGCAGACGTCAACCATAAACCATCGTAGGTTGGCAAATTACAATTCAGGCTATTTGTGAACTATGAGATGACCTCTCTAAAATTTACAATTTTGAATAACTGTTAACACGCAGGCTTCGTCAGGATCCTCTGGAGAACATATTTCGCCACATTAGGCAAAAAAACAGGGTTGCATCATCAACCCCAATGTAGCACAATTTATTTGTGGCCTGAAGCACATCTGCATAAGAAAACTCTTCAAGCTGTCAGAATACGGAAATGTCGAGGATAATGAATGTGACCTCCTCCAGGAGCAGCTCTCGCCATTCTGCCTCACCAGTGCGTCTCTTGTGGATAATGAGGAGTGTGCACAGCCACAGCCTGACGACTTTCCCGCCCTAGTCGATCTCTCTGAACTTGCGACTAACATTCACTCCCATATTATTGATGAATCCGCTGCATATTATGTAGCTGGTTTTCTTATCAAACACTTCCTTCGGAATGCATGTGACGGTTGCAGTTGCCCACAGTTACTGAAAGACGACAGTAAGACGCTTAAGGGTACCCACCAGTATTTCACAATGCTCAAAGCATACCACGTCCCCAGCAAACTTTTTGGGAATCTCACTGTGCCATCAGAAGCAGCTTTTGCACACGTACAACAACTTGAATCTCACTTTCTTGCCATGATTGAGGCCACTGCACATCACCTGAAAGTGTGCGATGTTTTGTATCCCCATCTGTCAAGTGTTGGCGATTTTCATTTCTGCTCTGCTGGGTGTCGCGCGAAGTTTCTGAAAATGTTTTGCCGGGTTCGTTTGTGTTGGCATGTGCGTTTTGTGAACCGAAACTTAGGGTTACGTTCCAGTCTTCAATCTCAGGCATACAGCTTGACAAGTTCAAAGGTTAGCAATTAGCGGCGGGTTTACACTAAAGTATTCGAGTTGAGCCGAATCCTGCAATAGCTTTGTTATGTTATTACTTCGTTGCAGCAGACTTCATTTTGGTCTTATATGCTTATATTCAGTTCAACTGGACTAACCACTCCTTCGTTGCATACATTGTTTTGGTTACCCGGTATGAGGAGTCAGGACACTGTGTATTCGCTCGAAGTGATTTGCATAACCTTAAAAAGAATGTTGGGTATCCTGTCTGTATCTTTGTAGCAAATGCGGGCGAACTGTACACTTTACTGTGGGTCCCTTGGTCACTTTGTTATGCTTTATCTCTCCAGCTCAAGTAATATATCGATAACAAAACCGCTTGTTGAAATGTCTTCGAGCGGGTAAGGAACAAAGTATGAAGTGGGCACGGTTCACGTTATCACGCTTTTCGTATTTTAGCTTGTCATCAACCTCCTCATCTCACCCATCAAAATTTTCAAAAGAATACCCAAACTTGTAGCGTTTGATGGGGCTGTGGACGCTGCCATTTTATTTTTATATAGCTTGTGAGTGATAACGTACGATGTAGAGCCTTTGTGAAAAATAATGAGCCAAAGTGGTTTCCTTCTGCTATTTATTAGCCCTGTAATACCGCTCTCGTAGCACCAAATAAGGTCCACAATTCTGGATACGTGATGACTACAATCTCTTTTAGCTCGCAAGCGTCACAGCAACACCGAGACGCAAATCACTTGGGATTTTAAGTTTTTGATGAAGGCGACGCGTAAGAAGAGCCACAAGACGTGCCAGTGTTGTAGCATAAAGTTTGTCTTTCACGTAGTGAGCAAGCTGCAAAGCCCTACCTTTCTGAGGACAAGCAGGCATCAAGTCTGCTTTTTTTTTATTTTGGGCTAGCTGTTCTTAAGCACAGCCAGCACACTGCACCTTTGCCTTTCTGCTATATTGTGTCGTGTGGTTTCTGTGCACTCTTTTTTTTATGCATTATTTCGGTTAACCCCAGGCGTGATTCGCGACTTCATTCCTGTGTATACGTCACTTCTTCCTTCTTCATCAGCATTGTGCACTGTGCTTTTGCCATAGATCCTTACTTACCCACTGGCCCGGTGTGTCATATTTCACCAGCTTCTCGGCTTCTACCGACTCTAGCGATGTGTGCATTGTCTGTGTTCTCTCTGTATTTGTTACAATATTTGTTATAATTTATTTGTAAGACGAGATGCATTTGTTGTCTACCTTTGTCATATTGTGCTTTTAATATTCTCAGGCTCTACGTTGCCTTTGAATAAAACATTGCGGATACTCTGTCTCTTTGACTAATATATACATTGATCACTTGTTTCAAAAGAAAAACACAAGCGCGATGAATAAAACCGTAGTGAATTATTACCTGCATCTCTTTTTATTATAACTTAATCGAACTAAAAATTACGGCATGACCAATTCGCACGAACCACTGAACAAAACAAAACAGGGAATCGCTAATTTAAAACGACCTACAAAAACTATCCATTTGGGCAATGAAAAGTGGTCTGAAATCATGAACTTTCGTCATAGCCAAACGTCGGTTACGCAAAGTAATTCAAAATTCGCGCCAGTGAAACCGAAACAGGAAGCGCACGCCACTTGCTCTCACCAACCACCAGGTGTGCTAGGGTCGATTGGGCCGCTGGGGTCTACGGGAGTGTCCACTCTTAACCTTTTTATTTCTCTATGGTGACGCGACAAAATGAACGCCGGTGAGCACGCACCCCGCGTCACGTCGAAATGTATTGGCGCCTTGACTGCGGCATGTAGTCATGTCCTCACATGACACCCCTCTCTTGATTATCGTGTTTGCACCAGCCTCATACATTCGAAATCTATTGGCGTTACGTAATACCAAATTCGGCATATGTGAAGCTAGCGAAACGGCTGCGAGCGCATCATCCGAAGGGCATATAGTCATGTTGTCACATGACACGCATGTTGTGATTGTCATGTTTGGATGTGTCATTTACCTATGTCGTCCGTTCGCGTCGCGCAATACTGAGTTTGGTACGCGTGAAGCTAGCGAAATGGCCGTGAGCCCATCATAAGCGTAGAATGAGTCATGTTGTTACATGACATGCATCTCATGATTATCATGTTTGCACCAGTATCATACCTTCGTCATCCTTTCACGTCCAGTAATACCAAATTTGATATTAGTGAAGCTAGAGAAACGGCCGCCAGCGCATCTAGAGCGTGGCATGTAGTCATGTTAATACATGACACACATCTCATGATTTTCATGTTAGGGTCTGTCGCTTGTGTTCGCCATGCAACCATGTCACACCATACCAGTTTCGCACCATTTTATGCGAACCAAACTGCCGCATGAGCTGCAGGACCATGAAATGGGAATAATGACATTCATGACATGCCCGTCATGGCGGATTTTCTGATGTGACTAGTCAAATATGTTCTTCGTACAGTAATGTTATGCCATATCAAGTTTGGTATCTATACCATAATGAAAACGGCTAGGAGAGCTAAAAGTCCTAGGTGGATGGATAGATAGATAGATAGATAGATAGATAGATAGATAGATAGATAGATAGATAGATAGACAGACAGACAGACAGACAGACAGATAGATAGATAGATAGATAGATAGATAGATAGATAGATAGACAGATAGATAGATAGATAGATAGATAGATAGATAGATAGATAGATAGATAGATAGATAGATAGATAGATAGATAGATAGACAGACAGACAGACAGACAGACAGACAGACAGACAGACAGACAGACAGACAGATAGATAGATAGATAGATAGATAGATAGATAGATAGATAGATAGATAGATAGATAGATAGATAGATAGATAGATAAATAGATAGATAGATAGATAGATAGATAGATAGATAGATAGATAGATAGATAGATAGGCTCAAAGTGGCGGAAGTTCGCTACGAAATGTCAACTGTACTTAGTAAACTTACTCTCTGTACTAACGGAAGGCAGCTGATGTGAGAACTCTTGATGAGTTGCTGCTGTTAAATTAGGACGATGAAACTCCTATTAACTACCTGGGTCCTGCAGATTACACGCAGCTTGCGTTTCCTGCATTTGTTCTTGTTTGGTTCGTCAGAAGGACAGCTAGAACAAAATATTGCTATCGGCAGGCGTACGGTGCCCTAAAAATAATTATTTGTAGGAGGAAGTAGCCTGCAAGGGCGAGCAGTTTGGATGTGTTTAGTTGAGTGTAATGTAGTGTATGTTCGAACGTATTCTCTTATGTGTGCGTGTCCAATAATTGTTCCTCTTCAGGCAAAGAAAGTGTTAAAATATTCGGGCGTGTTCCACGAGCCGATGACGCTAGCTAATGGAGTATGCAGTCTGGTTGCAACATATACGTATTCATTTGATTAAAAGGAAATATGTTGAATTCCACAGATCTGTTCTATAAAACAGCGTCGGTATAAAGTGTTGGTCCAGCATTTTCTTTCCTGATATATTGAAATTCTACATTTATTACTGCGAGATTAAAACCGATGCTGCTGTTTGTTTTGTTTTTGGGTGTATATATTTCACTGTTGTCATTGTTCAGCGTTAAAAAATGCCACCTTGATAACGTATACGTGTTTGTGAATTGGTGTGGCATCTCTGGATATTGCACGAAGCAATAATCTGGTGGTTTTGTTCGTCATCATTGTCTTAGTTTATAATAGGTTGCTTTTACTGAAATAACTTTCTTGTGGGGGGGTTATTGTGATGAGTAAAAAAACGATGACAACGACGATGGTGCGGCGGCAAGCCCGTGTGATTTCGTGCCAAGTTTCTGCGTGAGGTCAGGCAATCAGCTCATGACCTGTGGTGGCCCATTGAGGTGGCGTGCCACAATTGAGCTACGTGTGTGCATAACGGGAGGGGGGGGGGGTAAGCATCGTGGCTGGGTACGAGCCGAAGCAGCGGCAGACGGAAGACAGCGGGACTAAATGTCGGACGCCGGCTATTCAGGTTCCAGCCAGGAAACGCGGCCGTCCTCGCTGTTGCCGTCCAAACACCAGCAGGGGTGGCGTTGCCGGAATGACTACTGCATCTCGGGGCGCGTCCTGGCCTGCTGCTCTGTTCTTTGCCCAGGGTATCGCGCATCACGGTGAGGCGTTCTCGTGGTCAGCCGTTCGGCACAGCGACGGACGTGGTCTGGCTAATAGTCCCGGTTGCGCCGAGCATCGCGTCTCGACGCAAGGCGTTCGCTGTGTGGGTTGGCTATTTCCTGCATGGAACATCGCGTCTCGAATGCGAATTGACTGCTCCGTAGTCGGACCCACGCCGTCAAGCGCCGTCGCCACCAGAGCGTCGTATGTCGACACGTGAGCGCATTCCACAGCGCCTTTCCACCGCGTCCTGCCCTGCACCTCATCAGCGTCTGTCGTACCGCCCAACTTGTCCTCTGGTTTTCGAATGTTCTTCCTTGAACTCTTGCTGGTCATTTTAAAATCAAGCCTATTGTTCCTCTTTTTGCGTTGTGCCTTTTGTACCTCAGTATTTACTATGTTTATTTTCCGTGTTCTGTCGTGAACTTCATGTGTGTTGTTACCGCGTCGTCACATTGCCCATTTCTTTTCGCACGGCACGCACAGGAAGCGTAGATGAACTTATTCCCTGATGAACATTTTTATTACAACGATTTCTAGACTACCCCTTCAATGAAATGCACTGTGGTGGCCGGGAACCATTAGGTCATCTTAAAGGCAACAGTCAAGCACAGTAGCGATGGCACAACCACGGCGGGAAATTTCTTATGAGGGCTCTAGAAAGACATTATGGATTGCTTGTTTACCTTTGAACATACACAAATCAACAAATATATTGCCAGATAAATACTTTTTCTATATGCTTCCTGAGCCCTCGCGTATATTGCTGGCTTACAAATTGATGTAAAAAAAGTTTGTTTATTCAGAAGCATGACACATTCCTCAAATATCCGTTTGTTTTGTGATATGCTGCCAGAATCGGATTCATAAGAAAATTTTGAGCTTAGGCTGTGTAAATTCACTTCATTTGGCATACAAAAGTTCTTTTCGTATGAATGTCCTGTTACATCACGTAATACAAACACGCTGCGTTGCATCATTGTACGAGGACATGTTCTCTCATTAGCACAATGCGATTCTCAGGATGCCTAATATGGTTTGCCCAGATATTATCAATATATAACCGGATAATAATGTTTCCTATACTTTTACTCAGTTGTCACGTATAATGTTGGCTTACAAATTGCTCTAAAGAAGTGTGTTTCAGTATTCAGAATTCGCTAATGAGAATAGCTCGTCAAATCAGCCAAAGAAGATAACGTAGTAGGATTTGTTTTCAGAATTTTTCATATCGTCAACACAAACTTGCTGGCGTTAAAATGACAAAAATTGAAACAATATTGAAACGTTATCTCACCCCGTTAGCAGCGTCACAAAATCTGCGTTCCCCAACTGCGTGTGCTTGTTTATGTATGCTACGAATTTCTTCAGTGTCGTTTCGCTTTTTACTTTTCCATCATTCCATAAGGTAAAGTAGGCTGAATCGTTTTCCTAAAATATTTATTTCATTAATTTATAAAAAGCTTAGTACCTAATGTACTCACCGCTGTATTAACTACAAGTTTTGTAAGGTTGATAGATCCAGGAGGTACAAGTTGCCCGAGCAGTTCATTGACCTGTGAACATGATGAGCATGCCAGTAAAACGACAGATCACACACGCTCACAAACTACTGATTAAGGCGATCATAACTTATTTTTTTTCTGGTAGTCAGTGCGGCGCATGTTTTATCGCGTTTTTCACCTAGCATTATCTACTTCCCGACCAATATTTTGGAATTTTACTTCTTTATTACGAAAGCTCCCAAACAAGGAATATTTCTCAACAAATATAACTCAATGTTTGCACAAATAACTGAATTTCACCAAATAACCTCCAGACTGATAACATTGTGGTACTTGTCGCGTCATGAAATGCATCCGGTACTTCTCTAAGCACCATTATATGAGAAAAACATCTGAGGGTAGCGCAAGGTTTAGGAAGTTGGATGAATTTTAGATGTAGTGCTTTACTTTATCAGCCACACTCCAGCGCCAATACATAAAAAGTGATTTTGTTAACAAGTAGATGTACCAATAACGCATTTTTTCCTTCTTATTCATAGCCCTGAATCAAAACGACAGTGCAAGTATGAGAGGCTGTTTGAAGTAAACATTTGTTGTGATTATAATAGCATAATTTCGCTTGTGCTTTACTCAAAAATTCTCGAGAAACTTTCTGTAATATTTGTCCTTCCTTTCATAGTTTAACTTCGCAACGAAAACATTGCTTTAGAAGATAAACAAAGTGAACTGCTAACAGGATGGCGTTCCTGATATTGTAACGTGATGTGGTCATGACGTTCAAGAAGAAAGTAGTTGAGTTGTTAACTAAAAGACGAAGGCCTTCATTAGGTGACCTCGAGCCCATGAAATGATTATCATAACGGAAGCAATACACGCTGTATATTGATAGTCGCTATTACAGTTTTAGGTACTCGGTAGTCCGAAGAACGGTAACACACGTCGGAACTTGTACATGTGACATCGTATATTTCATCCTTATAGTCAGCGGCGGCGTTAGTTTCAAAATAAGTTGTACCGTTCGCGTTTTCCACTCAATCTTATCAAATCAATCGATAGTATTCGGGAATGTGAAACAATCCGGTGGGGTGCGCACAAGGCAGCGAATAAATGTGTAACCGGTCTGCTAATGAAAATAGTAAATGAAGTGCGCGTGTGAATATTTTTAATTCACGTCTACCATAATTTGCATTTTTACTAAGCACCAAAAGCACCTTGGCGGAATGTTCTCGTTATTCATACTGACATTTTATTCAGCCAGCCTCAAACATTCCAGTAAATTGAGGGGGCAGCCAAAATGCACAGATAGACAACATTATGCTTTATGAACACCCAATGTATTCCAAAGACAGTTTCTTTTCGTCCACTTCACCTGCCCTGCCACCCTCTTAACTATGACGCATTTTTTTCCCTGTCATAATGTAATTTTAGATGAAAATAATGGTCACCTCTCCCAGTATTTTTTTGTGATGAGTGAATTTAAGCTATGTCCTGCTTTATTGAAAATTACTAGTACAGCATGACTTTAATTGTAATACATGATGAATCAATTTGGCTGCGAAAAGATTATATGGACATTCTCAACAGCTTTGCCGATGCTGTCACCGTTGCATTCACCGTACCGTCCCTTATAAGGACCAAATCAATAAATTTCCCCCTCACATAGTAGGTTTTACCTACGGATAAGTGCCCGCGAGCGTGGGTGACGAACGCGGCTTAAGCAGTGTGGGAATTGAGGCTAGCCTGTTGCCTTTGGGTGGGCTTTGCCGCCTTTTCTGCCGTTCTCATGTCCCGACATGTCTCCCCTCCTTTGCTGTCTGCCGCACTGGGGAAGCGGAGTGACGTTTAACCCCTCACCCTGTAGCGGATGTTGACTGTGGCGGCGCGCGGAATCTCCCGAGAGGTTTTCGCGCGCTGCGTCGGGAGAGGGCAGACAGATACTCCCCGGGACTGAAACGGTGAGCCACGCAATCTTTTCCGTCCGTCGACTCCCGTCGCTCGGGGCTCGTCGGACTTCGCTGATGGCGCCTCGCGCCCGAGGCGAACGCTCACCTTTTGTTGCCCCACTGCGTACGCACGGCCGAAGAGTGGTACGGGGTTCTAGTGCGTGGCCTAGCTACGCCGACCGGTCTTCCTCCGAAGCCAACGCGAGCGCCTTTGCCCTCGCTCGAGCAACCGGGCATTGGTGCCGGTGTCTTCATGGATTACCTTTACCGCGGAGACGTGCTCGTGGCCCCCTGCGTAGTACTTTTCTGCCCGTGGCATGGATAAGCCTATTTGCTTTCCTGTCGTGCGTTTTGGAACGGGCTGTACTACGTTTGGTGTTGCCACAATAAAGTGTTGCGACTTTGAGCAGTATCGTGTTCTCGCCGCGGCGACGGTTAACGTGTGCCCTGCGGCTCGCTAAGAGCGGACCCACGCTGGTGGCCGTACTCCTTCGGGATACGTGTACACCACACTGGCGTCCAAGGCGGTATCAAAAGCTCTAAGCTTTTGACTGCTCTT
Organism: Rhipicephalus microplus; assembly: GCF_043290135.1. Lineage (NCBI taxonomy): Eukaryota > Metazoa > Arthropoda > Arachnida > Ixodida > Ixodidae > Rhipicephalus > Rhipicephalus microplus. The sequence continues at coordinate 52,918,223 of NC_134707.1, forward strand.
AGCGAGTCAGTTCGCCTGCGCGGTTCGGGCTCGTCGCAAAATGTCTGCTTCGTGGCATGCCGCGTTGCACAAAAAGGCCACCGCCTCTATCGACAGGCGCCCACCCGTGTGGTCACCCCCTTTTGTGGTGAATACACAACCAACGTGGTAGCTGACGCGCTATCTCGTGCCCCCTGTTGTCTGCCGAGAACCTGGATTTCGGTGCGACGGCCACTCGCGGTGCCTTAGCACATGCAAGCGTCGGGGGCGAAACAGCGGCGAAAAGGGGGAGTCCCCATGAGGACGACCTTAGCCACTATCCAGGTAAGCAGCGCACTGCGTAGCGGCCGAGCAGGGGAACTTTCCGAAGGCCACCGTGCCAAGAGCGAACCCGTGACGCCGTGCACGCAGCGGTTGCTACAATCCTGAGTGGGCGCGATACCAGGATCCCCCATTTGGGAGAATCGGAGTCGCTTTCGGCAGCGAAGAGCTACTGAAGCCTCAGCAAAGTGATTGTTTCGAATCTCGTATGGACGAAGCGCCGTATACGCTGCTTGCTCTGCGGCGGGCGCGATTAGACGGCTGAAACAGCGTGTATCGCTGAGTCCCCGGCGGATTCATTTTGCTGGACTATGACGGGCTCCTGCTGAACTATATAGCCACTGACGACGAGTTCATCGACCCGTTTAGGGTGGTTATGTCCAAACGTCTGAGGGCCACACTGTTGCAACCCTTTCACGATGAACCCATGGCCGGTCACCTGAGTGGTTCAAAAGTTTTTGCAAACCGAGCATTGTTGTGAGCTGGCCCGGCACGAAGCACGGCTTTTATCGCTATTCCGTGCCTGCCACGTCTGAAAAAACGGTTGAGCCAAGGGTTGGAAAGCCGCCCGGTCTTATGAACAGATTGTCAGTGAGCGTCCGTGGCGCGTACTAGCTGAAGGATTCCCTCTGGGAACACTCAGCCGTGCCCACATCGCAGACCTGAAGCCCTTTGACACGGTCTGACGAGCTCGCGCCAGCGCCCTGTGTCACTTCGCGCAAGCAACGGGCACACCCGGAGCGGCGGACCGCATTCGGACCCCACACCGGTATAATCTGAGGAAGCGGTCACCTTTGTGATTTCGCACCGGACGGCAGACTTCACCGCAACCGAAGGCCCTCAGTTTACCGTCTAGCCTCAGTATAGGTTAGCTTCTTTACGGCTTTTTTTCTCTCGTAAAAAAGTCGACTCCGCCCTGTCTGCTGCCAGTGTTTCTTTTTTTAAGTGTTCATGTGTATTTTATGTTTCTTTTGTCTAATATTAAGTGTTATTTGTATTTTATGTTTTTATCTACCTTTGGCCAGATATTGAATGTCATTTTGCTGTTTTACTTTTTTTGTATTTATTTCGTCTACCACGAAGGGATCTGTCTGTGACCTTGAGTGTCGGTGCTTTTGCCGGGAGAGACGAAGGACGCTTTGCGCCAACGCTCGCGAAGCTGTCGGTGGTGTGTGTGCGTGCTTCTGTGCGCGTGTAACTCCGTGACGCTTCAGTGCGTGCCCGTGAAGAGTGCGTCATGGCTTTCCCCCATCGTCGCGGACACTGGAGGTGTTGGGGGGGGCATTGACCCACTGACATCAGATCGTCTGGCTGTGCTTTGATCTCGGCTGTCGCCGAAGAAGCTATGCTGCCTTTCCCACCATGGTTCCTGCGCGAGGCCAGCTGAAACCAGCTATCGCCAGGGCGCCTCACAGCCAATTCTGCTTCGGCCTCCCTGATCACTGGAGAGGCCCGGCTTCCCGCAACGTCCCAGCTCCGTCATCGAGCCAGAAATGCGGGGCCTCCGAACCACAACCGAGGCGGCGTTTGTCAGACTCGCAGCTAAACAAGAGCAGCAACGAGCCATCAGTGAGCCCCTTCCATGCCTCTGAGCCAAGCCACCGCGAGCGCCTTTGCCCTCGCTCGAGCAACCGGGCCTTGGTCACGGTGTCTTCGTGGATCACCTTCACCGCGGAGACGTGCTCATGGCACCCTGTGTAGTACTTATGTGCCCGTGGCGTGGATAAGCCTATTTGCTTTCCTGTCGCGCCTTTTGCAACGGGTTGTACTACGTTTGGTGTTGCCACAATAAAGTGTTGCGACTTTGAGCAGTATCGTGTTCTCGCCGCGGCGACGGTTAACGTGTGCCCTGCGGCTCGCTAAGAGCGGACCCACGCTGGTGGCCGTACTCCTTCGGGATACGTGTACACCACAGCAGATATTAAACTAGATAGCCCATCTACGTCGCTCGGAGGGCACATGAGATAACATCGTTTTGGTCAAAAGACCTGCCGTTGAAGCAGAAAGTAAACACGGCGCTTGTCTTTGACTAACATGAAAAGACGCGAGGGTGAAGGGCTCTTTGCTCGAGCAGCAGTGAATTTTGAATTTTAAGACGCGCTCACCTTCCCTGGCGCGACGCGCAATCTCTATATTTCAGCAGCCATCAGGGAATTCTCAGTGCTTACAATTGAAGATTCAATTCTCAGTTTTACAATTCAAGATGACACCTAAAGGAGGGTCAACCCGTTTGTAACTATAGGAAGAAATATGATGTGCGGATGCACGGCCTGTTTCACTTTCACCGGATGAAGTCATGAGCTGCACGGAAGTTGATATGAAGGCCAAATAGCTTTACAAAGCTTGAAAGTACGCCACCTAATTATTTGCCGTGGTTCGTCACCACCTAATTATTTGCCGATATTTCAGCTCCGTCAATGAGCATAAGCGATGCTTTGCGAAATCATGCGCAGGCTCCATAAAACTTCGTAAACTACAGCAGCACATAACTACATACACTACAGTGCAGCAGTACAATGTCCACGTATTTATTGTGCAATTTTACAAAAAAAAAACAAACTCGAATGAACTTACGAACTTAATGGCACTCCGAGGTAGTATGTACTGAGTTTCCCTAACTGATTTGTCGCAGCAGCAGATCGCTTGCGTGTAACGTCATCGCTGCTGCTTGGGAACGAATGTTTAACGTGGTAATGCTTCGCGAAAATACGCTGTCGTCCTTACTTGTGCACTCAAGAACGCAGAGTTGATTCTTTAACAGAACACGAGAATTTAACAATTCAATCAGTATGTAGCGCTTGCCTCACAGCCATACTACCACCTTATTTTACTGAATTCGAATGTTGCTGGCTTGCGATCAGCCAGATTGAAGCATGACTATCGAAATTAATACAGATGCTTTTCGAACAAGAAATTATTCAACGTTGAGAAAACTTGTCGAAGAACTATGTCGTTCGGAAGGTACCTTTGAAGTGCAGTAGAAGTTGGCCAAAAGTGTGAATTGTAGATGTGAACGCACGTTTTATCGCTCTAACCATTTCACTTCCCTGTCTGAGCTAAATTGTGTTGGCGAAACGTTTTGCTCTCTAGTCTGTCATCAACGCATTTGCTTGCAGTGAGCTGCCACGTGTCAACAAGCACACAAAAGCAAGACGCGAAGCCCTGGCGTGCTTGAGATTGCTCAATAGTAGAAGAGCACCCACCTGGTCCGCGCGACTACCCGCGTGAAAGGTTAAGGATGTCATGTGGCATAAAAGCACTGAAGATTGTAATATACAAGCAAAAGAAAGTGAGTTTCGACTGAATAGGTTAGACGATAAAATTTCACCAAAATACGTGGTCACAGGAAACTTCGCGAAGCTGATATGAGTAGGCTGTGGGCTATTATTGAAAGCACAAGTTGCCATGTATATTCATGAAGACTTGCAGTTTGGCAAGAACGATTCAGCTGATTTGTTGTGTCACGGGGGGCTTTGTTTGTTCCCCGAAGCAGGATACGTGCAAAGTTGTAGAGAGAAAGAGAGAGAGAGAGAAATAGAGAAGGAAGGCAGGGAGGTTAACAAAGGTTGGCTACTCTACAATTAAGGGAAGGGAGAATAATAGAAAGGAAAGAGAAAAGAAGAGGAGTAAGAAAGAGAAAGAAGAATAGTCAGCTCGAGACTACACAGCACGGTCTCACACTGTTCTTTCACAAGCGGTCATGAAGTCTGGTGGTCCTCAAGAAGTACAAGAGGGCTTTCGTGGCTTTGCGAGTATGGGAACCACCGGCCAAGATCCCAGGGTCTTCTCTTCTGCAAGCGGCCGTGAATCCAGCTGACAGAGCTTGGTTTCCATAATACGCCATTCAGACTGGTATGCTGGGCAATGGCATAGATTGCGCTCAAGCATTTACTCGCAGGCGCAGATGTTGCATGCCGAAGTGCTCGCCATTCCAAGGAGACGAGAGTACGCATTCGTAAATGCCACGCCCAACGTCATGCGACACAGTAAAGTTTCAGCACAACGTGGGAGCCCGGATGACAAACTAAGTTGCAAGTTTAGGTCCATCGAATACAGCTGCGTGTTGGAGAAACCCGGCGTATTTCATTGTAGCATTGTACGAGAGTTATACGCCGAGCAAGAGATTGTAGTCTCCTTACAGCGTCCGTTCTAGAGAGTGGTATGGGCGTACGCAGGTCTTGGTCATGAGCCGATTGAGCAGCTTGATCCGCGCGGTGATTGCCGACAATTCTGCAATGACTCAGCAACCACTGAAATACAATATCGTGACCTTCTTTGAGCACTTCGTGGTGATCATGCCTTACCCGATGTACTGATTGTTCGTGTAACCCGTGCTGCATTACAAACCGTAGTGTCTGTAAGGCTAACCTCGAGTCGCAAAAGATGACCTATTGGTAAGGTTGCTGCCGAAGAATGTACTTTACTGCACCTTGAAGCGCTGTGATTCCTGCTGCTGTCGACGTCGTTGTGTGAGAAAACTTGTATTGAAGCAACACATTACCAGATGGAACAACCACTGCTCCTGTAGAGCTGTTGGAATTAGCGGAGCCATCGGTGTAAACATGTATGCGGTCGAAGTATCTTTCATACAACAGACACAAAGTCAATTGCATCAGGGCTAGCGGTGACATGCGTGCCTTCTTAATGATTCCAGGAACTGATAAGCGCAAGTCATGTTGATAGAGACTCCATAACGCAGCTGATGGATGCATCGCAAGTTTGAAGCCAGACGGTAATATGTCCTGATGTTTTGTCACAATACCGCATAACGAAGAATGGGGCCTCCGCGCTGTCAAACACGCTAAATGATGTGGTGGTAGCCGTGATAATTGCCGAATGTGTGCTCTCACCGTCTCGACAATTATTTGCGTTGTGACCAGCTGTTCTTGTGCGATAACAATATTTGCCGCTGTCGATGAGCATGTTGAAAGGCAAAGACATGTCCGAATTGCTTGGGCTTGTACGCTCTGTAGTGCACAGATGTTAGTTTTGCACGTGTTGGACAGGACAGGAAGGCTGTAGTGGAGAATTCCGAGAATGTGGGCTGTATAAAGCTACACCATGGAGTGCACGGATGGGCCCCATGATATTCCGGTGACTAACTTGAACACATTCTCAATGCCAATGAGCTTTTTCTTCAGGTATGCGACATGCGGGCTCCATATTAGGTCACAATCTATGATGACACCTAAGAATCTATGACTGATCTTAAATGCGATTGATCTGCCATCAATGCACAATGGGTAGAAAGACATAGGTTTGCGCAAAAACGCCACCGCATTTTTCTGTGGCGATAGTCAAATCGTGCTGGCGAAGATATGCCGATGTCATTAATACTGCTTTCTGTATCCTTGCGCACGCTTGAGGCCGTGTCACGCCGGACGCCCAAACGCAGATTTCAATGTTCGTTACTTGCTTCGACCTGAAAGCTGAGGCTTGCACAGGCGAATAAACGAGTTGTAATGAATCTAAATAACGGACGCTCTGCTGGTAATGAAGAAGACGATGATGATCGGTGGCTGCAGTAGTAGCTCGCGCACGCCGCTCGCCATTCGCCAGACTTGCCTGATAAAACACATTTTGCCAAGCTGCGCCTGAACCTTTCTCGACGTACAACACGTCTATTTAAAGTGGTGGAGGAGCCGGGGTTCCCATCAACCTGGAACTTCGCAATCGGACGCTACCCTCACCGTTCGTCATGACTGCTCCTGGCCCTTCTCAAGCTGCCTTACCAACGACAGTCTACTGTACTGGCGTGCCTCGACAACGCGGCCCACCAATTTTTCGCGGCAACGACGAACAAGACGTCGAGGACTGGCTTGTCAAGTACGAAATCGTAAGCGCTTCCAACAAGTGGAACGCCTGCAACCAGCTCACAAACGTGCGCTTTTACCTCGCTGATGTCGCCAGCCTCTGCTTCAAGAACCACGAAGGCGAAATCACCAACTGGTCCGCCTTCAAGACCACCATCGCCGCGGTCTTCGGTCGTCCCGCCGTGCGCCGGCTTCGTGCGGAACAGCGTCTCCGTAGTCGAGTCCAGCGCAGAGACGAGACCTTTACAAGTTACATTGAAGATGTCTTGTCTCTTTGCAAGCGCGTCGATGAATCTCTAACTGAACGCGCAAAATCAAGCACATCATCAAAGGAGTTGACTACGATACCTGCCAGATGCTCGTCGCTAGGAATCCACAGACCGTCACCGATGTTGTCCAGCTCTGTCAGGAGTACGACGAGTTGCGTAAGCAGCGTGTCTCGACGCGCAGGGCTGCTGAAGATACGGCTGAAGTTTCTGCCCTCGTGCACGACGTCGCTGGTGATCACACCGTCTTACTGCCCCACATCAAACAATTCATTCGTGAAGAAGTTGCACGTCAGCTTTCTCTTGTGGCCGAAGCATCCGCGCCAGTGACCTCGTTAGACCCACATCTACGCCAGGTCATTGAGACACAGGTCACGCAGGCACTGCCTCCATCGTCATCTGTCCCTACGCCGCTGACCTACGCTGCCGTCGTTGCTAGACCCCCAGCCCCACATGTCTCTGGCGCATACCGGGGCACCGGGTCCTCCTACCCTACGACGCTGCCTACATACACGGCACCCCATCCCGTTTCGCCCCCTGCACCTTCTGTAGTTAACCCATGGCGCACCTTGGATAATCGACCCATCTGTTTCGCATGCGGTTTCGTGGGACATATAGCACGCTACTGTCGCCGTCGCAACTTCCCGCCTCCAGGCCACGGGAATTCTACAAATTACCAAGCTGCCCAGAATCCCCAGCGACCATCTTTTCCTATCACCGACTCATTGTCCCCACGACGCCCTGTCGATTCTCGCTGGTCATTACCACCCCGCCGCCGATCTGTCTCCCCGATGCTTCGGCACACGAGCCCCGCTCGAGAGGAAAACTGACAGCCGCAGTTCCGGAGGCAAGAACTGCGTCGCCATCGAACTTTCTAAGACCTCCTCTTTGTCCGACCAACGAAATTGATGTGCTAGTAGAAGGTGTTGCTGTACGTGCACTTGTCGACACAGGCGCCGTCGTTTCTGTAATTAGTGAAAAACTGTGTCGCGATTTGAGAAAAGGTACAACGCCGCTTACGAATCTTGCTCTGCGTACAGCCACCTCCCATTTCATCGTGCCGACAGCTCAGTGCACAACACGCGTTCTTATTCAAGATGATTGGTACGCCGTCAACTTTCTTGTTCTCCCACGTTCATCTTACGACGTCATACTAGGATGGGATTTCCTTTATACCAATCAGGCCTTCGTCGACTGCGCTCGTGCCTAACTCACGTTGACGAATCCGAGCCTTGATATCGACCACTACAGTCCCTCGAAAGTGCTTGCCGCAGCTGACGTCCGCATCGCGCCATTGTCCGCCATCCTGCTGCCTGTGTTTTCCCCTACTGCCACTAACTCGACGCTCCTGTTCCAACCAACTATAGCTAGTGTGCAACACCGAACCATCATCCTCCCGTTTGCCGTCATCGACTTTTCCAATGGTTCGGCGGTACTTTATGCGTGTAACGTTTCTGCTTGTCCGTACATCCTGCTACGCGGCGAGTGTCTGGGAAGCCTCGAGACCTTAAATTGTATTTTCTAAGATCCTATCTATCCAGATAAGCCATTTTTACCGACTTGTGCCATTACACCCGCAACTGACGCTAATGAACCTATGGATGTATTCCGCAAGTCCATTGATTGCAACCTCACGCCTGGGCAGCAGCAACAGCTGATCAAGCTCCTACAGCGTTTTCGAACCTCGTTTGACCACAATCAGCCTTCCTTAGGTCGGGCGTATTCTGTTGTTCACCGTACAAATACGGGTCAAGAGACGCCATTACGGCAGCGTCCATATCGTGTGTCAACTACCAAACGCCATGCCATCAATGAACAGGTTGACGACATGCTGACACGTAGGATAATCGAACCGTCAAGCAGTTCCTGGGCCTCTCCAGTTGTGTTGGCGAAGAAGAAGGACGGATCCATCAGGTTTTGCCTGGACTACCGACGTCTCAACCGAATCAAGCGCAAGGATGTCTATCCGCTGCCACGCATTGACGATGCCTTGGACTGCCTACAGGGAGCCGAATTTTTCTCTTCTTTAGATCTGCGCTCTGGATACTGGCAGGTACCCATGGCAGAGGCTGATCGCGAAAAAACAGCTTTCATCACGCCCGACGGGCTTTACGAATTCACAGTCATGCCCTTCGGCCTCTGCAACGCGCCAGCTACTTTCGAGCGTATGATGGACTCTATCCTTCGAGGCCTCAAATGGAACGTTTGTCTTTGTTATTTAGATGACATTGTCGTCTTTTCAACTGATTTCGTAACCCATTTAACCCGCCTCGAAAAAGTCCTCGCAAGTATTTCTGCCGCGGGGCTGCAACTGAATCTGAAGAAGTGCCATTTCGCCACTCGAAAGTTTACGATCCTTGGCCACGTGGTTTCAAAAGACGGCATTCTTCCTGACCCTGCCAAACCTACAGCCGTTTTAGCGTTTCCCAAACCGACCACCATGAAAGAGCTCCGAAGCTTCATAGGCCTTTGCTCTTACTTCCGGCGCTTCGTCCGAAATTTCGCGACGATCATCGCTCCTTTGACCAAGCTCCTCGCCGGCTCTAGAGCCTGGTCTGCCACCTGTGATGATTCTTTCAATGAACTGCGCCGCCTCTTCACGTCGCCGCCTATTCTGCGACACTACGACCCATCGGCACCGACAGAGATCCACACCGTAGCTAGTGGTGTCGGGCTAGGCGCTATTCTTGCACAGAAGAAAGACGGCTTTCAAGAGTACGTGGTTGCCTGCGCAAGCCGAAATCTTAGAAAAGCCGAAACCAACTATTCCGTCTCTGAAAAGGAATGCCTCACCATCATTTGGGCGATAGAGAAATTTCGACCTTACGTGTACGGGCGCCCTTTTGACGTCGTGACTGACCACCACGCCCTCTGCTGGTTGTCGTCACTGAAGGATCCAAACGGTCGCCTCGCCCGATGGGCATTACGCCTCCAAGAATATAATATTCGCGTGGTCTATCGGTTTCGCCGGAAACATTCGGACGCAGACGCCCTAACCCGTTCGCCCCTACCCCCTGACCCAGACTGCTGCGAAAGTCTAACCTCTGATGCCACTGCCGTCACCATCGCCGACATGCCATCTGAGCAACGCAAGGACCCTTGGGTTGCTTCAATTCTAGACATCCTGGCTGGGCGGACGGCTTCCCCCCCTTCTCGCACGTTGCGTCGGCAAGTCGAGCACCTCGCCACTCGCGACGACGTGCTGTACCGACGCAAATACGCACCCGGTGGACGTCAGTGGCTACTCGTGATTCCACGTCATCTGCGATCCGAAATTTGTTCCACGTTTCATGACGACCCCCTCAATGTGACCATGCAGGTTTTCTGAAGACTTATTCTCGCATACGTCTCCGATATTACTGACGTGGCATGTACCATTTTATACGACAATACGTTCGGGCCTGCTCGACGTGCCAGAGATAAAAAACTCCCCCTTATCACACCAGCGGTACCTTGCTACCCTTACTATGCCCATCCCGACCATTCGACCGCGTCGGCATCGATATCTATGGTCCTCTTCCCAACACTTTTGATGGTAACCGCTGGCTCATAGTTGCCGTTGACCATCTCACGCGGTATGCCGAAACTTCATCCCTTCCCTCGTCTACAGCAAAAGACGTTGCGACTTTCGTTCTTCACAACATCGTATTACGTCATGGTGCACTTCGGGAGTTACTGAGCGATCGTGGTCGCGTATTCTTGTCAGACGTCATCACAGCATTGCTGCATGAGTGCCACGTCGTTCACCACACTACAAGCGCCTATCATCCCCAGACCAATGGAATAACAGAGCGCTTCAACCGCACCCTTGGTGACATGCTGTCTATGTATATCTCGTCATACCACTCCAATTGGGACCGAGTGCTCTCGTTTATCACGTTCGCCTATGATACCGCCATTCAAAGCACTACTGGGTTCTCTCCTTTTTTCCTCCTTTACGGACGCGAACCTTCTTGCACTATGGACACCATTCTTTCGTACAAACCTGACTCCTCAGAGTCCACGACTTTGTCTCAAGCTGCTACATACGCTGAAGAATGCCGCCAACTGGCAAGATCATTCACAACCCAAGACCAAGGATGCCAAAAGCACCACCATGACGCATCAAACAACACTACTTCCTACGATCCAGGTTCACTCGTCTAGCTGCATGTCCCTTCTGCTACACCTGGTCTTTCTACAAAGTTGGTCCCCAAGTATCACGGCCCATATGGTGTGCTACAAAAAACGTCACCAGTGAATTACCTCATTGAGCCACTGGAACCATCTTCTGACCAACGTCGTCGTGGCCAGGAAATTGTCCACGTTTCGAGACTTAAGCCCCGCTACGACCCTCCAATTTTTACTTGTCCATAGGTCGCCAGGATGGCTCCTTATTTCGCGGGGAGTAATTGTAATGAATCTAAATAACGGACGCTCTGCTGGTAGTGAAGAAGACAATGATGATTGGTGGCTGCAGTAGTAGCTCGCGCACCCCGCTCGCCATTAGCCAGACCTGCCTGATAAAGCACATTTTGCCAAGCTGCGTCTGAACCTTTCTCGACGTACAACACCTCTATTTTAGAGTAATTATGTACTGCTGCCGTACTGACCCTCTTCGAGAGGACGTTCCTGAATTCCGCTTGGCGGCGCCACTCTCCATGGGCATTGCGAATATCCTTCAAAGTGTGGTGCTCTAAACGCGAAATGACTGTGCGAAAAAGTGCCCATGAAGCCGCCGTGATCTCTTACACCTACGTTTTCTAGAGCGGTGTGCAATATAGGATCACAAAAGGGTAGCTGCCAGCTTTGTTGCGTATAAAATTACAATTTAGGCTACCGCATTTTTTTCTTCACCCTGGCGGAAAAATGTTCACTTCATATTTAAAAATATGTCTCCTGCCTATTTTTCCGGCAACGTTATGATAAAGAAGAAAAATTTCGTAGATGTTTTTTTCGCCATACTACAGCATATTACTGTAATCCGCATTATTTGACATCGCTTTGACAGGTATTTTTCACCAAGTTCCCAGCTTCCTATCTTACAGCTTACCAGTTTATCGTCCCGTCGACACGTTGAATGTTTGAAGTTTCTTTATACCTTAATTAATTCCCCACGGTGTCCTTTACTCAGTAAATATATAGCACACGCTAAACCAACGACCACCCGAAATTACCATGAGTTAAACATGTCTACCTTCGCTCATCGTACGATGGCGTTTAAATATAGTTTTTTTGTTCATTCTATTGAATTGTGGAATTCTTTGTCTGGTTACGTTTGATCTTTATCACTGGATAAATATTCATTTTACATTACTAACCATTGATGTAGAGCGCACTTGTTATGCTCTTCTATGTATGTATTTGCCTACTCCTGCGATTGCCCTGCGCGGCTGCAGTATGTTGAAATAAATAAATAAATAAATAAATAAATTGGATTCATAGGTCGTGCGCAGTGTGCACATGTGTTATGAGTAGAATTTAGGCCAAAAAACTTCGCATACCCGTAACAAAAATTAATGTCGAGAAAAAATAGTGACGCTGGCACATAAAGTAGGCGAGCATCGCATAACTGTTAGCGCTATTGTGTGTTACATTCATATAGGTCTCACTGTTTTGCTAATAAGAAATGCCCATGCTTTCATATAGTTCCACGTGTAACTTGATTCATAGCTGCGCTAGAAAGCGTGGTTAATCTCTTTTTTTTTTAAGAATAAGTATAACATGAAAGTGAAACGTGTTCTGGGAGAGTTAGTTGAGCATTCATTGTGTACTGTCGTTCTGAGGCTTAGTGGTTAGCGTCATGAGCTGAAGAGCGCCAAGTAGGTGGTTTGACGCACCACTGCAGAATTCGTCCTTCTAGTTTTTTTTCCTTTGCAATCTGTTAGTAAATATTATAAATCGTCACATCCGTGACACAAATACGTCACGGAGCTATGTTGGACCACCGCATAAAACACTATTAAAAACACGAACAGACGAGACGCACACACAACGGGCACAAACTACCGACCATGAGAAGTTGGTAGTTAGCGCCCGTCATGCGTACATCTCATCTGTTGTCCGTGTATTTAGCGCAGCCATAAGTCACGGTACAAATTTACACCACCTCGCCCAAGTGAAAGCGTTACTGCATCAAACAGTTCAACATTATACCAGCCTTTGCAACAATGTTGTAGTGTTAATTGTTAAAGTATGATAATAGGCCATAAGGGTAAATTCTCATGGTGACAGAATTTGCATAAGTATAGCCGTAGAGTATCTGATTTGGATTAAAGTTTATAGCATGCAATTTAAAGTGGCATTGAGCCAATTTAGATTGCGATGTCATTCGTCGGTGCCAGCACCTTCTTGGCTGGTTGTTCACGAATGTTTGTTAGTTGTTCACAGATACTTCCGTTAGTTCGCATTCACCAGTGCTGCATCTGCTCTAGATGACGAGGGTTTACAAACGGTCGTGTGCGGTCCTTAGGTGCTTCGATCTTGAAAAAAACACCAGCCTGCGCTAAAGGCACAGCACAGTCACAGCGAAAGCTAGCAGAGCGGCTTTTCAGAGCCTTTTCTAAACACTCATTGGGTAACTGCTGCAATCACACTTGCTTGATGTGATGTGAGACTACGGCATTAATAATACAAATTTTCAAGCAGTAGGACGGCATTCGCTATGCTATTTTTTGTCATTCTTTTCAGAAGCGTGGTATCCGCCTTACTAAGGCGAGGAAATTTGTGCCAACTGTTCATGCAGTGGCTGACGACAATGAGGAATCATGCCTGAAGTGGGTATGCGCCCCAGTTAATAGCTCAACAAAAACAAGATTTTGTAATTGGTTGCAGCATTGGACGAACCACTGGTTACGCTATTCGCATTGTGCGAAAACTGCTTGTTCTTTCGCTCTTTCAAAACGCTTTATAAATTGTATTAACGCGATTGATTTCTCGACATAGAGCCTGCCTAAGGCAAGTTTGCCAGCAATTCCAAAGCACTGGCGTGGCTCAGTGGTAGAATACTCCCAGCTCCCAGCGGATCCGGGTTTGAGCCCCATGTTGTCATTTGTACTAGCTTTTCTTTTTCTAAACTCACGCGATGTGGTTGCGGACACCAGCGGCGGCAGCGGACAACTACGGTTCTGTGCGAGACATGAGTTGTGACTCCATAACAGCTTTCGTTGTAAAAAAGACGCTACATATCTATGTATGATTACGCCAGGAAGGCAATGTTTATGGTTCAAGCGGTATTGACTTAGCTTTTGTCAATTAGAATAAATGACTTTTTGTGAGCTTTGTTCCAAAGACAGCAGAGTTGCTACTCAGTCAACTTCATTTCTTTTTTATTTGTATCATAATTATTAGTCTGTAGACACTACACAATACAATAGTTACAGACTTCAAATAATGCACCCTCTACCTTCCTTGGCTTCAGTTCCTGTTGCTTTCCCCAGTAGCCCCACTTGCAGTCAAAATTGTACGACTGCCTCCGGATAACAGTGTTGAAATTGCATGCAAAAATACACCAAATAAAGTGAATAGGGAAGCCATCGCGACCACAGCTGAATTTTAGAGCATCGGCAACGGCATCCCTAAACTTGTACGTTCGGTCTGTACCGACGTCAAAGTTGCTATTTTGTTTACGTAACTTTCTTTCTATATAGGCTATAATTTTTGCGCCCCAATAAATGACTGCAAATAATTTCTCCTTCTCATTTTTATTGAGTCTCCTACGATTTGTCTAACAGAGAAACCAGCAGTTGATCCATTTTCCTTCTTACGAAACTGCTTACGAGTGTCAATACTTTACGATAGCACAGTGCGTGTGTAAGCGACAGCCAGGTATACAACCCCTTCACTCCCCCCGATGCTCCCCGATGCTTCATTTGGACGTCAAATGTGCCCTGTACGCTTATAGCAGGAGCAATTGGTTCAGCTAATCACTTCAACCACGCAACATGTTGCCAGGTTATTTGGTGCCTATTTTGTGGGAAATACGCTCAAACACGGCATATGGAAGAAGAAAAACGGCTTCGTACTACTTACGTTTGCTTCCTCAGTTATTGTGCGCCTTCTCGCTTCAATATTATAGCAGAAATATTATTTGCAGTTTTATTGTTTTAAAAATCTCCAAATTTTCGCCCACCTTTTGTGTCAATCACTAAGGCAAGGTCGTTTACTAATCATGTTAGCATCCAAAACGTTTTTTTTTGTGGCAGTGAAACTACCCTCCGCATAACCAACAATGTCTAGATTTAGAATTTGTGAACGCTTAGAAAAATATTTACTAGGCGAACACACTTCTGCAATAATGTCAGCTATATCGAATAGTATTCTTGTACTTGCCTTCTCTATGAGCTGTTTCGTATGATCCATTTCTGTTGTGCCTTCTTCTTTCAAGCGCTTGGACAGTACATTATCCACGACAACATTTAGATCTATTATAAAAAAAGACGCCCAATGGTACAAAGAAGCCTTCGCTGTGGAGGAAAAGAAACAATACCAAACAAAACAAAGCCGCCGTGTATATAATAGGCACGACTCTTAGAGGCTATTTTCTTTACAGTTGCAAAAAGCAAAATTCAAACTGTGCATCAAAAGTTTTCATGCTGAGTTTCTTTTCTGAGCAGAAATTTCGTTTTATACATTTAGGAAGCAACCGTTTGTCAAGAAAGAAAATCTCGTGCAATTTAACGAAGCAAAGCTTTGGAGGGCATTGCATTGCTTGCTGTCACAGAGTAGCGCTAACACAGTACGCCATGCAGCGTTCTTATAGCGATCATATTTTACAAATACAATGACTTATAATTGCTTTGGTCTTACCAGCCAAAACGAAGATTTTGTCATGTGGTCGTGACGAGTACGAAAGGAGCAGACTGGTTGTTCAGTTTAAACTGTTCGGCTGAACTTGTCGCCACAAAAAAAAAGTCAGATTACAGCAACACACTGGCACTGATGGCGGCGAGCAGAGCATCGGCCGTCGATCAATTGACAAGTGGCGAAACGTGTCGGCATTTATACATTTGCCGTCGAATATTCTAGCGCTTTTGCTAGAATATTCTAGAATAATCTGTCGTGTTCACGATTGATTGATTGATTTGTGGGGTTTAACGTCCCAAAACCACCATATGATTATGAGAGACGCCGTAGTGGAGGGCTCCGAAAATTTAGACCACCTGGGGTTCTTTAACGTGTACCCAAATCTGAGCACACGGGCCTACAACATTTCCGCCTCCATCGGAAATGCAGCCGCCGCAGCCGGGATTCCAACCCGCGACCTGCGGGTCAGCAGCCGAGTGCCTTAGCCACTAGACCACCACGGCGGGGCTGTCGTGTTCACGAAGTCGGCGTAATCTCAACAAATCGGTCTAGAATAAATTTGAACCTTCCAGAACATTGAGGTTCAGTTTGCGGTGAGAATTTCAGACAGAGTTTGTGAGTGAAAACCAAATGAAACATAAGTATAAAGAAAAATTGCCCGCAGCTTCCCTCGGGGGAACACTGAGGAGGATGCGGAGCGTAACTCACGCTAGCCGAGGGAACTCGACCGGCAATGAACGACTGCTTGCACGTAGCACACACGACGTAGTCGGCATAGTCGGTGCCCTTTCCAAACGTATCGCAAAGAACCGACAACGCTTTGGAGTTGTTCTGAATGTTGCCGATCCGAGTTAAGTTGTTATCGAACCAAAGACGACCAGACACCTTGCAGGTGTGGCCGAAGCTTCGGTCGAGGAAGTCGCGCTTGAAGCGAGCGTTGGGCGTGGCATACTGCTTGGCGCGCCACGCCGCTACCTCGGCGCGCTTGCGCTCGCGGGCAGCATCGGGATCGGCCTCTCGTCGCCGACGCTTGCACTCGGCTTCCCGTTTTCGAAAGTCCGGGTCCTCTTGTCGACGCTTACGTTTCAAAGCGGCCGAATCCGGTGCTGCTGCTCGACGCTGACGTCTCTCAGCGGCTTCACGTTCTCTAAGTTGAGCATCTTCCGCTCGACGCCGACGTTTACGTTCGGCGTCGCGAGCTATTCTCCGCGCTGCCTTGTCTTCGGACGACGACTTGGTTGCGGTTCTGCCAACACTTTGGCCGGCGCTGGTCGAAGGGACGTCGATCATTGCGACCTCGGACGTCGACGCGCCGTACAAACCAACCGACGAGCGGCAACTGAGCGAGCGAGCACCGACCTTGAGTATATATACAGCGCGACGGCGCATGCACTGTCAGCTGTCGAATGTTCGAGAAGGGGGAGAAGCGCAACGGCGCATGCGCGCGCGTCAGCTGCCGATGTTCTCGAAGCGCGACGGTGCATGCGCGCGCGTCAGCTGCCGATGTTCTCGAAGCGTGACGGCCTATGCGCGCTACATTATACAGCTTGCGAATGTTCGTGAAGAGGAGAAGCGCACGCGGTGTGTAGAGGAGGAAGGGTGCACAGATGGTGGAGGAGTGAAGCGCGCGCGGTGTGTAGAGGAGGAAGGGATGCACAGATGGTGGAAGAAGGAGGAGGAAGCTTGCGGACGGCGCCGCACTACAAGCCTCGAGTATTAGATGCTCCGCATCTAAAAATCGCGTGGCATTGCTTCCCTCTGAAAAAAGCGTCGTCCCGATGCTTGAAACTGAACAGCGGGAGAAATACATAAACAATAAAAATAACAACAACAAAGCAAGAAAGAAAATCTCAATAATAAATCAGTACAAGCAATGAAGCACAATAATAACTACAAGGAACTCAGTCTTTAAGTTCGTTGACGCACATAAAACGGCTTGAAGAGCATGACATGAGCTTCTTCAAGTCACGCACGCCGCCGTTGAGAGTTCGTGATGCCGTTGGGGACAGCCTCGTAGTCAACTGGGCCGAGACGTTGAACTACTCTGTACGATCCGAAGCACCGTCTAAGAAGTTCATATAGTGTACGTCGGCGCATTGGCGTCCATACCCAGGCACGGTCACCAAGCTGGTACTCCACGTACCTTCGTCGAAGATTCTAACGGCAGCTGTCGGTCACCGGCTGATTCTTCATGCGCAGGCGGGCGGGTTGACGAGCTTCTTTCGCGCACTGAAGGTAGATGGTGACGTCGAGGTTTAGTTCATCAGCGACGTTTGGCACCATGACGTCGAGCGTCGTTATGGGGTTCCTTCCGTAGACCAACTTGTATGGCGACATCGGCGTCGTCTCTTGCACTGCCGTGTTGTATGTGAAGGTCACGTAGAAAAGATGGCATCCCACGTTTTGTGTTCAACGTCGACGTACATGGCCAGCATGTCGGCGATGGTCTTGTTAAGCCGCTCGGTGAGACCATTTTTGTGTGGGTGGTAGGTGGTGGTGCGGCGGTGGCTTGTCTAGCTATGTCTCAATTTCGCATGAGTAAAATCAGCAGTAAAGGCTGTACCTCTATCAGTGATGATAACCTCTGGGGTGCCATGATGAAAGACGATGTTTTCAACAAAGAGTTTGGTTATCTCGGACACACTTCCTTTAGGCAGGGCCCTTGTCTTGGCGTAGTGTGTGACGTAATTGGTACAGCGACGGTGATCTACTTGTTTTCTGACGTCGAGGTCGGAAACAACGATAGTATGTTGCTGGAATGCCGATTTGTTAGAATGTGCGGCGTGGTTGTTCGATGGGCTGTAGAAGTCTAGCTGACCTGTAGAAGTCCAGTCGGTGGTGTCTTCCGTCACCGAGTATCTCGGCAAATCTTCAAGTAACGAGCAACGTCGGCCGCATGCCGAAGCCAGTAACAATTTTCCTGTATTCTGGTGAGCACGCGGGAAACACCCAGGTGTCCGTACGTGGGGTCGTCGTGCAGAACCTGGAGTACTTCTGGTCGCAATGAGAAAGGCACGACGAGAAGGTACTGGGCTCGATGGGCCGAGAAGTTCTTCTTTTGGAGAACGGCGTTTCGCAAGATAAACGACGTCAGTGTTTGCTTGAATGCCTTAGGGACAATAGCAGCACTGCCCTCGAGGTATTCCATAAGAAACCTGACATCCGGATCAGCTTGTTGTTGTTCAGCGAAGGCGTCGGCTTTTACGGCTCCCAAGAAGCAGTCATTATCTTGGTCATCTTGCGGTGGTGCGTTGACGGGGACACGAGACAGGCAGTAGGCGTCGGAGTGCTTTCTTCCAGACTTGCAAACTACGGATATGTCGAATTCTTGCAGTCTCAGGCTCCACCATGCGAGACGATCCGAAGGGTCTTTCAAGTTTGCCAGCCAACACAAGGAGTGGTGGTCGCTTACAACTTTGAAGGGCCTGCCATAAAGGTAGCGGTGAAACTTTCATGTAGCCCAGATGATAGGAAGACAAACCTTTTCTGTAGTAGAATTGTTGGCCTTTGCGTTTGATAGCAACGTACTGGCATAACCGGTGACCCTTTCCTGTCCGTCAGTCCTCTGCACAAGAACGGTGCCAAGTCTTGCACTGCTTGCGCCGGTATGTATTTCTGTTTCGGCGAATTCGGAAATGCGCAAATAACGGAGGCGTCTGCAGACGTCGTTTATTTCATGAGATGATTCCTCCTGCGGCGTTTCCCACCTGGTAAAGTTAGTGAGTGGCTCGGCGATTCGGGCACAGTTGTCAACGAACCACCTGTAAAAGGCGCAGAGGCTGAGAAATCGACGGGCGGCTTTCTTGTTGGCGGGTGGAGGGAATGCAGCGATGGTGATTGTCTTCTGCGGGTCAGAATTTTCACCGGACTTGCTTATCACGTGGCCCAAGAACATGAGTACCTTGTACGCGAAGCGGCACTTCTCTGGCTTGAGGGTGAGTTCGGAGGTCTTGATAGCTTGAAGTACAGCTTAAAGGCACTGAAGATGCCCGGCGGAGCTTGACGAAAACACGACGACATCGTCCAAGTACCCGAAGCAAGTCTGCCACTTTAATCCAGCCAGTAAAGTATACACAGCGCGTTGAAAAGTTGTGGGGGCCGAGCGAAGACCAAAAGCCGTCGCCTTGAATTCAAGGAGGCCGTCTGGTGTTATAAAGGCGGTCTTCTCTCTGTGTCTCTCGTCAATTTCAATTTGCTTATAGCCGGTGTTGAGGTCCGTTGACGAAAAATACCTCGCGTTGTGGGGAAGATCTAGAGTGTCATCTATCCGTGGGAGAGGGTACACATCCTTTGTGATTTTGTTTAGGAGACAATAATTGACGCAGAAGCGCAGGGTGCCATCCTTCTTCTTCACAAGCACCACAGGTGGCACCCACGGACTCTTGGAAGACTGATGTATGATGTCGTCACGTAGCATTTCGTCGACTTGCTTTCTTATTGGCTTCCGCTCTGACATCGAAACTCTGGACGGGCTCTGACAGAGTGGTCTGGCACTCTCCTCTGCTATGATGTGATGTTTTGCTACTGATGTCTGCCGAATTTTCGACGACCATAAAAAGCAGTCGTCGTAATGCCGGAGCAGGCTTTTCAGCCTTTCTTGCTTATTCTTTGGAAGCCTCGGATTGACGTCGAAATTCTCGTGGAGACCTTGATTCTTCGAAGCAGGTTCAGTAGACTCAGCGAGGGCAATAGAATTTGTGGCTTCCACAATTTGTTTAAAATAGGCAACCGTCATGTCTTTGATCACGTGTTTATACTCGTTGCTGAAGTTTTTGAGCATCACTGTTGCTTTCCCCCATCTCAGCTTGGCTATTCGTCTTGTGACGTGAATCTCACGGTTGATCAACAGCTGCTGGTCGCTTTCAACGACACCTTGCAGGTATACGTTGATTTCTGAGAGCCGGTGTAAAAGCGAGAGGGAATGGTTATTTAATATTCCAGTACATTCAATACCTCTTTCCGGACGGAGTGTGCGCCGGTAGGGCTTGTTCTGTTGGCAGTGTTATTGACTTGGAGCTCAGATCAATGACCGCTCTACGAAGGCTTAAAAAATTCATACAAAGAATCACATCTCTCAAGCACCACTTTAGTACTACAAGGCTTGCGAGGTAAATTTGGTTAACGCAGACTCTCGATGTATAGATTCCCTCCGTGGTGTTACTAGATGGCCTCCAGCTGTTATAATTTCGGGTCCTTCTCTGGCGTGCCTGACTTTCTTTCACTTCGTGCTAACGCTCCACTGATGACAGAATAGTCCGCTGCGGTGTCGACGAGAGCTGTCACACTGCGGCTGATGATAAGAACGTCGAGGTTGCTAGTTTGCGGTCTGACGTTGCAGTTTGGTTGTGGGGTCAGATTACAGCTGCGCCGCCTTGTACCACTGCTTCGACGCTGCGTCATCAAGCCGTAATCTGGCCGCGAATTTTCGACGTCGGAACTACGTTGATGTTTTGGCGGGATCTTGTGATTTTGTCGTGACATTGTCGTTGGCGGCGGAGGATCTTCGGAAGTTTGTCGTACAGCAACCGCTGCCCTTAAGCCGGTTTCACATGCGAGCGATTTTGCTCCAAAAGCGGAGCGGCAGTCACCGCGCGAGGCCAAAACAGGTTTCTACCACGACCAATGTTTGCTCTAGTGAAATTCACCAGAGTTGGAAAATTCGCTGGCGGCAGAAGCGGCAGAGCGAATAGTGATGTCTTTTGACACGTGATACCAGGGGCCAAGTCGAGGAGTGAACTAAGATCACCTAAAACCTGTCTTCCAAACCGACAGTTTGGAAGACAGGTTTTAGGTGATGTTGCAGCTGTCTGGTGCCAAATACCACGTTTCGATAAGTCAGATTTATGAATCCGAGCAAAAGCTGAGACTTCAGACGCTACTTGATCTTCCCAACTTGGATGCCATTGCACCTTGCATTCCAACCACTGATATGAAATTCCTTGTTAAGCGGTTTGATGTTGCAGTGATGGAAGATGACGTGAAGGAGAAGGAAAAAATGTTACCAGCTATTACATGTGTAGCAGGATATTGTGCATATGCTGCAGTTAGAAAACTTGCCTGCTCTTCCTGCCAGCAAAACTTGACTGTTGAGAATCGGACCATTGAACTGGATGATGATGTGCTGATAGCTAATGCAACGCGTGGTGGACTAAAATTTCCAAAAGCGGTAGTTGTGAATGCCGTACTCACAATGGAAATTGTATTGACAAGCTGAGAAGTCCGAAGTACGCATCACAATTTTTTGCTTGCGCAAAACAAAAAGAAGTTTTTGTAAGCCTCGCGACTTTCCTTGTTGAATGCAATGAAGACTTGGATATCTGCGGTGGCCACTCACCTGAACTTGTCTTAAACTATGTTTTCAGTGCTGCTGCCAATACACTGCTGAATAAATTGTGCAAAGTTCAAAATAACAAGCTGAATGAAAGGAAGGCTGCAAAGCGGAACAAAGTTGAAAATAAAGGAACTGAAAGCAAGACTGCGAAGCGGAAGCTCAGCACTCTTCAAGCATAATCTTCTTTCTTATGAACTGTTCTGCCTGTTTGGATTATGATGTATCATAAATAAATATGTCTCACAACGAAAATTTAAGCCTCTTTTAAACTGAACGAAATGGCTGTGCATGTTGTTAAAAATTTCACGAGTGTCTGATGAATTATTTCAAGCCAGCGTTTAGTTAAAACATACTGAAAATATTCCTTATACAAATATTCTGTGCACTCCAAAACCGCGAAAATAAGAATAATAATGTAGGGAAAATGCCATTCTGGAACGAAAAAGCGTAGCATTGGGTGAAGCCGACTTTTAGGCTGATCTCACTGCCATGACGTCACGCAGCCCTGCACATGCCTTCTCTAGTTCTAGGTGGTGTTAGTTGAACGCGCGCGCTGCAGGGAACTCGCTTCACAGAACTCGCTCCGGCTGAGTAACAGACGACATCCGTCCTCTCCCCGGCTCACAAATGTCTCGCGCTGCTTTCAACGAGTTGCTCATTGCAGAAGTTGTGAAACGACCTCTTCTTTGGGACGTCAAGATGAAGGATTTTCGCAAGAAGCATAAGAAGAGCATTATTTGGGAAAAAAAAATTGCCGAGCTTCTTAAGAAATATCATGCTTTTGTAAAGTAAAAGTCGTCGCTTGAACTGGCCATGTTCACTGGTGAAGTGGAAGTGCAACTTTTTTCCTTTTGTTGCTCTCGAAGATGCTTCCACCGGAGTGACAATCGTGTGCCGTACCTTTTTTTTGTTTGAATAATATTATTACCACTTTCCTTTTTTGAATTTTCATCGAATGTTACTCCCACATAGAGGAGCCGCATGACACGCCGTACTTCTGTGTCGCAGCCAATGTTGCTGGTTTAACAAACGATGAATTTTGTTGACGGTGCACAGATGAAAGAGTTCACACGAACGAGAGAGCAAGGGCGGGTGCTACGACAGTCGACTTGAGAAGCAGCATTCCACACAAGTGACTGAAAAGGAATTTCGTGATGTGACTCAGCAAAGAAAGAGCGCGAAGCAAATGTGTGTTGCGTGAAATGATGTGATACTTTGGCTTTCCTGCTCACCACCGCAGCAAAACTCGCTGCGTAGTCCCTGACCTGGGCCGCGCACAAGTGTATATACAGCAGCCAAAAAACCGGGACAACGAGAGTATCACGTATGCCATACTACCTGCCATTGGTGAAACTCTTTTTGATGTGCTTTACTGAATCATTGAAAAGCCTAAGAGGCTAACCATTTATGGTGGAAACATGCAAAATCGGGCGTCATAAGAAATGTAGACCATTCGTAAAATGCCGAAGAAGAGCTTGTTCGCCTATGCCACAGGATGACCACAAACACGGTCGAAGCTTACCACTAAGAGTTTTTATATAAAACTTTTATTTTGTCCCCAGCGAACAGGTTAAATCCCAAAGTTCAACTACATCCCACAGTTAAATCGCTGGAAGCAAAAGAAATGAATCACAGAAACATGAGAAGTGCTGCGCAAAACACGCTCGCAGTTCTTAAGCATTCACCTAGCTGGAACAGCTGTCTAATAAAACCATACCAGTGCAGTTCACACTGTGTATTGGCATGATATTTGAACTGGTTTCAGTGTGCTATTACGTTTTTTTTTCTTTTCCGTATTGTTAATTTTTGGGTACTGTTCTGTATTATTATTTATTTTTCGCTGCAGAACTTTGTGATATGGAGTAGCTGAGGCAATAGGCACCTCAACCTCTCCACATCAAAACAGTTAAAACAGAACAGAACAGAACAGAACCATACCAGCAAACTTTTTCGTTTGCTTCTCCATGGTCAGTTATATGAGCACGCAGCAAAAACCATACGTTAAAAAGCCAGGTCAAAACAAAAAAAGCAACTGCAAACGTTGCTTACTTGTTATAAGATTCATGTTACACTTAGTTCAATCCGTGTACAGACGCGTAAAAGTCGAGCGGGTATTGATGATGAACTTCTCAGCACACGGGTGCAAAAGGAAGGACACTTGTACGAGAGCGCGGCTTTTAGATACTACTGAAAACAGCGGTTTACCGATGCCTTGCGCGGACAGCACTGCCCGCTAGAGCGGCGGGCGTCGCGCAACAGCAGCGGTAGCAGCGGCGCATGTGAAACGAACGCGGATGATTCCACGAGAGATCAACACGGGTCCAAAAGCTGATATTTTAGATTTCATTGAGTATTTTATATTTCGCGCACCTCTCACCAGGTAGCCCGAAAGTCAACTTCGTTTTATTATTAACGGCATAACTAACGAGAAAAAAAAATATTTCACACTTCACCAACACGAAGGCACCAACTTCGTCACCTGACATTTTCGAAAATTGCAGATTCTATAAAAAGACAAATATTTTTGTTTCAAGGAAGATATTTTTTACCTGAAATTTGTGTCTATTGAAGAATGAATTCATGCGGTTTCAAGTTTGCAGACCTTAAAAAATAGCTTTTAAGTATGTCTAATTTTGTGACAGTTTAAAACAAATTACCTATTCCCCATTTTTTTTCTCCGAAAGCAATGCAAGCAGCGTTTTCAAACTTGACGTGTTTTAAGGATATAGTGTGTTTATTAGGTGCATAAACTATTGCTGTCGTAGGGCAAATATAAATTTCTATATATTGCCTCAAAGTTCTCATATTGGCAAAAGTGTACTCCACTGAATTTGAATAATAAAAAAAACCCTTCTTCAAGTTTTCTCAAAATCTCGTAAATAGACAACCGAAGGCCATCTACAGTAATAGAGAAAAACATGTTTCATTATTTTGTTTTTAGCGACAATATTCGTGGTACAAATCAGAGCTTTTTGAGAAAGCGCTGATAAGTTGAGAAATCTAGAAATCAGAACGGAAAAGCAGCAATGAGCTTCAAACGCGAGTAAACGCGACCAAATTTGGTGAAGAAAGGCTGTTTTAGCAGATAGGAGTAACTATTTTAAACACGATATTCTACAGTATATGAATTCACTCTTATACGTAGACACTGAGACTTCTAATATGCGGTGCCTCCCCATTACTGACACACAGATGGAGCTGCTGTGACGGCCATGTGTTTCCAACACGTTGGGTAAGAGAACTGAATGTTGAATGAGGTCATAACAAATTTTTATCATTTGGGGCACGAAGACTGCCGCATTAGACTGAAGAACACGGTTTGGGCCAAGTGGTCATCCGTCGTCTGCTCTACAGATGAATTGCTGTGCGCCTCATCTCGGAGACAATGCTTTAGATCATATGGTTCAAAGTAGGGACAAAGATTACACCTCCCGTAGTTTAATTGACAAAGACATTGTGAAATTCATTTTAACGTACTATACTTCAGTTTTGCATTTGCACTGCGGATACTTGCGCATGCTCTTTTACATCTGCTCTCATTAAAGGTGAGAGACATAGGAACAGATGACAGATAGATCACTTTCGTGCTGCTGGTTTCACGCATAGCTGCATTGCCAGTAATTTGAGCCTCAAGGAGCGTGGCGATGGCTGACTACTTCAGCCGGGATAGAGTTTTTTGTTCAGATTACCTCATGTTGCATAAAAAGAAAATACCTTATCAAAGAAACTTCCGCAAGGTCGAAGACATCGGCCTGTTTGCCCTCCAGAAGCTTTCGCCGAAAGCTGCCCACCATGCCCATAACAACGACCACGTCTGCCAGAACTGCTTCAGACGTCTCAGAGATATGCTGTCTTTCATCTAATGGCTTCTCAGCTGAAACAGCTGATGAGTTTTTGCCGGAAGAAGAAACAGGCAGAAGTCAAGAGCGGTGCGTAAACACGCCTGAAGCATTGTCACATATGCGACTGGAGAAGCTGCATGCGCAAAATAGCTAAGTTCATGCAGAGCCAAGACAACTTAGCAGCAATTCTACAGTAACCATGAAATGCCACTGTAACGTGTGTATAACTGCCACTTTCAACCATCAGATCTAAAATGCAGTGTGTGTGCCCAGTAGTTCAAGAACTTCAAGCAAGTCTATGAAGCGCGTTCTTCGTGTAAAGAGCACATGCGTTTCTTGACACTGTTGCCGAGTGATATAGAGCGCCGAAAACTCCAAGCGCTTATACCAAACTTGTCAGCTTACATGTTATACAGATCCCGACGCTGGCGCGCAAAACACGGGATATGGTTAGCACCAAATGCGGTAAAAAGGACACGGCTGAACCCAATGGACGTCCAGACAGCTATGACTTACTACTCCAAAGATGAGTATAGCTGCTCTCGGCAGAGTCCCAAAAAAAGATGTAGTATCTATTATCATTGAGGGAAAAAAGGAGCTTGTTTCGAAAACGTTTATGACCCGTTTGGTGCGAGAGGCTTACCGTCTCTTTAGAGAAGCTAATCCGAACACGTCTATATGGCTCTCAAAGTTTTATTCACTGAGGTCGAAGTGGGTTCTTCTTGCACCACACCATGAAGTGTGCCTTTGTATATACTGTGCTAATGCCACGGAGTGTGTTTCTGCCCTACAAGACGTCACCGATGATGCCTACGCGGGGGACTTCTTGAAAGAACTGTCTTTGCAGCTCCCCTACAAGTGATTGTTTTTTAGGCCATTGTGACTATTGTGCTAAGGAGGACGCTCTGAAAGCCACATGTTTAAGAATACCTGAAGATATTGAGGTAGCCTATGCAGTATGGGAAAATGGCGATCTAGTAAAAAAAAACAGCCCAGGCAAGTGCTTTTCTTCGAGAGCTAAGTTTGTGGTTTGTGAAGTGGATTACCCATGATTAAATAAGATACATTCAAGAATCAGCAATACGCCTGGCGAAACAGAACCAAGAAAAAGAATCTTGCATATTTCACTCTGATTTTGCCGAAAATTGGACAGCCATTTTACTGAATGAGCTACAGTCATATCACTGGCACAAAAGACAGGTGTCTATATTCACGTGTGTCGTCACAAGGAAGCAATCAATTCAAAGTTTTGCCGTCATCAATGATGACACATGCCATGATGCTGCACATGCCTGTTTTGCTCTACAAATACTCCACAACTATATGAAGGAACAACTTAAGTCTGACACGCAGGTTACTTTTGTTTCTGATGGTACATGCAGTCACATCAAAAACAAGTACCAGTTGTTCGAGTTATGTCAGAAAGATCATATATCAACAAAGTGGATTTTTTTCGGCCACAGGACATGGCAAGAACTCTTGTGACGGCGTTGGTGGCCTACTAAAGCATCAGGCTACGCTCTACCACCTCAGAGCGGCAAGCTCAGCTGGGATTATGTCAGCATCCCAAATGGTGGCGCAAATGAGCGCGAAGCTCAAGAATGCCTAGCTGCTGTGTGCAAATGCAGACGAGCTAGAAACATTCCGGCAGTTTAAGAAGAGCAAATGGAAATCGTTGCCACGTGTTCCAGGCATACGTTCTTGGCATGTTTGGTTAAGCACATCTGAGGGCACTGATCGTGGTCGTGTTTTATTAGCGTCACGTATCACAGTAAAAATTT
Source organism: Rhipicephalus microplus (assembly GCF_043290135.1). NCBI lineage: Eukaryota > Metazoa > Arthropoda > Arachnida > Ixodida > Ixodidae > Rhipicephalus > Rhipicephalus microplus. The sequence continues at coordinate 52,945,340 of NC_134707.1, forward strand.
TTGCACCCCTATGGGTGTAAAAAGGTGTTTTACAGATTTACACCCTTTTTTAATGAATGTAACACCCTTTTTTGCGGGTACATCCTCAGAAGAGGGTGTAATGTGCATAAGGGTGTTATGCCGTTCGTGAGGGTGTTGAAGAACAGAAGGGTGTACACCTATAATAGTTGCAATAAAAATTGTTCCGTTTAACGTCCCAAAGTTGTCATATAATCATTAGAGACGCCGTACCAAAGGTCTCCGAAATTTTAAACCACCTGGGGTTATACTTAATGTGCACCTAAGTCTAACTACACAGGTCTCGCACTATTTCTCGTCCACCAAAAATGTGGCCGCCTTGAACTGCCGGGATTCGATCCTGCGACTTGCGGGTCAACAGTTCAGCACCATAAGCACCAGACCACTGGCGCGGGAGTGCAAGTGCAAGAATAGAGCTGCATCCATGCTTGCAAATAAAATACCACGCATAGCGCAAGGAATGCCTTTCCTATAGGATAACAATGTCGTAGGGATGAAAAAAATCAAGGAAATGATTGAGGCATTGTCAACATTTTACAGAACACTCTAAGAATAATTGAGAAAATGTAAAAGAGACTAATTTCTTCTCGCACTGTATGATTCGACATGCTTTGCCACTTTATATCGTCCACATTATATGTGAATGAAAGAATGGGCTGTCACGATCTACAGACAGCACATATTCATATGCAGAAGCAATTGAGAAAAAAAGCTTGAATTTATTACAAAAACCCTTGCTCGGTCAAAAGCCGTTCGAATGCAAGTCGTTTTCCCAAGATTATTGAAGACGACACGTGCTTCGTCGAAAAATAAAACAATCCACAGTATACCTTCTGCAACCATGCGGAGCACGGGAAGTGATGCTTTAGGTCAAGAAATAAAGGTCAGAGAATGGCATGGTCAGTGCACGCAGCGCCTACGAGAGGAGGGGAGACGCGCCTCTCGCCCCCGCACGCACACACACACACACACACACACACATACATATATATATATATATATATATATATATATATATATATATATATATATATATATATATATATATAAATATATATATATATATTTATTTATTTATATATATATATACATATATATATATATATACATAGTGTGGGACACTGCGACCCGCACCGTAAAACTTGTATTTGCTATATATTCAGTTTGACATCCCTTCGAGGGGGGGGGGGGTGTATGAGGTGATCAGCAGGGGGCACTGCAACCCCCAACCCCCGTCGAGTTACAGTGCCCATCTCTATTTCTCCATGTACCTATAGGGATTTAAGTTGCCCCGTAAGTGACCAAGGGCCGCCCCCGCCCCCTACCCCCGTGGTGGGCACGCCTATGCATAGGCACCATCTATCTTTGCAATAAAAGTTTGTGTGTAAATGTGTGCGTCAACAATAGTATATTTATAATTCAAGAACATGAGTGTTTTAGGTGATTATTACCGTTGTTGTTCATTTGTTAAAAATGCATTGTACCTGCAAGCGTTTCAAACTTCGCGCGCTAAATTTATACGCGCGTTAATTTTGTTTGTTCGTGAAGATAAAACTCATTTTCCCTTAGTTATTATGGTATGTGTATTTCCGTTTACTTTTTATACTTAATTGCCTCACCAAAGCATTTTAGTGCACCATTGTACGTCTGCGGAGCTGTAACCACGATACTTGTTCGGGCGTGTTTGCTCGCTGCCGTCGCTGGTCGGGCGCCTCGCAGCTGGTCGGTACTACATTGATTTTTCTAGTTTTTTGAGGTGTGCTTGTGCGCTGCGTTCGTGTTTCGTGTTCTTCGGGTGCTGCCTATTACGAAGGTGAACTCTACTCAAGCGAGGACGTGTAGCGTCGCATTTTGGGACACTCGCCAGGTACGTACCACATTCCTGCTGTCTGCGCTTTGTCCACACCGAGAGCGTGATAACGACGCCATGCTACGTTTTAGGAGCGAAGCTCCTTAAGGCGTGGGCTGTGCGTCCCCTGTATGTAGCCACCTCTCGTTCAGTTCTAAGTATTACGCTAGCCACCGCCCGATCTAAAAGGTACAGCCATATCCATCCGTCCATCCGTCCATTGGTCCGTCCATCCATCCATCCATCCATCCATCCATCCATCCATCCATCCATCCATCCATCCATCCGTCCGTCCGTCCGTCCGTCCGTCCGTCCGTCCGTCCATCCATCCATCCATCCGTCCGTCCGTCCGTCCGTCCGTCCGTCCGTCCGTCCATCCATCCATCCATCCGTCCATCCGTCCATCCGTCTATCCGTTCGTCCGTCCGTCCGTCCGTCCGTCCGTCCGTCCAAAAGATGCAAGAAGTTATAAACTAGACGGCGGTACGTGTACTTGATTATGAAAGATGCGAGGTGTTATAAAATAGGAAAGATGCCACATATGGCGCGTGTCATCGTTCGATATAGTGCGGCGACGTACGCTAGGGGGAGCGTTGCAATAAAATTGAGTGGGCAAAATGTACGGGGGATTCATGGTTTACCAGGTTTACCTCCGGAGCTTCGCCCACTCATCATCATTCACTTCGTGGATATGGCGGCATTTTTTTCCGTTACATGTAGGCGATAAGTGAGGTTTTTTAACGTAGCGAACCTGTTTGTGTGTGTCGTTTCATCAGGATGAAGGCGTTTTTATGGGAAGTCAAGCGTGGGCGAGCTCTTTCTTTCGATTCAAGCATGCTTCGGTGTGTGAAGCACATGGCGCGTGCGTGCGCAGTGGGAATTCGGCGGCGGGTTTGTGCGAGTTGTGACGGCGCCCGCCTCTGTCGCCAGTAGTGTTGGCAGGGGGCCCTGCTCGCGATGGACCAATATTTTGGTTAAATAATTGTTGGACGAAGAGGGCATTTGTTAGCTGTAGGCGTTATTACGCCTAGGGCGCGTGTGTTTGGATCCCTTAACTTGAGGATTTTTTTTTGCATGCCTGTTCATATTGTGTGCTACAGGAGTCATCGGGTTCATATATTGTTCGTCCAAAACAGTTTGAAAACAGTTTCATATGTTGTACGTCCTTTTTTTAAACTGCTATCAGAAATTTCTGCGGGTAGCCGAACATATGCCGGTGTATGCATCCACGCCGGCACGCATCTTTGAACTACCTTGTTACTCGAGTTCGCGTGCTGCATGCTGCCTCGTCTTAGATACGGCTCGCAAGGCTTGCACGTATATACGCTTAGGTGTTTAGGTAGCCCGTTTAGTCAAATCTGAGCTTACGTTATACACCCGCAACATAGGTTGCCTGATGCGTTCGGGACCCATGAATTTTGAGCCGTTCGTTAAACTTGAATTGTATTTCCGAACAAAATTTTCATGGCTTATTGGGGCCGAATAACTGTAGCTTGACTGTGCGAGCCCTAATTTGATCAGTAGTTCATGCGGTAGAGCACATTTTATTTTATCCAGCTTGTTTTCGCTATGCTTAGAGTTCATTACTTTGTGGTGGTTTATTAAATATTGTATGTGCCTCGCCCAAACATTGTGTTCAAACTTTGCTAAGCACTTTTACTTGTACGAACAGTAAGGACAGTTTAGACCACCACCTCCAACGACATTTAATAACAGATTACAAGCTTATGCCCGTCTGCTCAGAAACTCACATGAAAACATTGAAAAACCACACACTGGCCACAAATAAAAGCACAGTCTTTGTCACTTGTGAATAGGGCTCCTATGTGGGGGCCGAAACGTCCTGCTTTCAATAGGGGTCAGCATGTTGTTTTAATTGTCTTCACATCAAATGACAAGCTTAAGTAAATTCTATAAGCATGCGCTACAGTTATAGAAGGGATCTGTGGTGTTCGGAGAAACGAATGAATTATTTGACGTTCAAAACTTGCAATAATGTTATACATCATAGTATGCATACATAAGGCATGCACATGTTACTGTGAAAATCGGACAGTATGTTCAACTGACAATCATGAATATAGGCTACATGTTTTTAACCTGTTGGCATTGATGCAATTACACAACTTCAGCAATCAGTCTCGCCAAATGTTTATTGTGTATTGCTAAATCGTGACCAATGCTTTCTAGTATTCTTGTTACTGAGAATGTTGCAGAAGCTTGCATGCTTTATTGGGATGGTATTTAGCTCAAGATGGGTGCATTGTATTAGCATTTCCATATTCTTTCCCATTATTTATTAGACAGCCTGTAATGAGGGGTATGTAGGGATGAGTGAGGGGCACTACCTTTTTAGCCACCTGGAATCATTGAATTAACAGCCATAATTTAACAGTTGACAATAGTAATTTAGTGAAACCAATTTTCTATGTTATTGGCATAATCGTCCTAATGTAGGCAGCCAGAAGAAAGGTACATTAGTTGTGTTCAAACTAAATTTTGTAATTTAATTTTGTATTACTTCCAATGGATACTTGATCAAAGTGCATACCGTCATGTACGCGCTGCCCTATTAATGAATTGGCATGTATACGCACTATGCCAGAGCGCTATTCAAGTACATTTAGTTACACATCTGTTATGTGGAAAATGCATATTCTTTCGTAAGGTTGCAGCTATGTTCGTCAAAAACATTGAGGATGTTTTTGTTGTAACATGTCTGGTTTTCGTACATCCTACTCTTTTAAAACACAACGTTCCAGTTCCTTCTAAATAGAGTTCCAAATTCTGCTTCGCCAACAGACACATCAGTAAATTGTTTTTTTTGTTTCTCTCGCAGCCTATACATGCTCGTCGTAGGAAGAGAGTGTGGGAGACGTCTGGAATAGCCCATCATCAAGGCTGGCTCGTGGAAAATTTGACTGCTGGTGCACATCAGCAGCGCATGGCTTCTGTTTCTTCTGAAAAGCGAGCTGCAGAGAGCCACCTGGTAGCTGTATTCAAGGAGCACAAAGGTTCAGGGTGTTCAAAGTTAACCCTTTTGTTTTTTCTTAAAAGAGAAGTCAGCGCTGTAAGTTATGTATGTAAAAGCCACCTCTGCTGATAGCTATGTATCCAGGAGGATGCAATGTGAGACGATAATTATCACTGTCAGTGGTGCCATTAAGTTTTATTAATCAACCCAATAGTGACTGCAGCAGGAGATCATGTATGTGCTAAAATTTAGCCAGTCACATTTATACATATTATCATTTGTAAGAATTCTAGCATGCCTGTGCTCAGATATCCTGCTGGAAATTTAGTTGCGGCTTGCATTATTATGTGTGCAGGACAGTGAGCACAAGCACAGAATCTCTATTTCATGCATATAATCTAACCGTGGGTGGAAGGCATGGGCAAACATTAAAATGGTTACTCTTGCTATTCGCTGGTGATAGCAAGAACCGACTGCTCGTATATTTTGCTGAACCTCACTGCCTTGCGTGCGTAATCATGAAAAGCAAAATTACTTTCAAACGGGATATCTAGGAGCATAAACATAATCAAAAAAGTTTTCCAAATGGGGCTGTGTAGAAACACGACTGCCTCCAACTTTTTAATGCAAACATACCTGCTTATTTGTGTTACTGAAATTTCAATATTTTTGGTTGATTGGGCAGATGACATCATTATTTTATTACTTTGTGTCCCCCTGGACACAATCTGCCAAGGTGTTTTTCTGTTCTTAAGGCTAAAATTCAATGTAACTAGGCAGCGCATTTATGAATCTGTCAGTGCTACTTACTGAGCTCTTTATTGGATATTTTGTTTTTTCCAAGATCTACTGAGTGAGTTGCTCGCCAGACTCACATGTCATGTTAATTGACGCCTTATGTGCAATTGGCCATTTAAAAACACTTTTTGTGTTGTGAGAAAAAGTAGCACATTAATGATTTTATATTCAGTGTAACCTTCACTGAATGTTCTAATATATTTTGTTACCTTGTTATTTCAGTGCCTTTGGGAAGTTCAAAAGGGAATCAAGTGTTTTCCTATTGTCATACTTCATCATACCTAAATTTGCCAATAGCAAACTATTTCGGATATTTTACAGTGATACATAGTCATGTTTAACATTGTTAATGATAACTGATAGAAGGCATACTAGAATATTGTAACGTGAGTCCTTGGATCGGGGGGGGGGGTTGAATGGTGAATTTTTTCAACTACATATTAATATCTGCTTGCTTTATTTCATGTCAAGTGTAATGAGAATAATATTTACTGAGGTTAACGTGTTAAAACCACGATATAATTATCAGGGACACTGGAGTGGAGGGTTTCAGATATTTTGACAACCTGGGGTTCTTTAAAATGCATCCACGTTGTTGCGACGCGCGCCTCCGACGACGTTACGAAGGGCGCCTCAAAATCTCACCGCTGCAACCACTGTTTCGAAAGACGGCGACGCCAACACGGTCCCGAAGGCGCCACTGCTTCGAATTCCACCGGGAAGGTTACCAGCCGTTTGGTAGCGTAGGTTTCTCAGCTCGTGACTGCTTCTGTGCAGAGCTGATAGACGAGCGGACGAGATGACGGTGAGTTAAACAGGGTTTATGTACAGCATATATACAGAGGCGTTACAAATTCGGCACTGGGGCCGACAGAGACTCGAAGAGTCGAGCTCTCGTCTCTAACACATAGGTCTGCTCTCAAATAAGACTGCTGTCAAAGGGGTCTCTTCGTTCGACGCGCCGCAGGGCTTCTTTTATATGCACCGGGTCCAACCCGAATGTCCAACCAGAAGCGCCGCTGGTCGCGAGGTCAGAATCCTCCAATGAGGTCACCGCTGGGCCGCGTCCTTCTTTCTCATCGAATCTGGAGAGGCTGCGCTGCAGGTGGCTGCACCCAAGAACGAGTGACGTCACCGCGCATTGCGTCAGCCGCCCCCCCCCCCAGACAGGAAGACGCCAGTTGTTTACTCGACGGCCGCGCTGGCTGCGCTGACTCACTGCACGTGCGCGCCAGAAAGGCGCCGCGAGTGTTTACGCCGTTGAGTTGTTCGCGTCAGGCGGGCTGGCATTGACACAGATTGCCTTTTTCAGAGGCACGGACGTTCGCTGTGGACTCGCAGGCATAACAGCGCCCCCGCCGCCAGACAATGCGCCGAAAAGACGAGCTGCTTCCACGTGGCTCGGATGACAGGCGCGCTCGTTCGCCAGGTCCCTCCAGGTTCGCCTCCAGGGCCATGGGGAGAATGCAGCTCCAGACTCCGTTCCGGGAACACATCCCATTCTTGAGGACGGATCCTAGCTCCACTGGCTTGTCGCCACAACTTGTCGACCAGCTTCGCTCGTCTCTTCTGACAATCCTTGGTTTCAGCACTTGTCGATGGTTCTGCAACTTGTCAAGAACGGTTCGACAACAGACAACACACGACACAAGCAAGTGCCCTTGGTCACCCGACAGAACACCAGACAAAGTATAGTACAACATATACCTAGCTATGTGTCTATCGGAATTTCGTTCCCTCTACATCAAGAGGCACATGTGGGACACAAGACTCTTAATTGAGAACTCAATTTTTTCCCACGTACAACAGCGTAACAAATTAGAATACCACCTAAAGTTGGCCCCTTGAGATCACTCTGAACGAGAGCGCTCAGCCCAGGTCTTGATGAGGACAAAATTTTGCCCCGAATCACCAGCGAGAAACCGAAAGTTTGAGAGGGTACTAGCTAGAACGCACTGCTGAATGCACCTGCATTAGCGTTAGGCTTTCCTTTTTTTTTAGCGAACGTCAAAGTTGTGCAATTGGAGCATCATGCTCCACCTCAGTAACCAGTCACTTTTAGGCAACGATACCTATGCGGTACCAAGAGCGGCTCACCCTTGCGATGTTGCACAGGGGAACAACAATACGGCTTGCTACGGATTGACTCCTCACCGCTTAGCTCGATATCGTGTTCGATCACCCTCGTGTTTCCGGGGCGGTCCGAAAACACGTCTCCAAACTCCGAAACAATCCTTTTCAGGTCCTCCTTCCGGACTTCACTTTACCTAGGCTCTAGGTTTATCTGCTCCCAGATTACTTTCGATCCCCCTTCGATTACCTCACAAGAACTAAAAATTTCTGCTCCCTCTTCCTCTGAAGCATTCAAAAACAGATTTACGACTGCTTTCAAGTTACTGCGGTAAATTTTGTTCTCACCTCATAATTGGTATCGGAAAGCTTACATATTACTTTGGCGGGTCCTTCCCAATGAATCTCAAGCTTGTGCCTTTTGAACGGCCGCAGCAGCATTACCTGACTTCCTACTTCAAAAGCACGCTTCTTCGCCGATTTGTCGTAGTACTCCTTCGACAACATTTGTGAAGCTTTCATGTAGCTTTCCTCTAGCGCTTTAATCGAGAGGTCCTCACGCTGCTCTTAAATGAGCGTCTCTCGATCAACCCTCGACAGCTCGCTCCAACTTTCCGCTACAGGCGAGAGCGTTGCATCCCTCTCGCTCCGACTCAATGGTGCCTTGTCGTCTCCTCCTGCTACGCATACCGCGCCGGTCGCTTCGGCGACGGGCCGCTCGAGTGACTGCTCACATGACACACACGGAGAATCTTGTGTCTGAGATTCCGTCGACTCGCCGCCAAGATCACACAGATCTGCTACTTTTGAATTTGTTTTACCACACAGAACAAGATCAAGCTCTCGCGAAAGCTTCCGCGCTTGCGATCGCGTGAGGGCCATGTACGCCAAGTTGGGGAAGAACGATTTATCCTGCTCTTTAAGAAGCTGCTCTGAGTTGTTAGAGAAAAGATAAGGAAAACGATCGTTTAGCGCGGCAGACACAGCCGCTTCGGTGCGAAACTTACCGAACGGGCCTTCAATGACAACCGTGGCGATTGGTAAGCAAACACTCTGCTCCTCGGCGACTGGCCTGATCCACGCGCATTCTCCTGTCAAGTCATCTGGAGACATCAATGAAGGATGGACAACATCCATGGTTGCCGCTGAGTCTCTAAGTGCTCGGCACGTTTTCCCATTCACCCTAATTTCTTGGAGATACGGCTCCAACAACCACATGTTTTTTTCTGATTCTCGGATTGTTACGAAAGCAAACTTTTCCTGACAGTTTATCACGATATGTCCTTCCTTTTTGCAATTGTAGCAGATTAGCGGCTTCCGTGATTGAAACGCCCGTGTGGTAGAAACCTCACTCGATTTCTCCGCTTCCGTTTGCCATTCCCCTACACTGTCCTTCGTAAGAGACGGGTCCTTCTTGAAATTACGGTGCGGAGCGGGTTTCCGTTGATCAGGTTTCTTTGAAAAGCCCTCTTTTCTTTCATCCTTTTCAACGCGCACTGCCCTGCTATGCAACTTTCGGCGAGTATAATACTCCTCAGCTAACTCTGCTGCCTTGTTTAGCTGTACTTCACCAAGTTTGTCCTGCAGCCAAAGTTTGACATCCTCCTCGATGCAGTGGTAGAATTGCTCCAATGCAACGCATTCCACCACTTTATCGCGGTCGTCATAAACACCTTCGCCCTTGAGCCGTTCAATTAAATCAGCTTTAAGACGAAACGCGAAATCAACGTGTGACTCATTCCCCTTTTTAGCATACCGGAACTTTTGCCTGAAAGCCTCGGGTGACAACTTATAACGTCTCAAGAGCACTTCCTTTACCTCGTCATAGCTCTCAAACGCTTCCCTCGACAAGCAAGTTATCGCGTCGGACACTTCGCCGGGAAGAAGAGCTAACAGGTTCTGCGCCCAAAAAGACCGCTCCAAAGCATTTCGCTCACAGACGTGTTCAAACGTGACGAGATACTTCGCCATGTCCTCGCCTACTACGAACGGTGGCAGTTGGTCCTGAATTCTAAAACCGCTGACCTGAATCGTCGGAGAAGATACGCTAGGCGCCTGCGAACACTGCAGTATTGCCAATTCTATTCGTTTCAACTCGAGGCCCTCCTGTCTCTCAGCTTCCTCACGGCGTTCTCGCCTTTCAGCTTCACGAACTTCTCGCCTTTCAGCTTCTTCACATTCGCGAGCTTCTCGCCTTTTAGCTTCTTCGCGAGCTTCTCGCTTTTCAGCTTCTTCGCGAGCTTCTCGCCTTTCAGCTTCTTCGCGAGCTTCTCGCCTTTCAGCCTCCTCGCGGCGTGCTTTGATATCCACCCAGGCCTCATCGACTTCCTCAGCCGACACTCCCTCATCCTTCATGATCTCAAGGATCGCTTGTTTTCGTTTCGCACGGCCCAAAGTAATGCCGAGTTCCTCACTAATTTCGATGAGTTCCTTCACTTTAAGGTTCTCCACCGTTCACACTAGCCTCTTGCTGTTTGCCCCTGTTAAGAATTTACTTGCCGTACCCACTATAAGTCAACTAGCAAGACGTGCAAGCAATTTTTCACACTCCCGTGTTTACCCCCTCCGCATTAACTTTGGTTTCAAAGCACTTCTATATGCTTGAAACGATCAAAGCTCACTCTAATGCTTCACACAGCCCTTCTCTAAACCACTAAACCTGAGCTAGAGTAGTCTGGTGAACTAAGGGGAAAACATCAGGCACTCACCGCATCGATGTCGCTGACGCCGGCCGATCCCGCAGCTGTCAACTACTGTTGCGACGCGCGCCTCCGACGACGTTACGAAGGGCGCCTCGAAATCTCACCGCTGCAACCACTGTTTCGAAAGACGACGACGCCAACACGGTCCCGAAGGCGCCACTGCTTCAAATTCCACCGGGAAGGTTACCAGCCGTTTGGTAGCGTAGGTTTCTCAGCTCGCGACTGCTTCTGCGCAGAGCTGAGAGACGAGCGGACGAGACGACGGTGAGTTAAACAGGGTTTATGTACATCATATATACAGAGGCGTTACAAATTCGGCACTGGGGCCGACAGAGACTCGAAGAGCCGAGCTCTCCTCTCTAACACATAGGTCTGCTCTCAAATAAGACTGCTGTCAAAGGGGTCTCTTCGACGCGCCGCAGGGCTTCTTTTATATGCACCGGGTCCAACCCGAATGTCCAACCAGAAGCGCCGCTGGTCGCGAGGTCAGAATCCTCCAATGAGGTCGCCGCTGAGCCGCGTCCTTCTTTCTCATCGAATCTGGAGAGGCTGCGCTCTCGGTGGCTGCACCAAGGACGAGTGACGTCGCCGCGCATTGCGTCAGCTGCCCCCCCCCCCAGACAGGAACACGCCAGTTGTTTACTCGACGGGCTCGCTGGCTGCGCTGACTCACTGCACGTGCGCGCCAGAAAGGCGCCGCGAGTGTTTACGCCGTTGAGTTGTTCGCGTCAGGCGCGCTGGCATTGACACAGATTGCCTTTTTCAGAGGCACGGACATTCGCTGTGGACTCGCAGGCATAACAACGTCTAAGCAGACAGGTGTCAAGCATTTCCTCCTTAATCGAAATTGTAGCCACCACAGCCATGGTTTGATTTTGCGGCCTTCAGTTTAGCAGTCAAGGGTTACTTGAAGCGTATATTAGTTGTGGGCTGTGGTCTTGCTTCCACGATGCATCTTAAGTACAGCAGTTTGGTGCCAACCAGGCATCTCTACTAGTGCACTGGTGCTGTCTTTTTGCATTCATAATTTACTGCAATATTTCAGTATTTTATCAAGATGCACTTCTGAGCAGCTCTGCGAAGTGTGTGATGGTGTTTATTACATTCCTAATTTTTTGCAAGAGGTAATGATTGTTGCATGTATTCTGAGTTAGATATGAAGTTACGAATTTTCCTTCTTTTATACTCTGTAAGAGTGTAAAGCCCAACAAGTCACTCTGATATACTTTGCATATTGTACATCAGATGGCTAAATTGTGTGTGCAGAGCTTATATAAACAGCCCTTAGTGTTTAGAATGCCTTGAAAACTGTCTTAGGATCAGAAAAAACTGTTGTGAAGAGTGAAATAGTCTGGGCGAACAGTTGAAGTTCCTCAGATAGGCTGGCTAACATTTCGATAGGACTTCTTTCCTTCTCATCCTTGGCATGTTAGCTTTAAGGGGGTTAGTAGAGACGTCATCTCCTGGTGGTGGTGCGTGTCCTTGTTGGCAATTGCCGTCGGAAAAAAAATTAGAAAGCAAACAAGTGTAGTCCTCACTTCACTTCAAGTTGGCTGGTAGCAATTCACAATGTTCTCGGAGGGTAGAGAAAAAAAGGGAAGCAAAATAGAGGAAATAGGCAAAGTAGGAGCGGTGTGCTGCCGCTACAGACACGAAAAAAGCAAAGAGCTCGAATGTTCGAAGCCAGCAGATGGTCCCCGCGTTTGGCCATCCCAAAGAGTTGCCGACGATAAAGGCCTATGCTGTTCTCGAACATGTATGGATGGGACTTATAAGAAAGCGGTTACAAAAAAGCGCGAGAGAGAAGCAGGCGGCTACCTTTAAATGCTAAGATGTCAAAGGTAAGCGACACCAGATCTGTTCGGAAGAGAATGTGTTTAATTGGGAAAGTCATTGGTTAAAATATGCTTTCACTATCCCCGTAGGTGGCCCGCTCAACAGAATTGCCTCAAGAATTTGGCGGCATGTTAGCAGAGAAATAGGGAAATTCAGAATGCAAAGGAATTGAGCATCAACGAAACACAGAAAGAAAGGAAAAAATGAAAAAAGGCGGGTTGGAGGTAGGTGACACGCTAGCGTTAACAGACGAGGAAAGGAAAAAAGAGACGCAGAGAAATTTGTGGCTTGACATTGACTTAATGGTGCACGGTAGGAGTGTTTTTTGAAGTGACAAAAGAGGACAGATAGCTGTGGTCAAAAGGTTCTGGAAAATAAAAACTTCATAGTTGTGTGTATATAGGCACATGTATATCTATATTTATATATTAAAAAATTTTGAGAGAACATCAATAGTACAACTTGTAGTCTAGGAGCGATTCCATGTAATACCGGTTATGTCTATTTGAAGGTTGAACCTTTCTCGTTTCTAAATGCTGCCGTAATTATGCTATGGCTTTCAGCGATTCCGAATGGCGACGTGCTACATTGATTCGTGATCGGTGTAGGTGCTTACATTTGTTTATCAAATATCATTCCATGTATTTCCTCTCTCATGGTGAGCAGAAATTTGTAGAACATGAAGCTTTGCTTGGTTGAAATTGTGGCCCTGTTGGTTGAAGTGACTGGCTACTGCTTTTGGTAAATTGTGTTTGTGTCTGCACAGTGGCCGTTCAGTCTTACGTGAACTGGCTGCCCAGTTTTGCCTATATATTTCCTTCAGGTGGCACACTTAAGACAGTATATTAGGTTGTTCGAAGTGCAGATGAAGATCGATGGGACCTTGTGAATGTATTCAGATTCTGTGCTTTCTAAGTTGTTAGCCAGCTATATATTTTTACCAGTTGAGCATCTGGGCCGGCCACAGGGACCAAACGTCCTAGTGTTTGCTTTAAGTTTTGCGGGAATTCGCAATGCGTGGCACGTGGCATTTGCAACGCTAACTTAAAGACGTGATTGTTCACGCAAACTTAGACTAGGACGTCTGATCCCTGTGGCCGGCCCAGGTGCTCACCCTGCAAATATATACAGCCGGCTACCACCATAAAAAGCACAGCATCTGACAACACTCACAAGGTCACATAGAGCTTCACCTGCACTTTTAAACAACCTAATATACTTTTCTGGTTGTGCCCGCTGTAGAAAACAATATATAGGCGAAACTGGGCCGCCAATTCACGTAAGACTGAACGGCCACCGTGCAAACACAAAGCACAATTTACCGAAAGTAGTAGCCGGTCACTTCCACCAACAGGACCACAATTTCGAAAAAGCAAAGATTCACGTTCTACAAAATAATTTCCGGTCACCACGAGAGAACAAATACATGAAATCATACATTATACACAAATTTATGTCCCTACACCCATCAGGAATCAATGTTGCACGTGGTAATTTGGAATCGCTGAAAGCCATTGCATAATTGCGGCCGTATTTAGGGACTAGAAACGTTCAACCTTCAAATAGACATAACTGGTATTACATGGAATCACTCCTAACCTACAGATTGTAATAATAATATTCACTCTAAATTTTTAAAATTTTAATTATAGATATGTATGTGTCTATATACACACAACTACAAAGTTTTTGTTTTCGAGAACCTTTCAACCACAACTTTCTTTCCTCTTTTGTCGCTTCAAAAAACACTCCTACCGTGCGCAATTAAGTCATTGCCAAGCCACAAATTTCTCTGCGTCTCTTTTTTCCTTTCCTCGTCTGTTAACACTAGCGTGTCACCTACCACCAATCCGCCTTTTTTTCATTTTTTTCTTTTCTTTTGTGTTTCTCTCGTTGTTGCTTATTCCCTTTGCATTCCGAACTTGCCTATTTCTCTGCAAACATGCCGCCAAATTCTTGAGGCAATTCCGTTGAGCGGGACACCTACGGGGATAGTGAAAGCATATTTTAACCAATGACCTTCCCCAATAAACACGTGGTCTTCCGAACACATCTGGTGTCGCTTACCTTTGACATCTTAGCATTTAAAAGTAGCCGCCTGCTTCTCTCTTGCGCCTTTTTGTAACCTCTTTCTTATGAGTCCCATTCATAGATGTTCGAGAACAGCATTGGCCGTTATCATCGGCAACCCTTGGTGATGGCCAAACGCAGGGACCGTCTGTTGGCTTCGAACATTCAAGCTCTTTGCTTTTTTCGTGTCTGTAGCGGCCACCCATTGGCAGCACACCGCTCCTACTTTGGGTGTTTCCTTTTTTTCCTTTCTTTTTTTCTCCGCCCTCTGAGAACATTCTGAATCACTACCACCCAACTTGAAATGAAGCAAGAACTGCACTCCTCTGCTTTATAGTTTTTTTTTCAGGCTACGATTGCCAACAGGGACACATGCCACCACCAGGACAAGACGTCCTTTACTAACCCCCTTGAATCTAATATGCCAAGAATGAGAAGGCTAGGCACCTTTGACGAAGATAGGTTCTTCTATCGAAACTTTGGTCAGCCTATCTGAGGCATTTCCACCGGTCGGCTCTCATTTTGATTTTGTTGTGAAGAGTGTGTTTTTGAGAAATGGATGCTGATGCTGTCTTTATTACCTAGAAAGATGCTGAAAAATAAAACTTGAAATTTTAATATGTGGTGAAGCTTCATGGGGTGAGGGCTGATCTGTTAATCATCTTTCTTCAGCCGCTGACCTTACCTGTTCGAATATTGGCGGTAAAATGCTCTAACTGTAGTATGTATGAAATATAATAATAAATGTGTTTCCTTTCAGTTGAGAGAAAACGTGTGTTGTGTTACATGTACTTGACATTTATCTTACGCCAATATATGTCTACTTTTAGGAAGTGGGAAAAGATATTTATCAATAAGTGGAAACGATGTCTACCAAAGCAGCTCTGTTATTTTTGTATAATCAGAAAGTTTGAAATGAACTACATGAGGCTGAACTCGCATGGTTTCGCGATACCAAGTGAAACTGCAAATTAAGTTGCTGAAATACGTATATGTCTGCATCCTGCATGAGACGTGTGCACTGTTACGGGTAATAATGTTTTCAATATAATGTGTTATTGTGACTACACAAACGTATGCATACCAAGCACCCTTGCTGTATCAACTCACTGAGCCACCAATTGATATACCGGAGATGCTTATGCTATTTAAAACTAAATATTTGTATTTATTGTGTAACCATAGCAGGCAGTCTAAATTTCTGTAGTCGGCTTTACAAAGAAGGCTTTGAGGAATATCATTGCATTTCAGTAAGCTTACACACACACACACACACACACACACACACACACACACACACACACACATATATATATATATATATATATATATATATATATATATATATATATTGAGATCAAACAGACAATATTGCCAAGGAAAGTAAAGAGGAAGTTATTAGACCGAATTGTAATGTAAATGTGAAGAAAGAAATGTGGGTGAAAAGATAACTTGCCATGGACAGGAACCGAACCTGCGACCTTCGAATAATGCCTTAGTCGAAGGTCGCACACCCTTTCAACACCCTCTTAAAAGGGTGTTGAAGTATAAGAACACCCTAGCATTTTGCTGAACACCCTTCGTGTAGGGTGTTCAGCTAACACCCTTTCAGTAGGGTGTATCTGAAAACACCCATGGGGTGTTACTCTGGCGACAAGCCAGTTTACACCCTTAAGGGTGTAAAAAATTTCACTGTCTACTGTTAAATGTGATCTGCAAAAGATGCAGCCATTTTGAGCGCATCTCTTGTTTCACGCAGTCACCACCAAAATACCAGTGAGGGTACTTCAAGCGCATATGCTTTTTCTAGCGAGACCCAACACTTGCGTTGGAAAATTTTACTGTTTGAGTTTATCTGCAAATATAGACAGATGTTTTGCAACTGAGTTACTGTGTCGAAGATTTCCTCCATTAGCGCTGTGTTTTCAGGAGCATAAATGCGCCTTCATGGGTACGTATTTGTCACAGTGCTAAAACAGCATTTCTTCACCAAATAAGGTCACGTTTATACGCGTTTAAAGCTCATTGCCGCTTTTACGTTACGATTTCTAGATTTCTCTACTTATCAGTGCATTCTCGAAAAGCTCTGACTTGTACCACGAATATTGTCGCTAAAAACAAAATAATGCAACATGTTTTTCTATAATACTGTATGATGGCCTTCGGTTGTCTATTTACGAGATTATATGAAAAATCGAAGATGGGGTTTTTCTTTATTATTCAAGTTTCTGTGGAGTTCACTTTTGCCAATATGAGAATTTCGAGGCAATATATAAAAATTTACATTTGCCCTACGGCAGCAATAGTTTATGTACCTAATGAACACACTATATCCTTAAAACGTGTCAAGTTTGAAAACGCTGCTTTCATTACTTTCGGAGAAAAGAAAATGGGGAATAAGTAATTTATTTTAAACTGTCGCAAAATTAGACATTTTTAAAAGATATTTTCTTACGGTCTGCAAACTTGAAACCACACGAATTCATTCTTCATTAGACATACATTTCAGGTAAAAAATATCTTCCTTGAAACAAAAATATTTGTCTTTTTATAGCATCTGCAATTTTTGAAAATGACAGGTGACGAAATTGGTGCCTTCGTTTTGGTGAAGTGTGATTTTTTTTTCTCGTAAGTTATGCCGTTAATCATAAAACAAACTTGACTTTCAGGCTACCTGGTGAGAGGTGCACGAAATACAAAATAGTCAATGAAATCTAAAATATCAACTTTTGGACCCTTGTCAATCTCTCGTGGAATCATCCACGCGCGTCCGCGCGTCCTCCCGCCAATCATCGCCGCGAACGGCACCGCTTGGTCGCTCGCATGTGAAACAGGCTTAACACGCAGGTTGGGCTTTTTTTTTTCTTCAGGCATCTCGGGGTTGGCGTGGCGGAAGAGTTTGGTCATCTCTTCCGTGAACAATGCCACATTTTCGTTTGGAAGCTGCAAACAGGGTTCAGTTCAAGCAGTGCTTCGCCCTCTCCTTGCGAAAATGACGCCCGTGAATGTAGCGAGGAATGTAGTGCGTAATGTGCCTCATGTTGTCAGGGTTCACTCCTGGTTCTCGAACCATGAGCGAGCGCCATCTTGTAAGGCGAAGTACACATCATGACGCTTATCTTCGCTGGTCCAGGTATTGAAAAGCGCGACTCGGTCGTATGCCTCCAGCCAGTTTTCCGGGTATTCAAGGGCTGAACCATGGAAGGTCGGAGTCTTTTCGGGGTGCCGGAGCAGGATCGGTGCATGCGGCACAGGGCTTGTCATCGTTGCTGCGGCCATCTTGGTGTTGGTCTGCCGGGTCTGCTGAGGTAGAGGCCCGAATTTCGGTAGTAGACCTTATTTCCTGGGCCTTCTCTGCTGCTCAGGGTTGTCGTCGATGTTTTCATGACTGGTGCTGGCTTCCCGGCTTGACGGTGCCGTCCGGTACATGAAAAGAGCAACGACCCGACGCCAACGACCCGACGTTCGTAAACATGCACCTATGTATGAAAACACGCATGTTCTTCGCATTTCGTCCTCATGGAAATGCGGCTGCCGTGACAGGGAATCAAACTCGTGCTATCGAGCGTGACCGCGTGACACCTTGCGTTCTAAACAGGGCGGGTAGCATTTATTGCCAGCTTGAGTTTAAGAAGTTATTTTTCTTACATGTCGTCATTTTGCGGATAATAATAATAATAATAATAATAATAATAATAGTAATATTAATAATAATAATAATAATGTTCGGAGGTTTTACATGCCGCAGGTGTCGAGTGGTCATGGTGCTTGACGGCTGACCCGAAAGTCACAGAATGGAACGATGGGCGCGTTGGTCGCAATTCAGTCGGCAACAAGTGACAAAACGCCCTGTGCTTACATTCAGGGACAAGTTAACGAATCCCACCGTGTGAAAATCTGTGGCACCCTAAACTGCAGCCTCTTCTATTACTGTTGTTGTTCTATGATGTAAAGCCCATACAATTGTTAATATTATTACATTTTTTTCACGAAACAGAACCACAATTTTTTAGGAGGCAAAACGCCGCGAAGGGTTCCCGAAAACTTGACTGCCTGGGGTTCTTTAACGCGCACTTAAATTTTAGCACATGGACATGCAGCGCTTCGCTTCCTTCCATATATGAGCCATCTTGGTAGGAAGCGCAGCCACTATTACACAGAACACAAAACACAAGCGCTGTTCTGTGTAATAGTGGCTGCGCTTCCTACCAAAATGGATTCATACCAACTGACCCGATACAATTGTTTATTGAATATATGAGCGCCACTGAGGAATGTACGCTGAGTTTTCTGCGTCCGCAGTATGCTAATAAATATTGTTTTATGGTTCAGGCAGTGTTAATGACTGAGATGATTGGAATTCTCGCTATTCCCCCTCTCTGGGGGGGTAGCATACCAGTCCTCCTAGAATGGTTAACATGCCTGCCTTTCCTTTCCTTCATGTCTCTCCCCTTTTCCTCAGGTGATGCTACTAAATATTTGGACTGGTGTTTATTGGGATGAATAGAGTGGATTGCAACGCATTACATGCAAATTCAGTTACATACTTCGAAATTGGCAAAGACATGACCATAGAAGCTACGGAACTAGCAAGAACAACACATTCTGAAGGTTCGACAGATTTGATAGTATCAAGTGCGTCATATCTAAAACAATAACAATATTTCAACTCATTTACGTGCGCTAGCTTTTCTGTGATAGCAACCTTTCTAAAACTTTCGGCGAGTTTCGGGAGTTTCTATTCACTTAGAACTGCCTGTAGAGCCTTTTGTGAAGCAACGCGACATCTTAAACAAGCCTGTGCTCAAGCTGCGCGAGAACGAATCCGAAAGAGTTACCTGCTAGCTTTACGCGCTATAACAGTTCACTTTGTTGCTATCAGATTCAATGGTTCGCCTTGCGGCAAAGTTTTGACTTATTTTGCAATGGTTTCAGCTTCCAATATTAGTAACACCAACTTCATCAAGCAAAATAAATTTCTGCTCAAACCTGCAATGCCTCAATCTGCCTATTAGCTGCTTCATCTAGAAATATAAGTGCAGTAATAGGATTCATAAATGATAAAGAAACAAAGTATAAAAAAGGGTGACCGCTTACTGCTTCTTTCACAGAATGAACTTACAAGGTACACTCTTGCTTATGACTGCTTTCGAAGAGGCATCACAAAGTGCTAAAAGAAAAAAAAAACAGGCATTGGTACAATTGTATTCCCTCCACCTCTCATATGACGCCCAAACAAATTTATTGTAAAAGTTAGTGCCCTTGAAGTATGTCATTCATGCAACAACTGCAGCTACAATGGTCAAGTTACAATTTTTAATCAGTATTTACGTACTACCGCTTATATTGAAAGCTGCGGAGAAGTGTAGGACAGATATAAAACACTACACTAACATTTCTCCATATGAAGGCTGTTTCATTTTTTACATTCTTCATTATTATTCAATATATAGAACTTGCTAGGACTGCTGCCGCCAAATATGAGACCTTTCCGGAACGAAAACAATAAGCCAAATAAATGATGACTGTAAATAGCATACACTGGAGATATTTATCCTTAGTTGATTAAGGATAATGTTCATGTTTATCCTTCGCTCACCTATGCTCCGTTTATGAAGGAGAAATAGGACATGGCGAGTTCGCTGTCTAGTGTTATCAAAATCCAAAGCTAGTAGATGATTGTGACAAGCAATAAACTGCCTCTATTAGGCGTTCGTTCATACTGATCGCCTGTATTACTTCTAGAGACCAAGATGGACAGACTGTTGGTTGAGTTGGTAATTCATTATCCCCGACAAAAAAAAAACGCGCCATTGTCCAAGTTTCTTGCATGCATTCTCTGATTCTAAAAATCTCTACTGAAATACGTTGGTGAGCTCATGGTAGATAATATCGGTCAATGTATATGATTATCTATTTCAAGTGTCACGCAGTTTATTCACGTACAGACCTACTGGAAGGCCGAGGAACGCCAGAAGAGCGAGGAACGCCAACAGGCCGAAAATAAAAAACAAACGCAAGCTCGGGTCGCGCGTGCACCAACGCTGTGGCTTGCCGTTTCATGCTGCTTCTTCGTCGTTCGCATAGTTCCCTACGTTGGCCCCCGGTGAATAGCGTAGCCAACCTGGCGACTTAAGGCGTAGTCACTATAGCGGGGTCGTAATACGGCTTCAGGCGACTCACATGCACAATTTCTCGGCCACGACGGCGTAAGTCATGAGACTGTGTCAATGGCTCAATCTCATAATTGACGGGTGACGTACGGGCGAGAATGCGGTAGGGCCCGTGGTATCGTGCCAGTAATTTCGACGAAAGGCCAGGAGTGCTCGGTGGAACCCAGAGCCAAACGAGAGCACCAGTCGTGAAAGTAGAGAGATGTCGGCCGGTGTCAAGCCGTAGCTTCTGGTGGCCTTGGTCCTCGGTTGTCAGAGAACGGGCCAATCGTCTGCAATCTTCTGCGTACCTGGCAACATCAGAAATTGCAGTGTACTCAGAGGAGTCGGGCGTGTATGGGAGGATAGTGTCTAGCGTGCACGATGGTTCGCGTCCGTACAACAGAAAGAAAGGGGAGAATCCTGTTGTCGCGTGCGTAGCGGTGTTATACGCATACGTGACGAATGGAAGGACAGTGTCCCAATTAGTCTGGTCTGAAGCTGTGTACATCGTCAACATATCACCGAGAGTGCGATTAAATCGTTCTGTGAGGCCATTCGTCTGCGGGTGATATGCTGTCGTCAGGCGATGAACCATGTTGCACTGAGCGAGCAACGCTTGAATGGCGTCAGACAAGAAAACACGCCCCCGGTCACTCAAAAGTTCACGGGGAGCACCATGGCGAAGAACAAAGTTGCGCAAGATGAAAAACGCAACTTCCCTCGCGGTTGCTGCGGGTAGTGCTGCTGTCTCCGCGTAACGCGTGAGGTGGTCCACGCCGACAATTATCCACCTATTTCCAGAAGACGACGTGGGAAGTGGTCCGTATAAGTCGATACCAACGCGGTCAAATGGACGCGCTGGACAAGGCAGAGGCTGAAGTGTACCGGCAGGGCGTTGAGGTGGGACTTTACGTCGCTGGCATGCAGTACAAGCACGTACGTACTTGCGGACAAATGTGTACATGCCGCGCCAGTAGTACCGCTGACGTAGACGGTTGTACGTTTTGAGAGCGCCAGCGTGAGCGCTTTGCGGGTCGTTGTGGAAAGCAGTACAGATTTCCGAGCGCATGTGGTTGGGTATCACTAACAGCCACTTCCTACCTTCAGACGTGTAATTCCGCCGATAGAGTAGGTCGTCTCGAATAGCGAAATGTGTGGCTTGACGGCGGATAGTTCTTGACACTAAATTAGCTAACGGATCAGTCAAAAAGGCGAGGAGTTTGGAAATCCACACATCTTTGCGTTGTTCCGATGCCATGTCTGTGAAGTCGATTGGTGTTATGACAGCTGAAGAAGGTGACGAGGAGGCTGGGTCAGCCGGTAGCGGCGAGCGGGATAGCGCATCAGCGTCGGAGTGCTTGCGGCCGGATCGGTATACAACACGAATGTCGTATTCCTGTAGGCGAAGCGCCCAACGACCAAGGCGCCCCGATGGGTCTTTGAGCGATGATAGCCAGCATAGAGCGTGGTGGTCCGTAACGACTTCGAAAGGGCGGCCATAAAGGTATGGGCGGAACTTCGTCAAAGCCCAGACAATTGCGAGGCACTCTTTCTCCGTGACGGAATAATTACACTCGGCTTTCTTGAGGGTTCGACTCGCGTAAGCGACCACGTATTCTTGGTGCCCTGGTTTTCGTTGAGCCAATACAGCACCAAGACCGACACCACTGGCGTCGGTGTGGACCTCCGTAGGCGCATCAGGGTCAAAATGTCGTAGAATTGGAGGTGATAATAATAACCGCCGAAGCGCGGTGAAGGATTCGTCGCACTCTTTTGACCAAGCAGAAATGCCTTTGGAAGTTGTCAACAGGTTGGTAAGAGGCGCGATGACGGAAGAGAAGTTGCGCACAAATCGACGAAAGTATGAGCACAGGCCGATAAAACTTCGAAGCGTCTTGATGGAATTGGGCTTCGGATAGTCGGCCACGGCGCGGAGTTTCGCCGGATCCGGGAGAACACCCTCTTTGCAGACGACGTGACCCAGAATGGTGAGCTGACGTGCGGCAAAATGGCACTTCTTGATGTTAAGTTGAAGGCCAGCAGAGGTGAGACACGTGAGAATAGCACGAAGACGAACAAGGTGAGTGGAAAAGTCGCGAGAAAAAACGACGATATCGTCTAGGTAGCAAAGGCACGTGTTCCACTTGTAGCCGCGAAGGATGGTGTCCATCATCCGTTCGAAGGTAGCTGGGGCGTTGCAGAGTCCAAACGGCATGACGTTAAACTCATACAGCCCATCAGGTGTTACAAATGCAGTCTTCGATCGGTCAGGATCAGCCATTGGAACTTGCCAATATCCTGAGCGTAAATCTAAGGAGGAGAAATATTCTGCCCCTTGCAAGCAATCGAGAGCGTCGTCGATGCGTGGCAACGGGTACACATCCTTCCGAGTTATCTTATTGAGCCGGCGGTAGTCGACACAGAATCGGATAGACCCATCCTTTTTGCGCACAAGTACAACAGGGGACGACCAAGGGCTCTGCGATGGCTGGATGACACCACGCTTGAGCATATCGTCGACTTGTTCGTTGATAATACGGCGCTCTTCCGCTGAAACTCGATATGGTCGTTGGCGTAAGGGAGCATGAGTACCGGTGTCAATGTGGTGCGTGATGTTCGCTGTGCGACCCAAAGATGGTTGAGCGCAATCGAAGACAGAACGGAACTCTCGAAGAAGGGACAAGAGTTCGCTTCTTTGTGTCGGCGATAGCTCAGCGGCAACAGAGGGCTGGAATGAGTCTGGCGCGGGCACTGTGGCCACAGGTGGCGTCATAGCATTGAGCTGGAGGTGAGGTGCGTGTTCGGCGAACTCTAGAGGGCGCAAGAGGTCAACGTCTTGTATGTTACCCAAACATTCTCCGCGAAGTAAGGTAACTGGCGACGATAGCGAGTTCGCGACGAGCATGGCGGTAGCACCGGATTCCACGGTGAGTACGGCAAAGGGCAGGTGTAGGCTACGGCGGCGGGTAAATACGTCAGACGGAGTGAACAAAACAGTTCCGGCTGGAGCGGCCGTACAGGTCAGGGCTACAAGGGCGGATGTTCTCGGAGCTATTTCCGTGTCTGCAACAACGACAAGTTTGTAAGGTTCAGGAAGAGAATCCACAAAACAAGAGGTTGGCAGCGGTGTAAGGGCAACTTCTGCACGTGAGCAATCTATGATGGCCCGATGACGCGAAAGAAAGTCCCATCCAAGAATGACTTCGTGGGAGCAGGATGCCAGCACAAAAAATTCAATGGCATAAAGTTCACCTTGGATAATGACACGTGCAGTGCACACAGCTGTAGGTTCTATGCACTGCGAGTTGGCCGTGTGGAGCATCAGGCCCGAAAAAGGCGTCGTCACCTTTTTCAACTTGCGGCATAAGGGCTCACAGATTATGGAAACGGCGGCCCCTGTGCCGATAAGCGCTTGTGCGGCGGTCCCTTCAACATTGACGTCAATAACGTTTTGCGGCGAGAAAGATGGAGGCCTTAAGCAGTTCGAATTGTATGCAGCTGTTGCCTCCGGAGCTGCAGCGATCAGTTTCCCTCTTCCGCAGCAGGTCGGCGACGCATAGGTGACAGGGAGCGTCGTCGTGGCGATGGTGACCGTTGGTTTGCGTAGGGTCGAGGACCGTCAGTGGTGTACCTTGATGGCGTCCTAGACGACGACGCCATTGGCCGGCCCACGGCGTCGACTGGAGGGGGATCTCGGCGACAGTGGCGGGCGACGTGTCCAGCGATACCACAGGTGAAACAGATGGGCCTATTATCTGGCGTCCTCCAAGCGTCTGAGTGACGATAAAATGGAGCTGGAGATCTCGCGTAGGGATACGGCGCCGCAATTGGGGTTGTAGGCACGACATAGGGTGGCGTGGCAGGTTGAGCATACGGCATACGCTGTTGCGTAGGCCGAGCAGCGACGGCGGCGTACGTGAGAGGCATTGTGACTGGTGGTTGCTGATGCACCGGCGGAAGGGCTTCAGCGACTTGGGTCCGAATGACGTGTTGGAGGTCCGGTGCCAAAGCTTGCGTGGGCTCATGTGTCAGTGGCAGCAGTGACAGCTGGCGCGCTACCTCTTCGCGGACGAAGTCCTTGATTGTCGAAAGCAGCGGCTGCTGGTCGGTAGGATGGGCAGCCAGGTGCAAGCTTGCGAGCGTGTCTGGCGTCGTGATGGCTTGACGAGCAATTGCGCGCTGCCTACGCAATTCATCGAAGCTTTGACAGAGGGAAACGAGGACAGCAATGGTGAGGGGATTTCTCGCGAGCAACATCTGAAAGGCGCCGTCGTCAATGCCTTTCAATATGTGCCTGATTTTTTCTTCCTCAGGCATGGTAGAGTTGATGCGGTTGCATAGATGCAACACATCTTCAATGTAGCCCGTGTAGGTCTCGCCTGGTTGCTGTGCACGGTGACGTAAACGGTGCTCGGCTTGAAGCTTGCGTGCCGCAGGTCGTCCAAAGACGTCCGTAATAGCCGTCTTGAATGCAGACCACGTAGTAATGTCAGCTGCGTGGTTATTAAACCACAGCTGCGCGGTGTCCGCAAGGTAGAATGTGACGTAGCCAAGCTTACTTGGGTCGTCCCATTTGTTACTTGCGCCGACTTTGTCGTACCTCGCCAACCAATCTTTGACGTCCGACTCAGTGGAGCCCGTGAAGATAGGAGGGTCTCGTTGAGGATACACGGCACCGCAAGTGACATGAACGGTCGAAGGTCCCACCTGGAGAGGCGTCTCGGTGGCCATGTTCGTGTCACGTAGAGGGGGAAGCTTACGGGAGCGAAGTTCCAGGTTTGTACGAGAGTCCACACACCTCCACCAGATGTCACGCAGTTTATTCACGTACAGACCTACTGGAAGGCCGAGGAACGCCAGAAGAGCGAGGAACGCCAACAGGCCGAAAATACAAAACAAACGCAAGCTCGGGTCGCGCGTGCACCAACGCTGTGGCTTGCCATTTCATGCTGCTTCTTCGTCGTTCGCATAGTTCCCTACACAAGGGTTTGTTATGCAAGAAATGACATGCAGTAATGGTTGACGGAGTGATTGTGCATTTACTTTAACATTCGCAGCACTTAAACACTAGCTTGTGTAATACCAGATATAGTTACCGAAAATAGCGCTCCATCGAAGAAGTCTAAGGAGTGCCTTGCTCATGCTTGTGAACTCCTTCGTTGCGTAATGAGAGGTGCTTAAGGACTTCGGAACAAGTATTTTGATTTTGAGGCCAAGCGCAAGCGCGACATTCTAGAAACGGTGGTCCTCGAGTATGTAAAACGTAATTGCGCCTGTATTAAAACAGAACAACACTGCATCTGTAGAAGCCAGGATATTTTCGACCCCTAAATTGTATTCACTGCAGCACTTCCTAAAGGTTACGAATCTGCCACAACCAATGGCGATAATAATGTCACGTCAGTCAGATTTTTTTTTCGCTGACTAGAGATATATTTTTAA
The DNA here is from genome assembly GCF_043290135.1 of Rhipicephalus microplus. NCBI lineage: Eukaryota > Metazoa > Arthropoda > Arachnida > Ixodida > Ixodidae > Rhipicephalus > Rhipicephalus microplus. Next base: position 52,971,254 of record NC_134707.1, read on the forward strand.
GGGGCACTGACACATTGCTAGGATGTAGGAACGACATTGAAAAAATTCTTAGTTGGACCTTTCCGTTCTGAAGAGCTAGATGTATTGTTTCAGGGCAGCTACAGGAAAAAAGCGTTCATAAAAGACGGCTGAGAACCGCAGTTGGGAAGACGCACTTCCACTGCAAGCAGAAAACCTAAAAAGCAGCCTTGTTTCAATAATGTGTTTTCCATTTGTCAAGCGACTGCATTTCTTGTTGAGCGTTCTTTATTGAAATGTTATCTTCTTACGAACGCACCTTTTTTAATGCGTTGATACACACTGCACAAAACTGAAATAAATGTAAGTGGACTTCCTCAAGGATGGTTGCTTTATTTTGCGTCGATTCCATGCGTGTGCCAAAATTTACGCTGTGGAATTAATATCGCCTTATGCCCTTGTGCCAATCACATATTAAGAATGTCGAATAAGACAAATAATTTCATTACAGATGACGCTAACTAAAAAAACGGAAGCAGTAGATTATCACGTGGACATCTGGGGCTGTCGATATTCAAAAACTCATCAACGTTTCAGCGTACCTGCGCTGAAGAAGCCTCCATTTTTGAGGGCTCTGCACGTGCGATAAACGTTTTGTACAACCTTAGGGAGTGGTGTGGTAGTGATAACGCGCACAAGACAAAACAATTGCAGAGCTCACTATATACCTTGATGCAAAAAGCAGCGCATTCGCGGCACACACATGGTGCGCATGTATTGGCGGACAAAGTTTTGTAGTTGCTTTTCAATAAAAACGTAAACAGTGATTTACGCTGAATTTGCATCCTATATTTAGGGCACCTGTGTTACGTTGCAAGCTCCATTTACTCGAAAATTATTATTACCTTATTATTATAAAGCACATGGTTTCAGAAAGCTCAGTCAAACTTTCACTTGATTACTTATGCACTGTACATGTTGCGCTTTTAACAACGCTAAGAGGACAGCTATTGGACCACAGTTTGCCTTGTCCTCGTTATACCACCATGAACAATGATACCAAATTAAGTCAAAACATAACACATCTGATGCCACGTGTGTGGCCATACTAATATGGCTCTCGATTCGTGACCTTATGACGCCGAGAAGTGAGCCTTTTCAAACTTGGCTTGCCTTTTTATCTATGGCACAACAATTTTTAAATTCGGCCTCTTTGTCATCGTATCATGACTCATAAATGAAAAGACTTGATTTGGGTTCAATGTCAGCTGATATTTTCGCTTCATACATGCTTCACTAAAAATATTTTTGCTTCGTACATGCTTCAAACTAAAAAAGTTTTAGGCATGTACATTCTAGGCGCATGTCAAGGGCTCAGTTCAAGTGCTGACATCTTAATGCTCTGCTCGTTTCATCTCAGCCGCTGCTAACTTGTCATCTCGAGTTGAAAGTGGCTTGACTTGACGCTATCACTAAAGGTTGTATTATTTCAGTGACTTCAGTTGTAACACTAATTGTAATTGGTGAAATCCTGCTCACTTGACTCAAGTATGCGTGACCATTAAGATTTGCGATTCGCTGCGAATAGACGTTAGACTCACGGAAAATTTGAATTTTCCGATGAAAATAATAGATAGATTACGAGGTAAGGGTAGAAAAGAAAACTTGGCAGAAGATATATATATATATATATATATATATATATATATATATGCTTTTTTTATAAATTATTATATTCATCATCATCATCACCAATCCAGGGCTTTGTCGTCCTCTTCACCGGGTGCCGGGTGTCAGCGCCATCATGATCGGTTGTGTGCGCTCTCTGCCTTGACCTGCGTTCAGGATACTGGCTAGTTTCTATGCATGAAGAGGATAAAGAGGAAATGACATTTGCAACCGCCGACGGGCTACGCGAATTCAACGTTATGCCTTTCGGGCTGTGCAACGTGCCCGCAACACTTAGGCGCAAGATTGATACCGTGATGTGCGGCCTCAAATAGAAGACCTGCTTCTGCTGCTAGGACGAAATAGTTATTACAGCGAAAGCTGTTATGAGATCACTTTTCGGGTCACGCGCAGTTTTTATTGTCCACGGCTGCCGCCGCCGCCAGTGCCTGTAACCACATCACGCGAAAATAGAAAAAAAAACTTGTACCAATGACACAGTTGCGCTTGAACCCAAGTCCGCTAGGTACCAGCCCAATATTCTACCCCTTAGTTACGCCAGTGCTTGTAACATGTTGTCAAACTTGCCTTAGGCATGCATGACCTAGCGGACCCGCTCATGCCTTAGGGAGGCATGCCCGAGTCCGCTATGGGCTAGCCCAGTCCTCTACCACTGAGCTACACCAGTTGTTTTTCCTTACATGGTATTTAATACAAAAGCGGCGTACGTGTGTACATAGCGTACAACATACATAGGGTCGAGTCGACAAATGTACAATAAATGTTACAAAGTAAATCTCATACAACACAATTCTAAAGGGGTATTTGAGTAGCACACTTCATGAACTTAGCATACCAGTGCAGCTGAAATTGCAATTGGTCATAAAAGTCCCTTAGCCGCACAGTCATTTGCACAAAGTGGCATCGCGAAGACACCATTGGTTCCACATGCCTGTCCAACATGCTTGTTTTTCGCAAACTATGCATGCCCCCATAACAACAACATGTCAAAGGGCATTTTGTTGCATTTAATTCATTCCTTCACAAAACTTTATTTGAGTCCTGAAGCCCGGTCTTTTCAGACCGAGGCACGTGTCTGATACAAGATAACGGTTGCTGTGAGAATTTAAATCCAGATGTTTTTTTGATAGCCCTCTGCAGGACGTCGCAGAAAATTATGGTGTCCTTACAACTAACGAAGCAATGCTCGATTGTTTCTGGAACTTCACAGAGGCGGCAGTTAATTGAGGATACAAATATGCCTTTGGTGTTTGACCAGGTTTTTACAGATATTCTTTCTGTATGCACTTTGTAAAAAAAATGTCTTGGTAATTGGTGAAATAGGCACTATCGTTACACGTAATAGCACGGGATGACCGGAGAATTCAATATATAGTGAGCGGTAAAGTGGCGTTGGAAAGAGCGCATCCAACACATTATAATATAGGTCTTTTCTTTAGCTAGAGAACAAGTACTCATTAGAGAACCTGGCTGTCAGGAAATGCACTGATTCGAATACTTCACGCATAAACCTTTGCAGAGAGGGAGGCGATTATACCACTAAATTTGGTAAAGCATCTGCGAAATTCAGTAGCCAGAATGTTCAAAGCAGTGGGTGAGCACAGTCACGAAAATAGAAAAATCGCCAACCCAGTTGTCTAATAAAAAGGTGTATCAACCTAGACCACCTGCGCAGACAGGTCTAAAAATATTATCTCGCCTCATCGGTTCATAAGTTGATGTTCAAATAAAGGTAGCAAATATACGGTGAAATTTTTGTATGTAAACCCTCAAACCACAAATTATTGGCAGAACGTAGAACATTTTTGTTGCCAAAAACAGGTTGCATGCTTTAGCTCTGCCAAACATAGAGAGGTCTGGGCATAGCGCTTTAGGGTGGGTACACGTCCTTTCCGATAATTTGCACTTGATCGATATGCATCCAGTGGAACGCCTAGGTATTGTCGTGAAACACAAAACAATTCTATACCCTAAAAATGGGTTGATTTTAATGTCCATGGGCCAAAACATCGTCCCAAGCTTTTAGCAAAGTTCATTCGTGCCCCTGAAAAATTTCCTAATTCTCCGACTGTTGACACCACCATTTTTATACTAGAAAGATTTGTGCAAAAGAACGCTAGGTTATCCACATACGCCAATACCTTTACCTCATTCCCATAAGCAATGAAACCGCGGACGTTGCTAGATCGAATTACACCTAAGCACAGTGGCTTCAAGTAAAGAGCAAAAAGCATTGACGACAACAGACAGCCCTGTTTCACTGACGAGTTAAAAAAACACAGGCTTTGAAAGATAGCCAATAACAACTAAACGTGTTGAACACTCATTGTAGCATACTTTTACACCTTAAAATATGGTGTAGCCAACGTTGGAATGTTCGAGAAGAGAAAACAGAAGAGAATGGCGAACCCGATCAAAGGCTTTCGCTACGTCTACTTGTAATGTTGCCAGTTGTTCATATCAGTGTGAACAATGTTCTAATACTGTGTGAGCAATGTGTATATTAGTTTGTTTTGAGCACCTTTTAGACCGCACGTCTGATGGGCACCAATAAGTATTGACATTGCAAATTGAAGCCTGTTTGAAAGTACGATTGCAAAAATTTTGTAATCAACATTGCACAATATAATTAGTCTGTAGCCATCAACGTGACGAAGTTTTTCTCTATCTGAGCATTTTGAAATTAGAACATTGTGTCTTTGAGTGGAAGAGCGAGGAAGCGTCTCCAGATTCAAACTCAGTGTGAAAATGTCGAGCAGCACAGGGTACAGTATGGATTAAACTGCTTTGTAAAACTCACCGGATATTTCATGGGGTGCTGGCATTTTCTACAATGGTAACTTTTTAACGGCAAGTTCTATTTCTTCTATAACGAATGACCCACTAATAGATTCACATTCCTCGGCAGTTAGAGGAGTCACAAATGACAAAATCTGCGTCACCAGATCTTCATTGTCATTTTAAGAAGAGGCGCTGAACAAATATTTGTAATAAGTTTCGAATTCCGTCGTATTTTCACAAGAACTATTGACCAATAATCCTCCCGAGTAAATGTCAGGTGTAAACTTGATTTTAGCCTTACAATATTCATCGATTAAAGCTTGACGTGTTGGCTCCTCTGAATGCAAAATACGAGTATTGCGGGATCGAACCCGGGCATCTCTGTAACGTAAAGCGTCACACCTCTGGGGATTGTTTTTGGCGTTAGCATTTTCGGCTGTATAGCGACCAGGGGTCTCATGCTCAATTTCATATAAATTTTCAAGATATTGCTTTAGCATGCTTTTTTCTAGTTTTCTGTTGAAGCACCTCACATATTCAATTTCTACAGCTATTGCCCGATCTTTTTGTTTGAATAATTCCCAAGAGGCGAACAATGGCATGTCAGCCGACAAACAGTTCCTCAGTGCTACGTTGACGCGTGCAGTAAACCCCTGGTCGCTCACAATTGAAGAACCTATTGTGGTCTGTAGGTAGATCGAATGTTGCTACCTATCTGATTGATTGATATGTGTGGTTTAACGTCCCAAAACCACTATATGATTATGAGAGACGCCGTAGTGGAGGGCTCCGGAAATTTAGACCACCTGGGGTTCTTTAACGTGCACCCAAATCTGAGCACACGGGCCTACAACATTCCCGCCTCCATCAGAAATGCAGCCGCCGCAGCCGGGATTCGATCCCGCGCCCTGCGGGTCAGCAGCCGAGTACCTTAGCCACTAGACCACCACGGCGGGGCATTGCTACCTATCTGCCCCACAACAATGCAGTAATATGAAAAGGCAATAGGCTCCGTTTTGCATGACACGTCGCGGGAAATAAGTGGTGCTGAAACGTAATACAATCAAGGCGCGTATGCGTACTTCCTTGTGCATGCGCATACAAGGGCGGGTTGTTGAGTGATCCCATATCAACTAGCCCTGCATTTTCAAGTATAAGCGAGAGCACTTCAGCACTCCTGTCATTGCGACTAAGCCCGGTACTATAGGATGGATTGCAGACGCAGTTGAAATCGTGCATAAGCACAATGTTACGGTCCGGATTTAGCAAGGTAGCCAAACTATCAAAGAAACTAGTGTGCCGTGGTGCATTGCTAAAGTCATACACGTTGATTAGGTGCCACGGCAAATCATACAACACAAAATCACATTGTGTCTGCCACCCTTCTTGGTCAACACTATAGGCTATGGATAAATAAGGTATACTCTTCCTGAGAAACAGAAGGCAGCCTGCTGAGAGGCCCACGCCATGCGACACAAGTACATAAAATACAGAGAGATATGGCCGCAAGGCCCTCTCTGTATCCACTTCGGACAAGAACTCTATGACCATCTTCGGAGGGCTCGGCACGAAATAGGCAAAACGCTGTTCCTCGACACCACACATCAGGAGACGCAACTTCTTGTCCTCCGTCATGCTTATAGGTCGGCTGGTTGGAAGAGGCGCATTATGCCTTTCACGTACGTGGTCACAGTTTCGTTTAGCAGCTGGACGTGGGCCAGAATAGCTCGTTCTTCGCGATCAGCGCTGGCGTAGGCCTGCTGCATTAGTGTACTGGGGAATTCGTGCAATGACGTCAGCTGCTCCTCTCACTTTTGATGCCATGTATGTGCCACGTCATTGAGGTAGAAAGAGACACGACCCAGTTTCGCCGCGTCGTCCCACTGGTTAAAGGTGCTGCCCAGACCTCAACGTGTTCGTGCTCCCTGGCATGAGTCGTCGCCTGGACCCGTGAGCTTTACAACGTATAGCGGTTCGACGTCTTGCTTTCCGTGCCAGTTTGCGGAGTTGCACAGAAGCGCTTGTCATGTTTGTCCACGTGGTGGAAACAGTATCGTCGACTTCTGGAGGTAATTTACTAATTCGGTGGCTGGCCGATGCACGGGGGTGTTGAGTGGCACTGGACAAGAAGCCCAGCTCTTTGGGGGAGGGGGGAGCAACATCTCTAAAGCTACCCAGCACCTTTACCAGTTTGTCCGAAGCTTCAGAAGTACTGGGGATTTTATTATGCCACCGAGTAGCTAGCTGCTGAATAGTGCGTCCGTCGCGGCTGGCTCTCGAGCAGAGTAGAAGCATGCGATCTTTTTCCTTCAGGGCGAGAGCCGCTCTTGCCCTCGACCCACTACGTGCGGGTGGCAATATGCTTTGCATATGTCTTAGGTAAGTAAAGCTGGGTACTGTTTTTTACGCCGTGCAATATAAACTTGACTATCAAGGTCTTAATGCGATTTCATACTGAATGTTAAGATCTAAAGCCATTTTGACTGGGGCTCAACAGCAGTTGTTCATAAATAAATGTTAATATACGACAATAAGGAAATCTTTCAATAAGTATCATTGCATTTGATGTTAACGCCATTGGTCTTATAATGCTGATATTAAAGCCAGTCACCTGCTTTTTAAGCAGTGGTATAGATTTAGCAATCTTCCACTCATAAGCTACTAATGCTCTCTGATTGGAGTAGTTTTATTATCAGATTTAGCAGATAATTGAGGAATCACTGATATATTATCTATAGAGTTGCATTTGCAACACCATATTGGGCCCTGGTACTGCATTTGCACACCTTAACATAGCGTTATCGAATTGGAAAGCTGATACTGCTGTGTACTCAAAAACAGCTGGCGCGGACACAGAATTTGGCAGGCACGTTGTGAACCTATTTCTTAATCCTTCAGCTAATCGATTTATTGATTCTTGTAGTTGTTGTGAGGTATAAACTATTTGGTCCACGTTTCCCGGTATTAGAATATTCTTTGTACAACAAAGGAAACTGAATAATGCTTGAGTGTTTTTTAATTCAGATAGGTAGTCGAAGTGATTCTTATCATATTCATCTTTCGTGGTTGATACAGTACGTTCAAATGCTGCGGCAGTGAATTAATAATCCTTCAAATGTCGTTTACTCTGTTGGTTTTGTAAAGGACTTTTCCACGCAGATTTCTCCTTCTGTAGTCCCGCGTGCACTCAGTATTCTATCAATAACTAGGCGGAGCACAGTTTGTTCACGCCGGCGCAACCAAAAATTCTGAAGTGTTTTAGATAATTCTGAAACCAAGAAGTCTTCTTTTCTACCACTGGATGCTGTCTTATTGTTAGAGCTGGAACAGTCTTTCAACTTTTATACTTAACCAATGTTCGTATTTTTCTTTCAAACATTTTGATGGGCATGTTATTTAAATATGCGCAGAAAGATGGTGATTGTTTGAAAAGAAATTCACTGTTCTTCAGTACTTCAGCGGAAAACTTGCGCTACAAAACCCCAGATCTACCACCGATCGGGCTTGGCCGCAAAAAAGTAGGCTGTTTCTTTATAAGGCTGCTAAACTTTTTATGTGTAATCTCGTCCCATGGTTTCTGTCTATTATTATCCGACAGGACGACAGCTTTCTGTCTAATAATATTCTTGCGCATGCCTGGGAATATTATGTCCAAGAACCTGCGGTTTCTGCTGAACGATATGTGTTCTTTGTTAATCGATATGCTGTAAGCACACATCGGCTTCCACATGAACGCTACCACTGCACATTTTCCACAGGACACCTCCAGACTTTGTTTACAAAGGTAGCATGACGTCGTTGTAACAGCATTCTGAAGGCGAGCGCGAAGCTGAAGCCTTGTCACACCTGATGTCCAAATGCAGATGTCGTCAGCGTGGATGGAAAGTTCTACAGTGCTTGGGAGGAGCTCGACAAGTCCAATTAGGGTAAGATTGAAAGGTGTAAGGCTTAGAACCCCCCCCCCCCCCGTTGAGAGACTCCTCGGCGGTTGCAATTGTCAGGTGTTAGGCCATTCACTGTCATAAAATAGAATGATCTCAGCTGTAAGTAGCTCCACTACCACATATATATCTTGTCACCAAGACCTACAGTTTCCAAGGCACTAAGAATGGCTTCATGGGTGACATTATCGTAAGCCCCTAACTTCTAGAAACAGGGCGGCACACAGTCTCTTACAGGCTTTCTGGTGTTCAACATATCTCACCTGATCAGCAACGTTGTCGATTGAGGAATTGCCGCTCCGGAATTCAGTCATGTTTACTGAATAATTTCGTAGTGATCCAAATATCACTCCATTTGTGTTGGAATCATTCGTTCCATTGTTTTATAACCACACAACTGGCAAGCGAGATAGGACAGTATGAGACAATATTCAAAGAAGATTGACCAGCTTTTAGAAGTGGAATAGGCAACTTGAGTTCCATGCTTGGAAAACCGTACCAGTCTTCCAGGAGTAGTTGTATAGGCGTAAGAATGCCTTCCGAGCTTCGTCTCCAAGATTACAAAGGACCCGGTACGTAATGCCGTCAGGTCCGAGTGCTCAAGAACGTCTGCACAGTGTCTGTGCCGCTTCTAGCTCTTCCATAGAAAACTGGCATTCCATACGGGGATCACGTGGGGATGTTGGGTTGGCAAGTGTTTCCGTTCTTATTTCCGTGAAATTGGACTCGCCGGCAATTGTTCTACAGAAGAATTCTGCGGCGTCAATCTCACTGCATCGTAGGTGAAGTGCCACAGATTTAAGCGGATGTCGCTGACCAAAGGTCGCGCTAAGACCCCGGACAGTTGGCCATATCAGTGATAGGGGCTTTCGCGGATCCAACGACTCGCAGAAGGATGTGCAACGCCGACAAGCCAGTTTATTCATGCGCCGTCACATTTTCTTTCGAATTCGTTTAGCCATTCTCAAATCATTCATGCACTTTGTCCATCTATACTTACATCTGCACGACGATGTATTGCGTGAAGTTTCTTAAGCTCGATGTCAGAATCGGTGCGCTTGTAAATATTCAAAAGTAAATGCGTGGTACTATTTTGCAGGGAATCCTTTATCGAGTACTCTAGATTTAGGATGAGCCATTGCTACAGCAGTCTTTCAATAACGCTTTGAATTTCAGCAAATATGTATTTGAGGTTTCTGGAGGACTTGGAGCTGATGAAACCTGCTATCCGCAAATAAGTTGAAATATGGTCACTGCTCCGCGATTCCAGAGCCAAAAACGAGTGCACTTTTCTACTAAGTGAGCGAGAAACCAATATAAGGTCTAGACAGCTGCTATAAGGTGATCCGCGTAAACATGTAGAGCTGCCATCATTTCAAACGCAAAGTTCACACTTCGAGGCAAAGGACATCAAATTTTTTCCTCCAGAGTTGATGATAATAAGGGTTGCAGCGCGAGCACGAATGTGCTAGAAGAAACAGACGAAAGTCGAGATACGGAGGACAACATTGTTAAATTATGTTAGAGATTGTATAACCAAGGATAATCATGAAGATTTGTTTATTAATGATTGTGGTGTCAGTGTTAATTCTTTCATGGAACTCTTGCTTTTCTACTTGAACTCCACTTTTGTGTCGTGGGGAGGGTCTCTTTATAGACAACGCAAGGGAGTTTGCATTGGCTCAAGGGTCGCCCTGGTTGTGAGTGACATTTTTCTTGCCAAGATTGACACCATGCTCAGTGATAAAATTGTAGATTTGGTGCAAACCGCTTTCAGATATGTGGACGACTATTTAATTTTTCTGCTGCCTTCCGTAACTAACAGGAAAAACCGGCTGAAATTGTATTGAGTGCTTTTAAAACACATGGAGGTGGGCTAGACTTCACTTGCGAAGTTCCCCAACAGGGATCACTGAGGTACTTAGATATTAATAATACAGTGTTTCCAAATCACGTATGCTGGGAATACCAACCGCGAAGTGTTAAACCCTTGTTAAACTATGCCTCCTGCCACACAAAACTGGTCAAGAGAGCTATTGCTTCGTCGGCTGTAAGTGCTGGCTTTTCCAAGTTATGCCTACACAAGATGACTGATAGTGTAACAATGCAAATTACCAGACTTCTGACAGCAGGATTTCCAAAATCTGTAATTTCTTCAGTGTGCGAAGCCTTGTTGCAAAGAATCAAACAAAAACAAAAAAATGCAGGAGGAAATAAGGAGCGAAAAAGAGTTGCAGTCATCCCATACTTCCACAATATATCTCATGGTTTGAAGAAGGTGGGCTCGAGATATGGTGTGGATGTAGTTTTGTCAGCTCCGTGCAAAGTAAGCCCGATTTGCAGAATGACGGATGAGCGACTTAGTGGAATCACCAAAAAAAGTTGGACATGCGCCGTAAAACACATAAGTAAATATGTAGATTGTGCAGTTGGTGTTGTTTACATAATTCCTTTAACGTGCGGTCGTTGTTATATAGGCCAAGCTGGGCGGTGCATTAATAAAAGGTTAGGAGAACATATGAATGATATATGCAAAGGAATCAGTTCAAACCTTGTTTTGCACTGCAAAAGCTGCGGGTGCCAGCCTCGATTTCTGGGCGTGAGTGTGCTGACACGCCACATGGACAAGTTAACTCGGGAAATAGCTGAAGCGTACTTTATTAGAACAAATGGTGACGGATGCGTGAGCCAACCTTCGGTGGCCTTGCATGACAAAGAGTTTGCGCTTATAGATAAGGGTTAGCCATTTTTGTACCTTCTTTTTATCAGAACATTCCCCAGAATATGTCACGTTGCTCACGTGTGCTGTTCAAAGGTTGCCTGTTGTATATATTATCATGTGTGCTGCGAATAATAAAATTCAGTTGGTAGTCAGCGCTCGTGTTGTCCTCTTTGCCTTCCGTACCTCGACTTTCGCCTGTTTCTTCTAGCCCATTCGTGCTCGCGCTGCAACTCTTATTATCATGAATTCAAACCAACTAGCCCAAATCACCATTCTTCTTGAATGCATTTCCAGAGGTGACCCTGGAGCTTCCCCATAGGAAATGGTGGGCATTAAAGTGACCAGTGATCACCAATTGGCTTAAAATCCTGCGTAGAGTGTCCATATAATTGCTATAGCAATAAAGAAAATAAACAAAGGCAACAAAAACAGATTTCTTTGTGACAAGGGGTTTGAAATAAGGTAGCCAAGAAGCGAAGGCGAGCGTCGTAGCTAACCGAGTATCCAGGCATTGTAACAGAAAAGTATTAAGGCAAACGAAATTACCGGCTTGCTATGGGCACTTTTTTTAGGGGGGAGTGGGTTGAGAGAGACAAAGAAAGAGGGAAAGAAACAAAGCGGGATAGCACAGATATTTACTTATTTATTTATTTATTCAAAATACCTTACAGACCCAACAGGGCATTGTGTAAGGAGAGCATAAAAATAATACATACATGAATTGGTACAATTTTCATACAAACAATAACATGAACTAAATGTCAATAATTATACAAGTCCTAAGAGGAATAACAATGAGAAAATAATAATAATTTAATTAGGAATAGAATGGCAATGAACATCAGATGAGTATACGCGTGAGATAATGACATAAAACAAGCTAAAAAAACAAGCACGAATTGTGAAAAGACTTTTCATTATTCAAAAGAAAACATCACTAAATAAAACACAACAAAACTGAATGGCATGTTAGTATTCAAACCATCAAACTAAATAACAATAAAGTAAGAGAAAAAGTAAGAGATACTACTAGTAGTATTCGCTATTATAGCGAATACTACTAGTAGTATCTCGCTATAATAGTAGTATCTCGTAATATAAACGATATTAAGTCAGAATATCATAGCTATGTAGGTTATGGCAAAGCATGGAATGGGAAAGAGTGAGGGTGAGAAAAAAGGAGAGTGCGAAAATATTCGAGCTATGGGCACCCCAGTATAGCAAGGAAAAAGGGAACTAAGGGTGAGGACTATATATACATGTAAGAGAGAGGAGTAATAAAATGAGAAGGGGAGAGGGTGAAGGAAAGTCATGCTTAGAAGAGGAGTAGAATATGTAAATACGGGTCAGGAGAAGTGATGTGGGGGTGATGAGTATCTGGTGAAATAGAGGAGAGGTTAACCTTTAGCATGGCCATGTGTACTAGAAACTAAAACTGGTAGGGAAGGGATAGGGAGGGCAAGAAGAAGTTATGTGTGGGTGAAAATTAGAAGGAGGAAGGAAAGGCCGCCTTCTCTGCTGCTTCCATAGTCTACGTATTGGTAGTGCATAACTGACAATATTGTATACAAATACTAACTTGCTAGATCACATAACATTCTTCACCTTGCTATTACCTGTGTGGCAGTGGAGATATTGCAGAAGGTCTCATTTATTAAAGTCAGATAAAGTAGAGTGCTCTGTTGTTCCAGTGTCTGTCTTAGGGTTTGTTTATCAGGAACAGACAGGAAAACATGTACCCATGGAAAATATTTACAGCTTCTTGCTGGCGTTCACCGCCTTCACCAAATATGCCAGAGCTGGAATCTTTTTAGGAGAGTTCTGACTTGCCACGTACACGACTCATATGAAAGAGATACTTGAATAGTCTGGTGAATGAGTTGGTACGCGCTAGGAGTGCCCTTTGACTCTATTAGAAAAAGTGAAAAGACTTTTATGCAAAGAACCACATAATCACTCCTAAGAGATTCGGCTGAGCATTGCTGGCAAGACACTTACACCGTAAGCGCAATGCGCTGAAAGTGATTGAGATTTTAATCAAGCAAGGAAAGGCGTGAACATACATTGGTTATTTTGTTTCGAGAGCGAAAAAATCAGTGCATTGCCACGAAGTGAATGACAACGAGAGAATGAAACTATAGGTCCCTAAGTCCACACGGTCCAAGTTGCAGTGGCCAACTAGTACAAAGGACGGATAGGTAAACAAACGGATGGATGCATGGATGAATGGCAGAATAGGTGGACAGATGGACAGATGCACAGACGGACAAGTGGACGCATGCACAGATGCACGGACGGTAGGACCCATGGATGAACGGATGGTCACATAGGTGGACGGACAGATGAGCGGACGGACAGATGCATGGACAGACGCATAAGTATATGATGTGGGTGCTCATGTATTGTGCTGTCGTACAGTTCACTGCACACAAAGTTGGTTTTTGACTCATGCTTTTGTTTTTTGTTGTGCAGGTGTTCCGTTTCGGTTTGTGTTTTGTGGACTGTTATGAGCGCCATCTAGGTCGGCCCTGAGCAACGTTAAAAGAACCTGGTTCCAGTAACGTCGGCCATAGGGAACTTTGTCTGTAAAAGCCGGCATCGGCTGTGTTGATCCATATAATGCAGAGAATAAATATCTAATCTCAGCATTCTGCGTGAAAATCAAGTATTCGGCGACGGAGCCAAGCTTGGCCTCGGAACTGGTTTTCAAGTAGACTGTAATGTTCGTGAAACGTTTATTGCGATTGCAGTGCTATCTATCCCATCTGAAAGCAGTCTGTACATACTTCTTTTATACAGTGGTCACATCGAAATAACAACAATTGTAGCGAATCATCATTCACTGAAGAAAATTATTCGAGCATTGTTCACGGCAGCCATCCTCGCTGGCACAAGCACTACATATCGGTTTACCGCTTCTGTTCATTTCTGGCGACTTTAATGTTGATGCTTAAAAACACAGCAGACCTGGTTCACACAATGCATGAAAGACGTTTTCTACTTAGAGTCTTCCATTACCTCTTGGCTACGTCGATGGATGGAGATCTCATTAAGCACTTTCTCATAACAGACACGAACAGTTTGAAGCAACGAAACTATACAATATACTTCATTGTACATAGAACCCTTATCGCCGAAATAACGAATCATTATAAGAACACTTCTGCTGATTACGACTTGTGCTGATTGCGTTGATATTTCGCATTATTTTTTCCCAAGTTAGGGAGGTGTGAAGAGCTTAATGGAGGGACATTCATGACGCATCGACGCATGGGAATAACGGATACGCCAAATATGTACGCTTATTCCCGGTGTGTGCGACGCAACCAATCACGCGCTAATAAAACACATGAACCTACCACAGTTCATTATGATAGTGCGTGTATCTAACGTCCTGCCATATGAATGCTTCGCATATCGTTAATTGCCAAGGTACGTGGGATCTGCCTTGTTTTTGACACGCAACTTAAAACCAACGGTACAACTATATGTTTTGATTTTATGGTGTGTTCGTTGTCTGGATGTAGTTTTGATTCACTAATTTCTGTATTGTTATCGCGCTACCTGCAGACTGTTACGTTTTGCACGTGTAATATCTTATGCGCGTTTAGCTGCCAAAAAAATGTTAACTACAGTTGTGCTACTAATCACAGAATTCACTAGCGGGCTATAAAAAAAAGGTCGTCAAGAATGGAAACATTTGTTTATTAAAGCAGGATTTTCGTGAGAAGAAGTTTATCTTGTCGTTGAAAGAAGATTATGTTTTCGGCACGCATTTGCCTTTCATGCATGTCTGGAATTAAAAAGTGGCAGTTATGCGTACACAAAGGATGAAGTCAGCCGTAAGTTGTGGGTAACAACCTCCCGAATACACCGGTTGAGTGCTTTAAAAGTCAATTCGTAAAAGTCAACTCAGCTGGCCGCACGTGTTCGGGAAGCTTGCAGACAACGATTCAAAAATAAGAATACAAAAGATGAAAAAACGTACCAAAATACGCACCAGTCACGTGATGCCCCCCCCCCCCCCCCCTCTGCGACGCATTCACTTGAGTTCCACGCGTGGCAGGATGCAGGTGGCTTTTTTTTTACCACAGCAGTGTACCAGAATAGCCTTCTTCTTGACAATGCAGTCATCAAGTATTTGTACAATTTCACGTATAATGAAAGTGAGCATTATTCGTCATGAAAATCAGTGTAAACTTTATTTGATTAGCCTTCCCCTATTTAATGCCTCCTGACTGCCATCTTTAAGGTACTAAGGTAAAGTGAACCACATCAACAAAGTAGGCAGCAGCGTATGTGGGCGTTACCGATAAACCTCATGGAGGTTTATTAGGAACTTTGCTAATAAACAATATGAGGACTTATGGTGAAATGTGCGCATTGCAACTGCAATTGCAGAGAGCCTGCCTTTTTAGAGACTGAAACCAACGGCAACGCTACAAGCACAGGTGTCGCTGTTCTCGCGGTAGGTTTGAAGGAAGCGTAGATAACGGTTAAGAAAGCGTTAGGAGCTGGGATAGATTTCGCAATTGCTCTTTTACCCTTGAACAGGAAGCTCTAGCGACGTGGAAGGCTGTTTTTTAAGGCGAAAGTGTTTTAGGCCGAGATTCACCAAGGCTCGCTGACGCCCTTCCGTCGAGGATATAACGTTGTGAAATACACAGTAAGAAACTGCAGAGAAAAAAATTAGAACGAAATGTGTTGTCTCGGAGCATATAACTAGTGTCCGGCGCGACACAGAGCATGCGGCGCTGACCACTAAAACATCCGTTCTCAGCCCTATGGACGGAAAGCCACTTATACGCACCATGCACAGTTTGGCAGTCCTCGGAGGTCCATAACTACGGCGCATTTTCGTCATGAGTAGAGAGATGGCGCGACGCGCTCACATTGGCTGCGTTGGGTGCCCTCTAAAGGTCGCCGCCTCTCGAATTTCGGTAAACGCCCCTTCCACAAAGCGTGGTCTCTGCTGCGTGCGCGCTCATCATTTTAGTGGTTAGGGAGAGGTCAAAGGTAACTTCGATTGCTTGCGTGGCCGTGTTTACGAATGGAACACGCTGCTCACACACGACGAAGTAAGGACTGCGACAGTTGGTCGCGCTTGTCGCGTTTCTTTCATGCATCTTCTTTCAGTTGGAACAGCGCGCTTCAAGTCTCCAGCTGCGACAGTTGCCAGTGCGTGCTCGTGCTTTGTATGCTCATTTCGTGCGTGCTTACTGGGTGAGGTTCACTTCACTTCACTTCACTTTATTACCTTAAAGACCTCCTAGAGGGGGTATTCCTTAAGGGGTGGGAAACATATAACAAATGTAATTTATATGCAGGATGGGTACAAGTATGAACAGGGGTTACCAATACAGAAATAAAATAATACATGTGCAGGATCAGTATACATATTAACAGGCGTAACACATTGCCAAAAAAAAGAAGACAAAGTGAGAACTAGTGGCACAAAAAGGAATAATGTAATGTATTCAAATTGCGTCTCTCATAATCATATAGTGGTTTTGGGACGTTAAACCCCACATATCAATCAATGTATTCAAATTGAAAAGAAACGAGTGACATTTTGTGTAAATGTTGAGTGGCACATTATGGTGGCGAGATCAGTGCAAAGGCCATTCTAGTAAGAAGCTGCACGAAAAAAAAAAGGAGGCGGAAAATGTCGTGGTACGGGCGTGTGGCCGGCCGACATGGAAAGAATGAGTGGTGCAGTGAGATGTGTGGTGAGGTTAGCTGCGAGTTAACAGCGGCATGCCGGTCTTCGGCGACTTCGCAATTCGTTGCTGTAGCATTCATTCCTTAAGCTTTGTGGCAAAACAATTCACAATAAACGCTCGACTACCTTTGTGATGACACGTTTCACTTTCGTGCTATACCAATTCCTAGATAGACAGATCAGCCACGTTGTTTCTTACTTTACTGCAAAAAAAAAAAGTTGTGAGCGTCTAGCTCTCAATATCTTGAGTCGTGCTGCTGCACCAACATTTATGTATTGAGAAGCACGCCAGTTCTGTTACCGAGAGAAGCTGTAGAATGAGACATCAATCTTTTATGTGCTTGTGTGTTGCCGCTTAGCTATAGCAGCATGAATTGATGAACCTAAAACAAGTTTCAAATAAATTCCTGCAAGTGAATATTATCCTCCAGATTTCTTCAAAAAGCGAACATATATGGGATATATACTTAAAAAAAAGCTTTGACAGATCATTCATAACATTTTCGATGTAGCACCTAAACTTCAATGGTCATGATGTCAAGACTATTTACAATGCACTATCCAAATCGCCCTCCTAGAGTTTTTGCCTTTGTTGTTCAGTTTTACATCAAAAGCTGACGCATCAGTAGGAGTGACACGAAGCAGTGACAGTTACCTCTGTCGGATTGTATATGTTGCAGCGTGTGCCGTCTCCATCTCTCATGTAAAGCACCAAATTAGGATCTGTACTCGATACGAAGGACGCATTGCAGCGAAAGTAGCAGAGGCTGATGGTCTACATAACAAAGTGGGAAAATGAAGCACATCACAGAGTAAAATATTCACCATAGCTTACATCGACAAGCGTTGAGTATGACAGTATGCCAATAAGTGAGACCTAGCTATGCAGGCACTTCATTTATTTTATTTCATTTTTTATTGATTGAAGGCAAAATTGGTGCAATTTTCCTCAGAGTACATGACTAAAGGCAGAGTAAACGCCTCACTAGGTCGTGCAACCCTGGCAGGAACACAAAAATAGCCAACGAACATTTGTACTACAGAATACACTGGTACATGATCATCTACACTGGTCACAATATTCATGAAAATTATGAATTGAGTGATAAAAGACGTTAACACAGCTGTATTAGAGTGGTATCAGTAAAACCTGTGTCACACGGGCGCGCAAAAAGTCTTTTAAGTAAGCGGTCTTTTACGAAGTTGAAAGACTTTTAACAAAGAGGTGTTTGTGACGCAGACAAACGGCAGCAATGATCTCCTTTTAGTGTTTTCAATCGAAGACGCTAGCGAAAGCATGGCGCTAGCAGTTAAAAGAGAAGCAATGAAAATTAAACGATGTATCACGATGTACAAATTAAAGACTTGTTGCACTGCTCGTTTCTTCAAATAAATTTAAGAATAAGAGATGAAGACACACCAATGTGAAAGTTTGTTGCACTAGTTAAGGAAGCATTCCCATAACTAGCGACGTGCACAAGTCCATCTGGCACCACTGTGCTTTTATTTACCGTATTTGTTTTTCGCTGCTCTCGACTGCTCTCGACACGTTATGGGCGACCGTACGGGAGAAAAAGCGAGGATCGCAAGCCTCACGGCCTGCCTTCTCACTCTCGAAAGCGAGGCAGACGCTGCAAAAGCCGCCAAGGAGAGGATAAAGCAGCGCAAGACCGAGCGTCACCACGTGATATTGCCGACGCGTTGTAGCTGCTTACGAGAGTACAAAAGGAAATAACCATTAAAAGAGTTCATTACACCTTCTGCAGAATATGAAATTTGTTTTTACAAAGAGTTTTGGGGACAGAAAAATAAGCATTCGCTCTTTTTTTTTTCCCACCACTCGAAAATTGCTGGCGCCCACTGGTTTCGAGGCTACTCATTCGGAGCCGTAAAAGAGATCGACGAACGCCATTTACGAAAAAGACCGCTTCTGAAAAGGAGTTCGCTCTGTGCCGTGTGTCTGCTGTCAGGAACTCCTTTTCGGAAAAAGACCGCTTACTTAAAAGACTTTTAAGTGCCCGTGTGACAGGGGTATAACACGATCGTGTACTCATAATCAATTTCAAAGGAAGAGAAAACAGTAAAAAGCTTTTCGCCGCTAGCGCAAGTGAACTGCACAAAAATATGATGAACACTCACTTAAATGCTGGGAATAATAACAATGAATGCTCGCAAGGTGAATTATTACAAAAGGAAATGACATGAGTTAATTTACTGAATCAGCAGGGTTAAACGTTCAAATATCAACCGTATGAGAGATGCCGTAGTAAAGGGTTGCAGAAATTTTGGCCACGTGGCATTTTTTAAGGTGCACCCAAATCTGAGCACACGGGCCTACCACATTTCGCCTCCACCGGAAATGCAACCGTCACAGCCGGAATTCGATCCCGTAACGTGCGGGTGAGCAGCCGAGTGCCTTAGCCGCTAGACCATCGTTGCGCGTTCAAACATTATGACAAAACACGCTCATGTGCAATAAGTTAAATCAATAAATATGTGCTGAAAAAAATCAAAAGATGATGTACTATCTATGACTTAAACAATGCATTTACATTATTGTAATAAACAACCACATGTCATAACGACAAGCTGTACACAAATATAAGTAATATAGCTACAAAATTACAATGATCAAAGGAATCATCGTTTTCTTCTTTTCAAAGTTATCTCGCTATTTTTTAAGTGATGAAAAAAGTTATCTAGCAATTTTTTAGGTGATGAAACTATTTTTTTCCTACCGGGAATGAATGAAGTATGGTTGGGTATTGATTTTGTGCGTCTGGCATTTGTGAGCTTAGCCGTTGGTATGCGCGAGCTTAGCCCTTAATGTACATTCTTTCCTTCATTTTTTGCGATGGTTCTGTTCTGGCAGACTTGGTGCCTTCAGGTAGTGTACGGCAGAATATTGGTCGGATGCCAGCTTGTAAGAAGTTCAAGTGCTACGTGACACCGATAAGGAAGACAATGAGTGTTTCACAATCACCGTCATGGCTACCGGCGGTACTGACTGATGCTCCCATGTTTTATACACATATGCCCCGTAAAATGGACGATGAATAGTGGTAGCTCAGTTGGTGGAGCTCCGAGCGTGTTATTTAAAAGTCGCAGGTTTGGTGTCTGCCTAAGGTATTTTTCACCAACTTTCTTCACATGTCATGACAATTACTTCTATTAACACCCTCTATAGTTTTTTTTGCATGACGGTTGGTTAAATCTCAATAATATTGTGTCTAACAGAAAAAAACGATCTCCTATATGTACACTTCTGTCATGGTTTGTACTTCACCTTTACTTTGTTATGTTAAAGCATTGTGAGACGTAATATTGTGGTGACATTCACTGACAAAACCGAAACTTTGAGCAAAAGTTGTACATGCTGTTACAAAGCCACGAACGATGTTGAAATGTCACCCGAAAAAGATAATGAAATTGTCATTATTAGTACAGCAAAAACGAAAAGCTCAAAGCAAGTGCACAACTTGCTGGTTCTTAGTTTAAGAAGAGTTGGAAAAGGAGCAAAAATTATGTGTAAAGGGTAGTTTGTTCTTTTAAGCCATTTTAGCGTCATCTTTATAAGACTAGCTGATGCTGCACATATCCGATTCCTGCAAAGGTTGTATTGTAAACCTTGCAGAAAAAGTTACATATCCTTCACTGTTTCACATAACGAAGTATCACACCTGGATTTCCTCTATGCGCTGGTCGTTGCTGAGTTTCTCCCGGCACTTTTCGCTTCTTTGACTCAGTAGCAATGAGTACTCTTCAAGGCTTGGCATCGTTTGAGACGGGCTCGTGTATCCCGTGGGGAACAAGCATGTCGCCTTACGGCTGCTACAAAATAAATTGCATTGCAGAAATTGAGCTGCATGACGTTCCGAATGGAAAACACACTGAAATGTACAAACGTGTCTAAGTAGTCACAAAGCTGCTTATTGAGCAAAGGCGCAATGACGTGGTGGGAAGAATATTTATGGAAAGCTCGATCGCTTCTCTGTTGAAAACGAAAGCACAGAGGCGAGCTTGTACAAAGTTACCGTGCATTATTTCTTTCACTTCCGCTTGAGGGAAGTGTTCATCGACGTGATCATGATGGATGAGATTTTTTTAGAAGTTTGGAGGGAAATTTCCACCTGTTTTCTTTGAATCGGTTCTTTGATTTCCGCAGTCCCCTTGCCAACATTGTCATTCTCTTTTCGCAAATAAGATACTTTCGGTGACACACGGCGATCCTGTTCTTGCTATAGGGAATAGATTTCTGCCTACGCACGTCATTAAGGGTTTGAACATGCGTATTTCTGGCGTTCGCTCAATCAAGCTGACAACAAGTTAAAACAGAAATATGACTTCAAGCGATAGTGTTTGTGAAGGCCATGCTTTCCAAAAAAATCACTATAACGTTTTCAAAATACAAAGCCCCCAGGGAAGCGAAAAGCGCTGAATGTTCTTTTACCATAAGAACAGTATTGCAAGAAAAGAAGCTAATATATAATATATTCTACGTCATCTGCGAATACTTTTTGTTTGGCTCATGCACCAAGCATTCACCCACCTGTATTTTTTTTTGATCGACCACACGTGCTCTTTTTCAGGGCCACGACAGGTATTTCAAAGAAATCAGCTTGACTCTTCGGGGTTGATCTCAAGCAGGATAATTCGTTATTCGCTGCGGAGTCCATATGAAGGTAGTAGCTAAATCATACGATGCCTAGCGTGGCGTCTTACTAGCTGTGTAGTGTGAGTGGTAAGCGTGACGATGCCCGTTCGGCTACCTGCGGTCGAATTCACTTTGTGATGCCGGGAAATATGGTCCTATAAGAGTACGTAGACAGCGATGTGTGTTTTAGAATTTATGCTGCTCGTGTCATTCTGGGGAAACAGTCAATGTTACTATTTTTGCGAGCGCTGTCAGCTTGCGCAGAATCATTGACGTGTTTCTATTCCGTAGATTCAAAGTTTACGTAAAAACATACCCTGGAAAGCTGTCCTAAGAATATATGAGTGCCTCAGTGCAAATGTATTTTCAATATACCCAACTCAGTGCGTACGACACTGGCGTGCCACGTAAGAATGTCTACCAAAGGGACGCCTTTTGTAATATCGGCACATCTTTATAAAAGGATGGCCCGATTGGTTATGTATGGAATTCTGCGTCATCCCGTAAAGAACTTCCAGTTTCAAAGTTGGCTTTTATTTCGGGATAGCTTTATTTACGACAGCACGAAAGAACGGACAACTGGCTGAAAGAGTGACTAGACTGCATTTGCGTTTGCTCAGCTGTCATAGACACCGGCCTGCTTCATCGTTTGTGATGTGAAACTGTTACGTGTTTGCCAGTCTGGGACCTTTTTTTTCCTGTATAACTTTCATTCCTCCTCTCCCCTTCCCCAGTGCAGGGTAGCCTACCGGGGCTCATCCCTGGTTAACCTTCCTGCCTTTCTCCTTATGTTCTCGCTCTCTCTCTCTGGCTCGCACTGTGGCAGCTGCTTCGCCAGGGCATCTCTTGCGCCATCGATTACCAACGATATACCTGCATGGTCAATTGTAATCGTGTTTGGAGAAAAACAAATAGCGACCGTGAATTAACTGACAGAAAGAACCTAGGGATGGGGTTTCTTATACACAAGAATTTCGCTGACTGCATGGAGGAATACTTTAGCTTCAGTGAGAGGGTGCCAGGCATCACAATTAGGTATAACAATAGGTACAATGTGAAGGTGGTCCTAGCCTACACGCCTACATCGAGACATGATGACTGGTGCAAAATAAGTTGTAGCGAAATACTCATTTCGCTACAATGACCATTTGACTGACCGCTTCTATGAAGATGCAAAGTCAGCCATTAAAAAGTCACAGTATACTATTCTGGGGGAGACAGAAAGCTAGGTGGGCAGATGAGATTAAGAAGTTTGCGTGTATAAATTGGCAACAACAAGCACAGGACCGAGTTAACTGGCGAAACATGAGAGAGGCCTTTGTTTTGCAGTGTATGTAGTCAGGCTGATGATGATGATACTATTCGGATGGGCGACTGTAATGTCAAAATTGGCAAGGAACAGGCCAGAGACCTTGCGGTGGGGGAATATGGCATCAGATGTAGAGATGCCAGAGGATGAGTTATTAGTAAATTTTGCAGAACGAGATAACTTTTTGATCTTGAACACCTTTTTCAGAAAACGGGCTAACCGAAAGTGATTTATTGATATGTGGGGTTTAACGTCCCAAAACCACCATATGATTATGAGAGACGGCGTAGTGGAGGGCTCCGGAAATTTCGACCACCTGGGGTTCTTTAACGTGCACCCAAATCTGAGCACACGGGCCTACACCATTTCCGCCTCCATCGGAAATGCAGCCGCCGCAGCCAGAATTCGAACCCGCGACCTGCGATTCAGCAGCCGAGTACCTTAGGCACTAGACTACCGCGGCAGGGCGCTAACCGAAAGTGGACGTGGCGAAATACATAGGGAAAACTAAAAGTGAAATAGACTTCGTTTTGTGTGGACACCCAGGCATTGTACAGGATGTAGAAGTACTTGGTAAGATCCAATGCAGTGACCATAGAATAAAAGGAGCTCGTATTCACCTATATTTAAATAAGCAACGACAAAAACTGATATGCAAGAAGCCAATTAATTAACTAGTGATGAGAGCGAAAGTACAGGGACTCGAAGTTTCGCTTTAAAATGGATTCGAGGCACTAAACGAGGTAACCGACGTTAGCGTTGGCGCAACGAAGCAGAAAGGTCGGTCCTAAAATTGTTATGCACAAAACTAAAGTAATGTGCAACAGTCTCGGCAGAAAAGAGCACTTTGCAATAATTAGTCATGCGCTGAAAGGAAAGCAGATCGAAACGTGCCCCACGTTTCTCGCGCACAAATTGCGCACGAAACGTACTCACAGGTACGGATGCACGCGAACAAGCGTCTCATTTGTTACTTCGATGAATCTGAAAAGCACGCACTTTTCGCGATCAGAGACTGCAATAATTGCTGTGAGCTTTGTGCACCCAGTAACTACAGTAGAATCATTCCACGTAAAGCCCGAAGCCTGCCAAGGCGTACGATTCTTCCCTCCTGGCCACCGCGACATAAGAGCTTGCGAGGGAGCGTTGCTCCCCTTCTCTAAGCCGGGCAAAGTACGCGCAGGAGATTGGAGCGGGCACCGCTGCGCGATGTGGCGACGTGCGCTCATTGTACCATCTTTCAGGTAATGCTGAAAAGACAGCAGCGGTAAGTAGTAGCTATTATTAGCTTCCCGTTTGAACGGTGAAGATTGTTTTTCGGGGTGGCTCAGTGGTTAACGCCTCGCTTTCACGACTCAGAGGTCCCACGCTCGATTCCATGCACCGGAGTACTTTTTCTGAATTTTTTCCCTTCTTGCGTTTTTATATATTGTAATGAAGAGAACAAGAGACAACACCAATCCTGGGCCAGCTGTTCTTATTCTGTTTCTTCTTCCTCGCTCGCCTAGCATGCGGGTCTGTGCCAGAGTGCCAGTTTCGGTCTTCGTCGTCACACTCGGCCATGAGTGCAAGCATTGTCGATGGGCCACACGACAATGTTCATGTGGGTGAGGATAGCTGCAGCAGTTGACATTGCTTCAGGTGAGCGGGGTTGGCTGCATCATCGTGGTCGGCCCCGACCACGCTGGAAGTTTGTCGAAATTGGCTCCGGCAGCCGACACTGGCTATGTCGCCCGGGTCGTTCGCCATGTCGTGGTGGGGACTGGGTCCTGGTTGATCCCTTTGTTGATGATGACACCATGGGACGACATGGACTGTCGCATGGCAGTCTACAGCCTTGGCCACGCTGCGACTTTTCAGAGAAAGTAGTTCGACTCCGGTTTTCCTTTGATGGAACGAGCAGGCATTCTCGTGGTAGACGTTTCCTGCGGTGGTGGGGTTTTCTTGGAGATGGTTCTGGCGGACGGCCCCGACTGGATCGACATGGTCGCAGGTTGATCACAGAACGCTTTCCTTTGTCCCACCACACTTTAGAAAACAGGGCAGGAAATGGTGGATCCGGCAACGAAACGAGTAGCATCTTATGCAGCAGTCTGCGCAATTTTCTGCGGATCGAGAGATGTTTTTCGGGGCGATTAGACATCTGCACAAACTTGGGGTGAAATCCTCGTGCTGACCTGTGGCGTGGCTCCTGCGTCGTGTCTTGCATAGTCCGTGGCTTGCGCAGCGTTGTCGCTATGGGGCTCCCGCTTGCTGTAAAGTCAGCAATTCTTGAAGCCACGCTGCGTACTGGCGGGAAATCCTCGACGGAAGCCGTTCCGAAAATCGGAGACTCTACCGATTCAGGCAGTGCATGCGTCGCACGCATATTCTCTTCCGTCTGGTCAGATGGGATGTTAATAGACTCAGCGGAAAGACCTCTCTCATTAGGTGGTAGAATGTCCAGTAGGATGGGGGCCGGTGCCTCTAAGTCGACCGGAAAACCTGCGTTGGGGCCTCTTGCGGAGCGTTGCGCAAAGCATGCCATCAGGGACCCACCGGACACAGCTGCACCGTGGGGCCGGTGCTCCTCAGGAGCTCTAAACACGACAGCAGAAATGCCTGTGCAAGGCAGAGTTACACGATCGTGATTGGTCACCGAGAGATGACAGAATGGTAGGGGCTCGAATCGCATCCTCTAGGTCAGGCTTTTCCCGAGTTCCGTCCTGAGAGAAGGTCGAGTAACATGGGCAGGTGGCAGAAGGAATCAAACCGAAAGCATCTATGAGCTTGATGCTCCACTCCGCCCATGGCTGCTGCTTCCAACCTTCATGCCGGCGCCACGCCACTGCACCTTCCCGAAGACGGTCTATGGCCACATACCATTTCTGATTCTCTGTGCAGGTCACGCGCATTGCTAGCGCGTTGACGGTTGCCACCCAGCTGTCGGCGTCGTTCCGGACCCCGTCGTATTCCGCCAGTTCTTAGGTGGACGGCGATGGTGGGGCGGCACGTGAGAATGCGGATATCACTGAGGCAACGCCGTCGAGCTGGTCTGAGAGCTGCAGGGGGGTACCCCAAAGTTGCCTGCGTTGCTCCAATGGGCTTGCCTCAAGGTCGCGCGAGGCAGCTACATCCAACACGGCGTTAGTGGCACGCAGTTCTGGCAACATTGTAGGAGCTCGCTCAGAGATTGACGCTGTCAGTTTGTTAGTCTTGACGCGGAGTAGCGCGATGGTACGCCGCAGGTTTGCGGCGCTGTCGTGTGTCAAGTCCGAAGCGTTGGTGATCGCGGTCTTCGAATGAGTAGCGGTTGCAGCACTCACACCGGTGAGGTTGACGAGCAGAGAAGCCTAGACGGCGTTCCCTGGCCGCTCGTATGTTGAAAGAGTGCGGCAATGGGAATGTAGGCCATGGGAAGCGTGAGCGGCATCCCCAAAGGACAGGAGCCGGTGCGGATCCCTGCCGCGAAACGGTGGCAGGGTGTCAATAAGGTCACCCGCTACAACCCCAGGGGACGCCTGGACGCCGTCCACTGGTGGTTTGAAGGGTAGCTGAAGCGGCGGGTGGGTCCCCATTGCTAAGGAAGCGTTAACGGCGTTCGTCGATGGAGAAGCCCGCACTGCCGACGAACCACGAAGACACGTACCGGTGGCTTCCCACAGAGGGTTCACTTGTCGGCTTGCGTTAACGGCAGAATCCATAGCCAAGGACGCGTGCATGACGTTCTTGTGAAATGGAGGTAACGTGTACTGCAGCCGCCGAGGAGGCCTTGACACCGTCCCCGAACGGTGATGGTAGTGGCGGCAAGTGAAAAGCCGCCGAGGAGGCCTTGACGCCGTCCTCAAGCGGCGCTGATTGCGGCTGTCCTGGATGACGAAGCCGGGGCGTAAGACTCCTGCTTCGTCGACTGTGCCATTTTAATGAGCGAGACAGAGAACAAGAGACAACACCCGATCCCTGGCCAGCTGTTTTTATTCTGCCTCTTCTTCCTCGCTCGCCTAGCATGCGCGTCTGTGGTCGTCACAATATATATATATATATATATATATATATATATATATATATATATATATATATATATATGTGTGTGTGTGTGTGTGTGTGTGTTTGTGTGTGTGTGTGTGTGTGTGTGTGTGTATATTGTGAATATTGTGAAGTCTTGGTAGTCGCAGTTGCGTTAGCGTTTGTTTGAGGAAAAGCTTCGCAAAACGAACAGGCAGAGCCAGTACACAGATGATGATGATGCTGATGATGATGATGACCCAGAGTGGCAATGAGAATAAAGAGACAAGTGGATGATAGTGATTATGATCATGAAGGGAAGAAAACGATGTAAGTAACAAACGCCCACACTAATTCCCCTCACTTGGAAGCGGACACCTTGGCCGCCGTAAGTCAAAGTTACGGGGAACGTCGCGGGAAAGGTTTCATGTGACAAACGTGGGCAATCTCTGTGCTGCGGTAGCGCAGTCTGTTGGGGCGACGGGTTGTGTCACACGATAATTGAGCAGCGAAGCCTGTTCCAAAACAATGTATGGCCCGATGAAGCGTGATTGGAATTTGTTAGAGACCAGGAGTGCGAATAGGTGTCAAAAGCAGCACCTCGTCACCAGGTTGGAAAGACACAACGCGGTGGGATGCGTCATAGATGATCCTCCGCTCGTGCTGTCTCGCTTCAGTATTGCTGTGAGCCTGATGGCGAGACTGGGCCAGGCGGGAAATGTGTTCTTCGCTAAAATACTGACATGAATTCCCATGGCTGTTAAAGAAAGAGACATCGAGAAAGGTATTTGGGGTGCGTCCGTACACGAGGTAAAACGGTGAGTAGCAAGTTGTTCGCTGAACGGCGGTGTTGTAAGCGAAGGTCGGGAATGGTAAAAGAGTATCCCAGTTTTTGTGGATGGGTTGGACGTAAACGGCTATCATCTCAGCAAGGGTTCAGTGAAATCTATTTGTGAGACCGTTTGTCTGAGGGTGGTAGCTTGAAGCTGTCTTGTGAGTAGTTCCAGAAGTGCGCAGTACTTTATTTACCATTCGTGACAGTAACACTTTGCCACAGTCACTAAGCAGTACACAAGGAGCCCCATAACGCAGGATTATGCGTGAAGAATAAAGTCTGTAACTTCCACAGCTGAGCCTGTAATAACAAAGGAAGTCTCAGCGTAGTGTGTCAGGTGGTTCACGGCGGTCACTATTCATAGTTTGCCAGCAGATGTGATGGGAACAGGCCCGTAAAGGTTGACACCTACTTCCTCGAACGGCATTGACGGGCACGGAAGAGGCTGTAGAGGTCCAGCAGGTGCAGACGCGGGGAGTTTACGACGCTGGCATGGGTAGCAGGAACTGACGTACAGACCAGTAATAACGACATCGAATGCAGTCAAGAGTTTTTTTTTAAACCAAGATTACCAGCAGTCAAGTCATCGTGGAAGGCTTCGAGCAAGTAAAGTCGAAGAGAGCGTGGCAGTACAGGAACCCAGCGCTGACCGTCAGGGTGGTAGACGTGGCGGTAGAGAACCCCATTGTCCAGTTTAAAGTGCAGGAGTTGACGACGAAGTCACGTGTTTGGTGGATGAGAAACTCCCGAAAGGTTGACCAGTATGTATCTGCATATGAATCGGACCGCTGGCGGGAGATAAATGTTGAGCCCCGCCGCGGTGGTCTAGTGGCTAAGGTACTCGGCTGCTGACCCGCAGGTCGCGGGTTCAATTCCCAGCTGCGGCGGCTGCTTCTTCGATGGAGGCGGAAATGTTGTAAGCCCGTGTACTCAGATTTGGGTGCACGTTAAAGAACCCCAGGTGGTCAAAATTTCCGGAGCCCTCCACTACGGCGTTTCTCATATTCAAATGGTGGTTTTGGGACGTTAAACCCCACAAATCAATCAATCGGAGATAGGTGTTGGCTCGTCGTCCAAAAAGGGTTGCCTTATTGATGCGAGCGTATGAACTTTGGTATATGTGGCGGTTGAGTTCTCACGAACGCTGATATGGGTAGTTGGAAGCGGGCAACGAGATAAAGCGTCGGCGTCTTGATGTTTTCTACCTGACTTATAAGTTATATCAAAGTCATACACCTGCGAGCGTAGTATCCACTGACCCAAGCGTCCTGACAAGTTCTTCAGTGTAGAAAGCAAGCATAAGGCATGGTGGTCCGTTACGATTGTGAAGTGACAGCCATGAAGATACGGACGGAACTTCTGCACCAACCAAACCACAGCCAAACACTCTTGCTCAGTTATCGTGTAGTTCTTTTCGGCAGGTGTGAGTACGCGACTGGCATATGCAACAACTTTCTCTATGGAAGAATTGTCGCGTTGTAGAAGTACGGCTCCTACACCAAGGCCACTTGCGTCGGTATGAAGGATAATCGGTGCGGCTTCGTCAAAGTGGCAGAGCAGAAGTTCAGACGTGAGTGCCCGCTTCAACAGGTCGAATGCCGTTTGAAATTCTTGAGACCACAGAAAAGGGACGTTGGAAGCAAGCAGCTTGTGTAATGGAGTAGCAACAGCAGCGAAGTTCTGGATAAACCGGCGAAAATAGGAGGCGAGGCCAAGGAAACTGCGAAGCTTCTTTGGTTTTTTGGGGCGCGGAAAGTGAAGGACTGCAGAAATCTTGTTCGGGTCGGGCCAAATGCCATCTTTGCTAACGACGTGTCCTAAGACCTTAATAGATTTGCTAGCAAAGGAGCATTTCTTAGTGTTTATTTGGAGCCCGGCGCCGACAAGGCACGTCAGAACTTGATCCAATCGTTCTAGGTGCTCAGGAAACGTTGATGAAAAAATAATAATGTCGTTCAGGTAGCAAAGGCAATGTAGTGCCATCATTATCACCATCATTTTTTTTTATCACTGCGCCGCGCCTCTCGCGCAGCTGATGCTAGCTCGAGCTGCGCGAGAAGTAGAACGAGCTTCTGGCCTGGCGGTTTGGACGTGGACAGCCACCGCGGCTCCGCTTCAGGCCTGGAATAAAGTGGCGAGATCAGCACGGCCCCATCGGCCGGTTTCGACGCCGTCTCACGTCTCTCTTGCATCGCCGCTACATTGGTGACCCGGAGAACACGCCCTTCGCCGAGCGGCCCGCTGCCATGTTCCCGCAACTCTGCCCGCCAGTGCCGCCATTCCAATCGACCTACCCCAAGTATGGTTCATGCAGCTCGATGCCGTTCTGGCGTTGAATGGCGTCACGGACCAGCCGCTGATGCACGCCATTCTTCAAGACGCCCTTCCGCTAGAGTTGCGTCATCTCTCTGGCACTTCAACCTCCAGCCAGCAGCCTTACGATGACCTCTGCTCGGCGATGCTTGCCAGATATGGCCCCACCTACCACCCGCTGCCGTTCACCCGCGACTTACAGGTTTCGTCTGCGTCGCAGCGTGCGGTACCCTCCGGCCCGAAAGTCTTCTCTGACCGGGACCTAACTTCCCCGACTACGTCTCCTACAACATCTCGTCCGACCACTATCAACGCGAGTCCCGCGTACGAATGCCCATCCGACGAGGTTCAGAACATTCGTGCTGCACGCGACCAGACAGCCACGAAATCCGACGAGCTTCTTCCGAAGAAGCTCGTCGGATTTTGTGGCTGTCTGAATACGTTCCTGTAGCCAACGACCGGGTCGCCACGAGGTGCATTTTTTCGAAGTCCTCGGCCGATTGTCCCTCGGGCACTCTCGCCACCCGTATGTCTTCTCCGGCCTACACAGACCACGATTTCTCAGACATGTCAGACTCCACGACGGCTTCATCGTCGCATGCCCCGGAGTCTGCCAAGACTACGGAAATTCTCACGCTCACTATTCGCCCCTTGGTCGTGGAGACTTAAGCGTCGACGATGTCCGAAGGCGCCTCCCCACCCACCTCGACGCTCTCCGCATCCTGCCAGCAGCGACCATCTTCAGCCCCGCAGTCTACTGCAGCCGAAGTTAAAGTCATAAACCGTCAACCACAGCCAAACTTCCGAGAGGCTGCGACTATGACTGACGCAGCTGAGGACGACTACCTGGCACGCTTATGGCACTGCAGACTACATATTCCACACATGCTGTAGAGGTTGTCATCGATCATGCAGACCTGCACACCAACCCTCATGCCCGGAGAACCGATGGTCTTTCAGGTGTGCCACCCGATCCTCCATCAAAGCTCACGTCTTCTGAGCTTCACAACGATCCCCCAGAGCATTTGGCGCCGGATGCAGTCCGCCATACAGACTCGTTGGTAACAACAGCGACGACGTGCGGTCCAACTGCATATCTGCCGCCCTTGAGTGTATGCCAACGAAATCATCACGTTCGGCATAATACAGAGAGGCCCTTTTTCAAGCCTCTCGCTAAACAGTCATGTGTTGCAGCCTTGGCCTTCAAGACGGCGCAAACACCTACGAGGTTTTCCCGACGCAAGGGCCAACCACATGCCGTGCACATGACTAGCCGCAATGCACGGCGTTTCCGCATCCGTCGACTCGGCCACACGCCCCGGCATGCCGGTCGCAGTGCTACGCGGAGGCCGGTGTTTCATCGACAGGGACGTCCGCACCAGCACGACCGCGACGCTGCTCCTCGTCGACAGCATGCTCGGCACCCTGTGCGCTGTCCGAGACCCCGCTGTGGCTGTGAAACTTCAGTGCTCGGTCATCATGGGTGCGTTCCGATCCTTCACACTATTTCGTCCACATTGCCGACGCGAGCTCTTCAGGGCCTGTCCACAGTTCCAGCTGTGGGCACGTTTGTCAGCCACGTCTACTCGAAACGGCGGGTGCGCATTCGAATGGTCCCGCCGCGTAATTGTGGGATGGACGTGTCTATGAACACAGCGACCCGGCACTTCCTTCTTCGTCCCTTCCGCTTCTCCCTGAGTCGCCCACCGGAGACACACTGCCTACTGATGGCCCATAAACATTGACAACCTGGACTTACCAAATGAACACTTTATGGATTGCCGTTCATGTATATAGCATTTGTCGCTCTCTTTCTTTTTCATATACCTTCAGATCGCGCAAAGCGCTAGGGGGGGGGAGCCCTGTAGCGCCATCATCACCATCATCATTTCTCAATCACCGCGCCGCGCCTCTCGCGCAGCTGATGCTTACTCGGGCTGCGCGAGGATTAGAACGAGCTGACACGCCTGGCGTGGCGGACGCTGGTAGCCGACGTGGCTCCGCTTCAGGCCTGGAATAAAGTGGCGAGATCGGCACGGCCCCATCGGCCGCCTTCGACGCCGTCTCACGTGTCTCTTCTCTGGCCGCTACATTGGTGACCCGGAGAACACGCCCTTCGCCGAGCGGCCCGCGGCCATGTTCCCGCAACTCTGCCCGTCAGTGCCGCCGTTCCAATCGACCTACCCCAAGGTATGGTTCATGCAGCTCGATGCCGTTCTGGCGTTGAATGGCGTCACGGACCAGCCGCTGATGCACGCCATTCTTCAGGACGCCCTTCTGGTAGAGTTGCGTCATCTCTCTGGCACTTCAACCTCCAGCCAGCAGCTTTTCCATTTCAGGCCACGCAGCACGGTATCTATCATGCACTCAAAAGTCGCGGGTGCCTTGCAGAGCCCGAAAGGCATCACGTTGAATTCATATAGCCCGTCGGGGGTTGCTAACGCCGTTTTCTCCTTATCGTCTTCTTGCATGGGGATCTGCCAGTACACAGAACGCAAGTCGATGCTTGAAAAGAATTCCGTGCCTTGTAGGCACGGAATTCCGTGCACAGAGCCATCCTTTTTACGGACCACAACAATAGGAGACGACCAAGGGCAAGATAAGGGACGGATGACTTTCCGTTTAAGCATGTCAGCAACGTTTTCTTATGTATTTTTTCTTTCAGCTGGAGACACGTGGTAGGGTCGGCGGTGTACGATAGATGTCTTAACGGTTTGAATTCGATGTGCTGTAGTATTTGGGCGGCCAAGCTTAGACGAGCAAATATCGTAAGAGTTTGCATGTTTCTGTAACACTATGAGCAGCTGCTGCCTGTGTGAATTGCTCAAGTCGCTGCTGATAGCGGTGGTAAAGGCAGAGGAAGAAACATGCTCACCGAGGGAAGGGTCTTTGGATGCGATGGCCTGAAAAGGCGTGACAAATACAGGCACGAAGTCGGCAACACGGGCCACAGTAGTGGCCTGTGGCAGTAAGATCTTCTCCGGTGTAGAGTTCACAGCGGTTACAAGTGCAGAGCCATTGCAACGAACGACACAGGACGGAAGAACTATACCTTTGCGAACGCAAAGTGGTGACGGTGAGACCAATACATCCCCGTGATAGCTGTCCTTGGACGTAATGCTGAGAATTTGCTCTTGTAGTGGCGGCAGTTCGATGTCTTGCGCAGCGACCAGACGAAGTGGCTTCTGATTGTCGTCGTCAAGCATGTAGTCGGTGTCAGTGAGGTGAGCGACGCGTTGTCCACAACATATCGCCGTGGAAGCAGATGATAACAAATACCACCCTAAAATTAGTTGGTGAGAGCAGCGGAACAGGACAGCAAACTCGACATGATGGCGGATGCCGTCGATGAAAACACGCACAGTACAAAACGCGTAAGGGCGAATGACGTGCCCCTGGGCAGCAACTAACGTGGGGCCATCGTAAGGCATCATTACTTTCCCTAATTGTTCACACAAATCAGCACGTATCACAGACAATGTCGCACCTGTGTCCACCAAAGCACTAACTCACACTCCTTCCACTCGCACAGGAATAATGTTTCACGGGCCTGATGGAGGAATTCCAGTTCCAATTCCGAATACAGTTTTTCCTCCACAAACTACATCAATTAGTTTTCAGAATGAATATCAGAGGAGAATGAGGCGAGCCGAAGTGGAGAAGTGGAACGGTGGAAGGGCGAAGGCGAGTGGCGTCTCGTGTTTTGGCTGTTCTGCGGTGCAGTCGATGCCGGAGGAGATGGCACTGGTGCGGGCGGACGAATAACGCCGACCTTGATAAGACGCCCCAGTGTACAAATCCCGTTCGCGCACGCCGTTCCGACGCTCAAATTGCTGGCGCTTTCGGCAGAGACGAGATATGTGGACGCGATAGCCACAGTAGCAGCAGACAGGGCGGGACGAGCACCACGGTGGGGAGTAGAATGCATTCGGGGCCCCTGGAGATAGCGCGGTCAGGTGGGCCGAAGAGTCAGGGGGCACAAAATGGTAGTTCAGCGGGGGAGCGGCAGCAACTGATGCGTAGGACAGCAGCGGCAATGTCGCGTGTGCATCGCTGGGAGGCACGGCAGCAACTTGAGGGTACGTAGATATAGGGCGAGAAGCAGGTGGCTGTGCGGGCGCAAAGCCGGTCAGAGATGTAAGTCTCTTCCTGATGATGTCACGTAAGAGCACTCCCGAAGACAGTGTAGGACGTGGTGTAGGAGGTGTGAAGCCCATAGACCACAATTCTTCGCGTATAGTGTCTCGGATGAGGTCACGCAGATGGCCATGAGACGTGGAGTGGTGGTCGCCAATGTCCGGTTGGAGGCGAATGGAGTCAAGCGCATCAAAGCGTGGACATGTCGTCACGACATCAGCGATGGTAGCTTAGTTTTACCCAGCGAGGGCATTAAAGGCAACAGTCTCAATGCCTTTCAATATATGGCGCACTTTGTCCGATTCTGGCATGGATTGATTGACCCGCCGGCACAGTGCGAGGACATCCTCGATGTATGATGTGTACGATTCGCCGGGATGTTGTCAGCGAGTATCGAGTGTCCTCTTCGCGACGGCGGATCCAATGTCCGTTGTCCCCAAAACGTGTCGCAGCTGCTGCTGGAAGATAGCCCAGTCGGGTAAGTTAACGATGTGGTTAAAATACCATGTCTTCGTGACTCCGGTCAGATAAAAAGGAACGTAACGCAGTTTGGCGGCCTCTTCCCTCCTACTAGCGGCACTTACGCGATCATAGTCATCGAGCCAGTCTTCTACGTCTTCTCCCCGAAGACCAGCGAAAAGCGGGGGTTCCCGCTGTTCTGTGTATGTAAGAAGGAGGGGCAGCTTGCGGCGGTGCGTGGTTGATGACATCAGCGCCGGCAGGCTCGGTCGGTGACATGCTGCCTGACTCTGGGCGCAAGTGGCGGCCTGAACGAAGCTCCAGGTGGTAGAGCGGGCTGCGGGGGATCAGAGTTCTTCGAGGTATAGCGCATCCAGGACGGGACAGAGAAGACGACACAGAACACATACACGGCACTAACTTTCAACAATGGGAAGTCAGAGGACCGAAAATCCACCACCACCACGTATGAAGTGTTGGTAGTCTTGCTTGCGTCAGCGTTTATTTGAGGAAAAACCTCGCAAAACGAACAGGCAGAGCCAGTACACAGACGATGACGATGATGATAACCCAGAGTGGCAATGAGGACAAAGGGACAAGTGGATGATGGTGATTGTGATCATGCAGGGATGATAACGATGTAAGTAACAAACGCCTACAGTATACACACACACACACACACACACACACACACACATATATATATATATATATATATATATATATATATATATATATATATATATATATATATATATATATATATATATATATATATATATATATATATATATATATATATATATATAGTCGTTGAGTGGCCGTAGCGTTGCATATAGTCTAGTAGATCCTCCGTGAGCGGTCACAACGTGGTTTATTTCGACGTTTCGGCCTAGAGTCTGGCCTTCATCAGGAATAAAGATACAGTTTGTCGGTGCTCGGCTTTATACAATCTCAAATCAGAGGGCAAGGAAAGAGGGAAAAAAAGGAAAGAAAAAAAGAAAAGGAAAGAAAAAAAAGAAAAAAGAGAAAAATAATATACGGTGGACGCCCCTCGGGTGCGCCCCCCTTCCACTTTTCCTTCCACTTCCCCCCATCTCTCTCCCCCCTCTCCCCTTCACTTTTCTGATGTCAGCAGTCTGTGTATGTTTCCGTTCACTAGCGCATTCCTCCCGATCAGACGGCCCCTCCTGGCACTGGCGGTTCGGTGGGGGGCAAAAAAGAGCTTTTCAGGAAGTCCTAAGCCTTTAACTACTCGAGGTCCCGTAAACAATTCGTCGTAGAAGGACGGGGGCCGCGTATTGTGGCAGAGGCTGGTCAGCGGGCATTTTAGGAAGTTCTAAGCCTTTAACTACTCCGCGCCCTGTCAACATTTCGTCGTAAAAATAGAGGTGCCCCGTATTGCGGTAGGCTGTGCAAGCGCGTGCAATGCGAATTCCTGGCCCGCTTCTAAATTACGCGTGTCGTGGGGGCCTCCCGGCTGTGCAAATGGTTGCTGTTGGGCATGTCGTGCATGGCACGACATGCCCAACAGCAACCATGTGCACAGCCGGGAGGCCCCCACGACACGCGTCCCATCCAATCAATTGTGCCATGCACGACATGCCCAACAGCAACCATGTGCACAGCCGGGAGGCCCCCACGACACGCGTCCCATCCAATCAATTGTGCCATGCACGACATGCCCAACAGCAACCATGTGCACAGCCGGGAGGCCCCCACGACACGCGTAATTTAGAAGCGGGCCAGGAATTCGCATTGCACGCGCTTGCACAGCCTACCGCAATACGGGGCACCCCTATTTTTACGACGAAATGTTGACAGGGCGCGGAGTAGTTAAAGGCTTAGAACTTCCTAAAATGCCCGCTGACCAGCCTCTGCCACAATACGCGGCCCCCGTCCTTCTACGACGAATTGTTTACGGGACCCCGAGTAGTTAAAGGCTTAGGACTTCCCGAAAAGCTCTTTTTTGCCCCACACCGAACCGCCAGTGCCAGGAGGGGCCCTCTGATCGGGAGGAATGCGCTAGTGAATCGAAACATACACAGACCGCTGACATCAGAAAGGTGAAGGGGAGAAGGGGGAGAGAGATGGGGGGGAAGTGGAAGGAAAAGTGGAAGGGGGGCACCCGAGGGGCGTCCACCGTATATTATTTTTCTCTTTTTTCTTTTTTTCTTTCCTTTTCTTTCCTTTTTTTCCCTCTTTCTTTGCCCTCTGATTTGAGATTGTATAAAGCTGAGCACCAACAAACTGTATCTTTATTCCTGATGAAGGCCAGACTCTAGGCCGAAACGTCGAAATAAACCACGTTGTGACCGCTCACGGAGGATCTACTAGACTATATATATATATATATATATATATATATATATATATATATATATATATATATATATATATATATATATATATATAGCGGACATTTGTTTTTTTCTTCTGCTATCTATACACTATTATAACATCCTCATCTAACCGGGGCTTTGTCCTCCTCTTCACCGGGTGTCGCGCCGTCATCATCGGTTGTGTGCCCTCTCTGCCTTGACCTGCGTTCAGGATACTGGCAAATTACTATGCATTAAAGAAGAAAACGAGAAAACAACATTCCGAACCAGCAACGGGCCATATAAATTCAACGTTGTACCTTTCGGGCTCAGCATCGCACCCGCAACATATAGGCGCATGATTGACACCGTGATGGACGACACCGTGAGGCAAGTTGTGCGAAGTTCTTAATAAATCGGCGGAAATATGAGCACAGACCCAGAAAACTTCGCAGGTCCTTCACTGTTCATGGTGGTTCAAAGTTTCGAAGCACTGCAGTCTTCTGTGGGTCTGGTCGCGTGCCTTCTTTATCCACGAAAAAGCCTAATACGAGGGCTTAACGTTCTCTGAAATGACACTTCTTTGAA
The DNA here is from genome assembly GCF_043290135.1 of Rhipicephalus microplus. NCBI lineage: Eukaryota > Metazoa > Arthropoda > Arachnida > Ixodida > Ixodidae > Rhipicephalus > Rhipicephalus microplus. The sequence continues at coordinate 53,008,667 of NC_134707.1, forward strand.
CTTAAAACAAGGCCAGCTTCGCGTAAGCATTCAAAGACAAGCGCCAAGCGGTGGTTATGTTCTTGAAAAGTCTTGCCGTAGATAATCACGTCATCTAAATAGCACATGCAAATTTCCCATTTTAGTCCACGGAGTACTGTATCCATAAATCTCTCGAATGTTGCTGGAGCATTGCACAAACCAAAGGGCATAACGCTAAACTCAAAGAGACCGTCTGGTGTTACGAAGGCCGTCTTCTCTTTATCTGAGGGATGCATAGGAATTTGCCAATACCCAGAACGCAAGTCAACTGAAGAAAAATAGGAGGCAGAATGCAGGCTGTCCACGGCATCATCTATACCTGGCAAAGGGTAGACGTCTTTTTTTGGGATGGCATTTAGGCGACGATAGTCTACGCTGAATCTCCGTGAATTATCCTTTTTCCTGACTAGAATGACAGGAGCTGCCCATGGACTACACGATTCTTGTATGACGCCTTTTTTTTAGCACGTCTTCAACTTGCTCAGCGATTACTTTCCTTTCGGAAGGCGATATACGATAGGGCTTCTGGCGTATTGGTGGTGCTTGGCCTGTATAGATGCGGTGTTGCGTACGTGAATATGGTCGCGTAACGGTAGACATCTCGTCTTGGGCAAAGTCAAAGACTGAGGCGTAGCGTGCGATCACCTCCTGCAGCAGCGACTATTCAGTTGATGGAAGTGACTAGTTAATCATTTGGTTAATTCTGGCAGAATAGTCATGGTACGAGTTGGCATGGCGTTTCTTTACATCCACTGAGAGTTGGAGTTACCGTATGGTAAGACTACTTTGCTCTTGAAAGCTTGCCAATTTAAGTCCTGCAGGCAGATATATGGGCTGCGGAAACGTTCACAGTCCGCAAATCGGTCAACCATCGACGGTGAGCACGAGGCAACGAGGCACAATAACGTTTTTCTTACGTGCATTACTGAAGTTCGGCTCGGCTAAACCGTAGTAAAAACCCGCACAAGAACGCGAAGAGTTTACACGTACAAACATTGCGGTATGCGGGGCCAAGCAGACGTCTTCAGACACGGAAAACACTTTCAAGCAGTCATCAACGGTATCTTTCGTCAACAAAAACGGCAACACGGGACGAAAAATAATCCCACCACTACCACAATCTAGAGTTGCACCACATTCCCGCAAAAAATCTATACCTAGAATGACGTCGTGGGTCGCTCGTGCAAGCACCGTTAGTTCAGCTCGAAACGTTTGATTTCCTACAGAATGTAAAACAGAACGAACTCCAACCGGGCTCAACGTTTCTTCCCCTACGCCGCGGAACGTAGCACTCAGATTCCAAGCAAATATTACTTTCATCCCAAGGCAATTTTTAAGACATCCTTATTATGGAAACGGCAACACCAGTATCAACTAGTGCAACAGTACTCACATTGTCTACAAAAACACTCACTTTGTTCTCAACCATTACAACACAAGTGGGTCTTGCGGAAGATGATTTTGCGGCCTCGCCCCCATTGGTAGCACCAGTTAGTTTCCCAGTGGTGGTGGCGTCCCCGAACGGCGGTGCGGAGACGGGGATCACTGTTGGCGTGCGGGTGGTGGGGTGACGCTGTGGTTGGAGCAAGGCGAGTCAGCACGTGCTGTGCGTTGCCGTTGGAAAGAGCCCTGGAATGGTCGAGACTCGCCAGCAGGTACATAGGGCGTGTACACGTTGAATTGTGGAGCTCGCTGCTGGCGACGGTAGCAGTACCTAGCGATGTGTCCAGATTACCCGCAGTTGTTGCAAGTACGGGTGTCACGTCTAGTCGTCCTCGGCGAAGTAGACCTCGTCGGTTGATAAAAGCCGGGCGATGGTGGAGGAGGAGTAAATCGCTGTGATAAAGCTTGCCTGCGTTCCTGGTTTCCGAGTGGTCGTTCACTCCTCCGTTCGAACCGATCGGTCTAATTCGGGCGAGGCTCAAAGTAGCTCTGTCGCATCCGAGGTACCAGTGGTTCACGGGGTTGTTGGTCGAATGCACACTGATGGCAGACACCAGCGGTGTCTACAGCTTGCAGTTGAGCAAGTTCTTCCGTAACCACTCGTCTTATAAGAGAAGAGATGTCGTCCTGCGATGGACGGTTGACACTTGCAATCGTGGGCACATTCTCAAGACGTCCAAATTTCGGTAGGATTCTCCTCCTCTTTAGCGCTTCAAACGCTTGGCAGTGTCTCCTTAGGTCGGAATGTGTGCGTAAGTCTTCCTTAGCGATAAGAAAATTGTGCACGTCTTCTGCGATTCCCTTGAGCAGATGACCTACCTTATCTTCGTCACACATGGTGACACTCACAATTCCGCAAAGCTTCAAGACGGCCTCGATGTAGGTGGTGCATGTTTCGCCAGGTAACTGAGCTCTGCGTGAAAGCATTTGCTCCGCCTGCTTGACCTTAGCTGTTGAGTCACCAAAACACCTCTTCAGCTCGTCCACGAAAATGTCCCATGGGATCAATGCACTCTCATGGTTCTCAAACCAAGGAGACGCGGTGCCGATGAGAAAAAACACCACGTTCTCGAGCTGCTTAGCAGTGCTCCAGTGGTTGCAGCGACTCACTCTTTGGTAGTGCTTGAGCCAGTCGTCAACATCGTCATCCGGCTGCCCTGAAAAGGTCCTCGGCTGACGTTCCGGCATGCCGCAGCGATCTTGTCCTGGCGGGTGAGCGTGTTGCTCATCAGCAGCAAGGTTGTTATGGCCTGCTCCCGCGTCCTACATGTTTGGTAGCTGCGGTGGCAAGCCTGCCAAGCGTCTGCTCCGTCGCAAAATTGGTAGAGCTGGGTCGTCCAGATCGATGTACCCGGCACCTTCCACCAAACTGTTACGAGTGACTGTGTTTATTTAAATATGAGGTGAAATGGCGTTGTGAAAGAGCAGCGTACTTCTGAGACAGGCCTAGAACGCTTCACCGAACCACACACCACACAGTCCAGGCGCCGCTCCACTACTCTTCAACTTCCGCGCCGCGTAGGCTTGCGCATCTTCGTTTTATTATATATATATATATATATATATATATATATATATATATATATATATATATATATATATATATATATATATATATATATATATATATATATATATATATTTGTGTGTGTGTGCGTGCTATTCAATGCCCGTTTTGAAGGGGAAGCAGTTTTAAGCGAATTGCAGGCTTTTGTGCGTTTCATATATACTTATCTATCTATCTATCTATCTAGCCACCCACGACATTTAGCTCTTGTGGCCGTTTGAATAATGGTATCAATACCAAAATTGGTACTACAAAACATGACTGTATGGCGAGCGTAAGTTACTTGTCATAACATGAAAATCCTGATATGTATGTCATGAATGATTTGATTTGCACTTCATGGTCTTGCTGCTCTTGCGTTGGTTTCGTTCACATGACATGTTGCAAGAAGGGGGGGGGGGTATGACACGACTGATTGACGCACAAGCAACAGATCCTAACATGAAAATCATAACATGCATGTCATGTAACAACATGAGTACATGCCACACTCATGATGTGCTCGCGGCCGTTTCGCTAGCTTCACATATACCAAATTTCGTATTACGTGATGAGAACAGACGACGAAGGTTAATGGCACGTCTAAACATTATAATGATGATGTGCGTGTCATGCAACAACATGACTACATGCCACATTCATGATGCACTCACGACCATTTCGCTAGTTTGACTTATACCAAATTAGGTATAACGTGACACGAACGCACGATGAAGGTAAATGGCACTACACACATGATAATCATGACATGCGTGTCATGTAATAACATGACTACATGCCACACTGATGATGCACTCGCAGCCGTTTCGCTTGCGCCACATATACTAAAGTTGGCGCCCCGCCGCGGTGGTCTAGTGGCTAAGGTACTCGGCTGCTGACCCGCAGGTCGCGGGTTCAAATCCCGGCTGCGGCGGCTGCATTTCCGATGGAGGCGGAAATGTCGAGGCCCGTGTGCTCATATTTGGGTGCACGTTAAAGAACCCCAGGTGGTCAAAATTTCCGGAGCCCTCCACACCGGCGTCTCTCATAATCATATGGTGGTTTTGGGACGTTAAACCCCACAAATCAATCAATACTAAAGTTGGTATCACGTGAGTTGAATAGACGACGAAAGTAAATGACATCTCCAAACATGATAATCATGATATGCGTGCCATGTAAAATATGACTACCAGCCACGCTCATCGTGTGATCGTGGCCATTTCGCTACTTCCACATATACCAATTTGGTATTCTGTGTCGTGAATGGACGTCGAAGGTAAATGACATGTCCAAACATGATAATCATAATATACGTGTCATGTAAAACATGGGTAAATGCTACGCTCATAGCACGCTCGCGGCCGTTTCGATAGCTCCACATATACCAAATTTGGTATCACGTGGCGTGATAGACGAAGAAGGTAAATGACACGGCAAAACATGATAATCAACGCATGCAAGTCATGTATGGCATATTTTGCGTGCGCTTCGTAATATTGTGCTTATTTTAAAAAGCCATATTGATTCTTGATTGGTGCTTTCATATCAGTTATTCTCACTGAACGCGGAATTTGCCGGTTTTTTTCCAAACGCATTCACTGTTGTACCATTTTTATTGCTCTCCCCGCTTGGACTTCGTGTCCCCAGTACTTGATTAATAATAGAATAAAAATGAAATAAACTTACAATAATGATGATTAACTATGTTTTTTTATTATGAATGAAGTTTCACGTGATGTGTCAAACGAACTACTTAAGGCAGCATTTTATATGCGCAGCTCGCAGATGCCGTGTGTGGCTTGCTTCTACATTCACTGGTATGTATCTCTATTGCAGACCGATCGCAGTGCTTTCCTTAGACTTAGCAATTTACTAAGCTGTCTAGAAAATGTGAAGTAGGTGGTTATCTTAGTCATCATTGGAGAGAGGGACAAAGAATAGGTGTCTTTATTTCAGAATTTCAGAAGGAAGCTCAGGAGAAGAGCCGTTTTTTTAGATGCCTTAAGCAAAGGCCGTATCCTGGAACTTCCCGACCACTTAGCCGATCGCCGAGGTTGGAGCTAACTAAGGCTTCTTCGCAGTGCTCGTTTGTGTAGTAAAGGTCGGTTGGTAGGAATAGAAATATTTTGCATCCTTTTACTATGACGTAGGTACCTATAGTTTGCTCCGGCAGATGCGGGATTAGAAGAAATAACGGTTTCTAGGCAACAGTAGATGAAGGCGATAATAGTGTTTCGTTTATTCAAAGCAAAAGACATGCATGCAGCAATGCCTACTGGGTCAGTTGAAAGCAAATATCATGTTTCAGCCAGGCATTTCCTATTCTTGCATCTCTGAAATAGAAAAGAGGCCTTTATTTGTAATCAGTAGGGCGAAGTCAATATTTTTATACTTCTAACGTCTTTCGTGGTATTGGCGTGTACAATACCGGCTTAGGCGGCCACACTTCGATGGAGGCAAACTCCTAAAAGAAATTGTAATGAATGTAGTGCAGGTTGAAAATCTCCACCTAGTCAAAATTTCCGGAGCATACCACAACGCCATGGCTACACTTATGCTAAAAATCATGCGCATAAAGCCGCCGCCATATGTATCGCAGAAGATGTTTCGAATAACATGTTGTGTATGTGAGATTAAGATCGCTGATTATTGTGTCTCTAAACGTGAATTACTCTGTAATCAGAAATTTTACCCTTGTTGACAGCTAAGCATTTGTATTTATTAGTATTTTACGTGTAGTCATGACAATGCGTCAGACATGCATGCGCTGAAATATCCTCTAAGTATCAGCAAGTGAACCACTTATCGTAAAACCGGTAGCGTGAACGTTAACTATCTACGATAGAAATAACACACCGGTACACACGAAAGTGAAGTTCTGAGTGGTTATTCCTAGAAAAAGTTAATCTAATTAAAGCTTCAACAAATGCGACAGTCTACATGGCAACAAAGGCAAAAACACAATAATAAACACCCCTTATGAGAATACCACCACACTTCTGTTGATACTCTTCCTTTGTGGTTTAGCCCGTGCTGTCATAGGCAATGTTTAGGACCGGGTATAAGCGACGTCCCGTTCTTCCTGGCTGAAATTTTCACAGTTCGCGTTCTCCGAGTCTCACAATCTATCTTGTTTTGTTTAGAATGAGTGAAATTTCCACCATGCGTTCGTAAAACGACTGGCCTGTAAATGTATAGAGATTTCACAAAAAGAAAACTTTTCAGGGAATAGAACAATATCCCTGGTTCCCACATTGATCCCAGAACAAGGGCCTTTTCAGGGCATTGAACCTTTTTTGGTTGACTGCAAAACCGAAAAGCTTATGCGAAGAAAAAACGCAAAGTTTTTACGAATGACAGAACTCAAAGTCAGCTGAGGACGGTCCAAACAAGGTGAAGATATACCCCAGAGCATTACTGCCTTTGCTAGCTCCCCTGAGCTTAGTCTTCGGCAGACAGTTTTCATTGTTAACTTGGCCAAGCATCAAATACCTAAAATTAGCACACACGCACCGTGATTTCTTGTTTGCCCTGATAGTAATGGTATATTCTATTCATTCATTTGAAAAAAACAATTTGAACTTAATAATAGCAGACACAGCGAAAACATTGTTACCTGACGCAAGAGAAGTGTGACCTGATATTGTGAGTTATTTTTATCCTTGCAACGCTCATTGCACTAACACCTGAAATAAATACTTGTTTCAATACATTCCTAATTTTGGTCAAATGGAGCGGTAAAGAATGGCCGGATGACGGTAAACGCCACCGATGGTGTCCTTTCTTGCAGCGGACCTGTTATAGAAATCGTAAAACTTCAATATCCATGAACGAGTATGCAGTACACAATTGCGTTAAATCGCACCACTCCCCACTGGTTCATTAAAGATGAAGGCAACCGTCAGTTAGCCACAAAAACTACGTGAAGCCTATTCTATTAAATTTCTGGAAACCTCCGCTATCTTTCGTAATTGTATCATTTTGTGGGCCGTATAACACGAAATAATATGGATAACTTGCACTCGTTTTCAGCATTATCGTTTTCAGCATTTTCGGCAAGATGGCGCCATGAGCGCGCGGCGGCTCTCATCTCTCATGCTTACGTTGGCCCGTGGATAGGAGGGCAGTGGACGGTCTCTCGCGCGCATTTCTCTCCCATTGAGGAGGATAATACGTCTTGGCTGGCGTTTGGCTTGCACTGGAACGATTCTGTTGTAGTTACGGGGTGCACAAATGTCACTGCAATCGTTGCACACCCTCCGTTTTCGAAAAGGTCGTGCTTTTCAGACACAGCGAAGTAACAACTGAGACGTTTATTTGCGTTCATCAGTACCTGTGAGCACGTTTGGTGCGTCATTTTTGCGTAAAAAACGCGGGGCACGCTTCTATATGCTTGCATTCTGCGCGTGACCTTCCGTTTGTTGCTATCACATTCATTGCTTGACTTTTGCAGCAAAGCTGTGATTTTTTTAACACGGAAGAAGTGCGTCACTTTTACATCCTATTAACAGTGTGTTTTGACAGCGGATAGTCTTCAGCCTTGCTCAAGATTTCTCCTTGACGGGCGAATGAATTCTATATATTTTGTGCCGTCATTTTATCTCTCTGTGATAACTTTGACTCAGTTGACTTGCGGTCAAAGATGAAGGCCCCATTGACCTTTCCTAACCACAGTGCTTGTTTGCAAGTGATTACAGTTTCATGATGTTACAGCTGCCCCAGCTGTTGTTTGTGTGCTTACTATAACGGTTATTGTTAGCTTATTTCTCTGTTGTTGAAACCCTGCTATGTCTAGTTGCGCCAAATGGTCTACTATATAACCACGCTATCCTATCCGCTTTTGTCACTCTTAATACGGCGTTGCAAGAAAACTTCGCCACATCGTGCATAATGCTACCCATATGCATTGGAGTCTTTCACTGAACTCTACTCGACGCCCACAAAACCTCGGTTCACTACTCTAACTACCGCTGCTATCAAAGTTCGCAACGTGACGCTACAATGCTGGGTTGGTTGAGTGTCGGCGTAGCCTTTACCAACTCATTCAAATATCGCATTGGTATGGCGGACTCTCTCAACTGTGATAACTGCCATTGTGTAGAAACTCTCGACTATGTTCTATTGTGCCGACTTTACACAAGATCGCCGGACTCTCCAGTGTTCCGTAAGGAGAATTAATTATCATAATTTCACTAAAGAGATCTTGTGAGCGTGGTCTTTAAGTACCTCAGCCCAGAAAGCCACACGGACAATTCTTAGGGGCAACATCACTGAGCAACTACTTGTGAAACCCCGCACTGTGTGCGGTCTGTCTGTCTGTCTGTCTGTCTGTCTGTCTCTGTGTGTGTGTGTGTGTGTGCTCGCGCGCGCGCGCGCGCGCGCGTGTGTGTGTGTGTGTGTGTGTGTGTGTGTGCAATGTCCATCTTCTCCTCTCTCTTTCTGTCTTTTACTTCCTTATTGCCCTCTCTCCACGTGTAGGGTAGCAAACTGGACTTTGTATAGGTACCCTCCCTATCTTTGATTTATTCTCTCTGTCTTTCTTTACACGCCACAGATGCATGGGGAAACATGGAATAAGCAAAACGCTACCTTGGATGAGCATGGAAGCATCAAATAGGCGTCTTAAAAATAAGAAAACTCGAAAGAAGGAAGGAAGGGAGGGAGGAATAAGGAAGAAGGAAGAAGGAAGAAGGAAGAAGGAAGGAAGGAAGAAAGGAAGGAAGGAAGGAAGGAAGGAAGGAAGGAAGGAAGGAAGGAAGGAAGGAAGGAAGGAAGGAAGGAAGGAAGGAAGGAAGGAAGGAAGGGTAGTGAGGCCAACAGGACGTGTGTCTGCTTTGCTATACTTCACGGGGAAAGAGATCATGCTGGCGGTTCGGATGAGTCGGAACTGTGGTTAGCAGCTATACCGCAAGAAAACTTATGTTTGATTAAACGCACGGATGCCGAATATCGAAAGGTCGATTTGTTGAGGCAAGCTTCACGCGTACACAGCAGATAACAAGATGCGCGACCATCAAGTTGACTAGAGACCTGGTGCATTGACATATATTTTTTGTGTGTTTGGCCAGTTACCGAGTCAGGGATAAATACGAAACTAAAACACGCTGTATACTAAATTTACTGGAATGAAAACTACCATCCAGAATATTTTACGAAGTGCGAAATTCTTAACCTTGAAAAACCTATAATTATTATCTTCTGGTTTCACACCATACAACTTCAGAATTATGACTCTGGTTGCCTTTTTAGAAAAGTGTTAACGAAAAAATGCACTCCTGTAGTCGTTGTCCTTCACTATGACGTTTTGCATCAAAGGCAGAAAAGATATGTGGAAAAATCATAATAATTACCTCTCTCGGATTGTACTTATTACATGGTGTGCCATCTAGATCGTGCATGTAAAAAACACTCCCCATGTCTGTAGTTGATTCCAAGGAAGCTTTGCAGCTGAAGTAGCACGTACCAATGGTCTGTATATGATGAAAGAAACACAGCACACACGACAAAATTTATATACTGGTTGTGGGGCAAATCCTCCAAGAATTAATGTTGTGGCTGAAAGTAAATCATGCATAACCACACAATCACATCAGTCTGATCATAGTACATTTCATGAAAGCTATTTTGGGGCAAAGTAGTAATACAATTGCTGCAAGGCGTGGTGATATGGTAAATATGTACTGTACACAACACAACCATGTAGTACACAACTTAGTGGATTAAACGTGTAAACGATATGAGAAGCAAGGACGCTGAACTGTCATCCTGAAAGCTAAAGAAGAGTGAAGAATTATTCGTTATGACGAGAACATCAAGGAAGTACTCTTGTTCAGCAGGAATGCCTATTATGCACAGATTAGTACGAATAGAAGTTATTTTGCATGCATTTTGTTCACAATCTTATTTCATAATCAAAAGCAGAAATGTTAAATTTTCAATAAATTTTTTGGGAGTCCTTCAGGTAAAAAGCTTCACTATACGGCATGAATGTGCCTGAAGGTTCATACAAGGCAGGAGGACCAGACGACTATCATATATACACTTGTTTGACATATATTAAAATATAATACAGCATTTATTACAACCTAAGAAATAAAACATTTTGAACACCACCTCTAAAGGCACGGCATTTATGAGCGTGATAGAAATCAAACATTTAGTAGAAGAATTGTTCAAATACAAGAGAAATAGTAGTAGTTACAACACTAAATAAGCACTAATATAAACATGGCTGGGATGCACATTGCGATTATTTGAAAAATAATATTCGATACTTTAGGAACTGTTTCGTTTATGCATTTTTTAAGACTTGCAAAAGTACTTCAAAGTTTGATAGTCAAATTATTTGGAGTAAGTCTTTTTTCTTTCCAATTTACCAAACAACGAGAGTAGGCCAGGTCTCAGGGGCTGTATGAAATTATTGGTTCACCTGTACGGCACGGACCACCTTTCCTGGCTGCTATTTTATTCTTCTGTCCTTTCATGCTATTCACTTAAGTGATAACTATATAATTTTACAGGTTCTATAGGAAAAGGTCTTAGGTCATTTGTTAACGCAAAAAGAAAATCCTAGATGTAAGAAGTCCACTGTCGGGAAGGCCCGTGAGATGGCGGAGAGGCTCAGCCTACACGTCCCGACATGGGTCTCGTCAGTAATTCGGCGTATAGGAGCACCTTATACTCTTCGACAGGCCGGAGAACTTACTTATGAGTTGACTCACTCGAACTCACTCAGACTCAGATTGAGCCGTGATTCTGAGTGCGATGTCAGTCTGGGGGAGTAATATTTTTGTTCGCTCGAGTCCGAGTGTATCTGGCTGAAGAAAACATTTTGCTGAGCGAGTGAGTGCGGCACAGCAACGTAAAAGGAAAAGGACTCGCATGACTAGTGAGGAACAAAGCTAGAGATTAAAGATAAGCAGAATGTGAAAAAAACGTGCAGTCAACCATAGAAACAAGTATATTCCCTCAGCTGGGGTGCTTGTTTATTGCATTCCATTATCTTGTGGGCTATATTATATTGAACCGATGGGCCGCTGTGTAAGTAAAAGGTTGCGGGAGCCCTTTCTGTATTTACTTAACGGCTCGCCTTCCCATTTGGAATCGAACTGCACCACGTGTGGTTGTACACAGGTTCTTTTGAACACTGTTGGTATTTTCAACCATCACGATCACTTCAGTCGTGAGGTTTCTGAAGCTCTCTGTAATAACAAGTTACGTAATACTTGCGTTAGCCAAACCTTTGTGACATTGCACACACAATAAAGAGTTTGCTTTTTCGACGAACGTATGACTTAATCACTCTGTTCCTCAAATGTCACACACGTCTGTTCTCTTTTTTGCTTTTAAGCTTATGCTTTTAAGAATATATTTATTCAGTGGGTCTGAGTGAGTTCCACATTTTTTTGCCGCCCTCAGGTGCTTCTACTCTAGTTCAGCATTACTATGAGCCTTATTTTGATTCACGCTTACACTGACGTCTGTGCCCACGTACTCCAAAGTGAAGCCGATGATACACCAATTTCATATTTACTAAACAGAGGCGCAAACTATTATCGGGGATCTTTGACTTCCCTCGTCCACATTTTTTGGAGTAGTTCTTGATAAATATAGCTTATGTTTTATTCCCTTTAAGGAAAATGTTTTTACTGGTTTGAACTCACTGATAACTCATAATCGAATATACTGCATAAAAAAGCGCCAAGAAAAGCTTCGATTACGTGAGATACTGGTGAATAAAAAGCATAGACGCCAAACTGTAAAGAGCTCATTATAGGCTAACGGACTCACGACTCGACTCATTCGAACTCACACGGACTCAGGTGGAGCCGGGACTCTGGGTTTAAGTGAGTATGGGTGAGTAATAGTTTGATGAGTTTGAGTTCAGGTGAGTGGGATTGCAAAACGTGTCGCGACTGTGAGTCCGAGTGAGTCCGGCAAAAGAAAACTTCGGTTTTTCTGAGCCCAAGTCAGACCGAAGCGCAAAATATATTTCATGAGTGATTCAGAGTGATCTCCACAAGTTTTGCCGACCGATGTACTCTTCGCTCCAGATCAAATCAACGGCTTTTTTTTCTCTTCTCTTTCCAATATATTCTGTATAACAAAAGAACGCATTTCAATTTTGACGATGTCTTGGATTGCACTCCGTTTTTTCAGGCACTGCAGACGCCTTTGATCCTCTAGTGGAGGATACTCGTCAGGATTTGGCATTGTTTGAGGCGGGTTTGTGTAACCCTCTCGAAACAAGCATTTCGCCGTAGGACCACGGCGTCAATAAGATATGTGACATGAATTCAATTCAGTGCCAAACAATAACATACACTGATAATTAACGTTAAAGTGTCTAAAGTGTCAAATTTACGATTCATTATGAGATAGAGGCACCATGATGTCGCATACAGAATTTGTTTTTCAATTCGGGATTAACTTTTTTCTTCGGCACAATGGAGACACGAGTTCAAACAAAACAACTTTTATGCAAATAAAGTAAAAGCAATTCAAAATCCAAAAGTGTTTTTGATGGTCTTGACGAAAGGAAAAACCGGAGATATGCGAAAAATACTCTTTGTCCAGTATTAAGCGCTGCTATTTGCCTAGGCTTGATGTGGGTAAATGCAGCATAGAAACCCTCATTAGTTGAAGTTAGCCTTAACTTTGTTTTTCTGGATTTATTATACATGCAAAATCGATGCACAGTTGACGATTTCATAAACTACCATAGGCGTAGGCGTGGAGCCTAGAGAACAGACGACTCCTCCCCCCTCCCTCAATCACTTAAAGGGAGGGACGCAAGGTTGGCCAAGGTTACTCTTTTAATCGCAAGGTTATACTTTTACTCAGCCGTACCTAGCTCATCCTCGTTTAAAAATAAGCGTTATAGTCAGCAGGTCATCGCCGACAATGGCGACCGCAGTTCTCTGATGTTGCATTCCTGCAGTTCACTGCCCATGTTTGTTTCCGGAAAGCCAGCGACCAAAGACATGTAGGTAGGTTGCCGAAATAGCAGAGCAAGTGGTGATTGCGTTGGCCTTGCTGTATAACAGGAGGTCCACAATTTACAGCGACTCGAGATCGGAGGTCCGAGCAATTGCGAAAGGAACAATATTGGAACCAGCTTTGCGAATTCCTCGAGACAGAGACATCGAGCCACACACACTCGTTTGCCTCCCAGCTCATATAGGACGCAAAAAGGGAGCCCTGCCCAATCTCAACGAGTTAGCCCACAAAGCTGTGCGAGGACTAGAAAATCGCGTACCTATCGGGGGACGCGGCGCTGATGTCTTGGAGAACCGTAACCCTCCCATCACGTATAATGAATTGACAAAACATTTTTATATGGCGCGGAGACAACACTCTCCACCACACAGACAACTAAGCAGACCTCAGGCTCTGGCACTCAGGCTTCTTCAGGTTGGGGCGTACCCTAATCCCACGCTATTGAACATATCTTATCCAGATGGTGGTGGTGGTGGTGGTGGTGTTGCAGCAGGCGGGGTTAGCCTGGCCTGCATGGACGGCGATTGTTCCGTCTTATCTTACCCAGAAATACAGTCAACTGATACATGTTTCTTCTGCGACGATGTAGCTACCTTGGAACATATGCTCTGGCAGTGCCCCGAGATCACGCCGTCCGAATGGGAGGGTGCTACTGCAAGCTCCAGACTCGAACAACTATGGGCAGTCCACCGGCCCTAAGATAGATAGATAGATAGATAGATAGATAGATAGATAGATAGATAGATAGATAGATAGATAGATAGATAGATAGATAGAATGATAGATAGATAGATAGATAGATAGATAGATAGATAGATAGATAGATAGATAGATAGATAGATAGATAGATAGATTCAAGGTCGCCGAAGTTCGCTGAGAAATGCTTCGCATTGAATTTATGTGCGAGCTGAAAGCTCAAGATGTTCTGAACCTCATTTCTCGCCATAATTGCGCCTTAAATGCGAAGCAGTTCTTAGACTCACATAGGTCAAGCGCTACGTACGGGTGTAGCAAACGCACGGCGACACGATCCCCTCACTGCTGGTGTTGGAGCGTTTCCAAGTAGGTCAAACCACGGCTGCGCGTTGACATCACGCTTCCCTCGCAGGTGCACGCTGACATAACTCTCTTTTTCTCTCTATCTCTGCCTTCGCAGCAGCACGCCCTCCGCAGCGCCTGTAGGGAGCCTTAATGTGTGTGCGTCTCCGTATTTTAGGGTGGTATCAGCTTTTGATCCACCATTCGCCACCGCCCGCTAAAACACAATGCTGCCAGTCCTAGTTTTCGTGGCAACAAGCGCTATGTTCGTTCTTGCGGCCAGGCTACGCCGCACTGCATCAGCTGCATGTTGGCGCTGGTGTGCAAGCTGCAATATGAGGTGCGTTTGACTACACCATAGACCTCGCTTCCGCTACGACACTATCCTCCCGCTAAGCGCACCTACAAAAACTTCGGAGTGTGAATGCTAGGGTGCTGCGTGCCGCAATGCAAAACCATCTGGAGACTGTTCCGCTTCCCGACTGCCGATGGAAACTTTGGATTACACAAGAGAAAGGAGATTGCTTGGAGCCGAATCCTCGCGCTAAGCGCACCTACAAGAACTTTGGAGTGTGAATGCTAGGGTGCTGCGTGCCGAAATGCAAAACCATCTGGAGACTGTTCCACTTCCCGACAGCCGATGGAAACTCTTGATTACACAAGTGAAGGGAGATTGCTTGGAGCCGACTACTGATGATTGATATGTGGGGTTTAACGTCCCAAAACCACCATATGATTATGAGAGACGCCGTAGTGGAGGGCTCCGGAAATTTGGACCACCTGGGTTTTTTTAACGTGCGCCCAAATCTCAGCACACGGGCCTACAACGTTTCCGCCTCCATCGGAAACGCAGCCGCCGCAGCCGGGATTTGATCCCGCGACCTGCGGGTCAGCAGCCGAGTACCTTAGCCACTAGACCACCGCGGCGGGGCATGGAGCCGAATACTTCTTCCCGTGTTTGTGAGGTGAGTACCCGCTGTATTGCGAGTGCATTGAGTATACCACCACATAATTCATGAATTTAGTTACTTTTTCATGCGGCGAAAAGCACTTTGAGCAAAGTAAGCAGGACAACTTGCATAGTAAAAAATGAATAAGGCTTTGTTTGGCTACGTCGGGTTATGTGAGTGAGAGCTCGTTAACTTGAGTATGCTTGTTTATTCTCTTAGTCGAAGCGCAGTTCACCAATCTAATGATATCACTAGTTGAACGTGTTGTCCTGCATGCATTAATTTTCTCCTTTTTATCGGTTTCCAAAGCCGTCACCTCATTCGTCGCGGTAACGCCAGACCCGTAAACCACCAACAGATGCTCGCGTTCACGTCTTCCTTTGTTGGCAGATGTTCGCGTTCCTGCACTTTCACCTCGGTCACTGAGTAGGGGCATTTGGAGAGGTATACAGACGAGCAGGCGAACGCGTTCCCTGTAGACCCTGTAGACTCTTGACATTTTCTGGCAATGCTTCTATGTTGTAAGGTTTCTAAGTAATCAACTGTACAGATTCGTTTGCAGGAACTAAACTTGCTGCAGAAAATTATATTACGGACAAAAGCAATCTTTAGGCTACGAGAAACAGGCTAGCGGAGTTATGCGATTTACAGAGAACACCGTGAGCTACCCGGTGGTTTGATCAGCCTTTTCTATCGTTATGGGTAGCGTCATATAGTACAGCATGGTCTCGAGCCTTGCACTAGAAGGCCTTTGGGGTGTCTGCAGTGGTAAGGTGAATTTGTTTCAGGGATGCCGCGCAGACATTGAAGTTCATTCGCGGAGACATTGACGTTTTCCCCCTCACAAATATAGACTCCCTAAAGATCCTCACTCCGTAAATGCGGTGGGGCTGCCAGGTGGGATAAACGAACTGTTTAACGGTATTTTACACAAACTCAAGTCACGAACACATTCTTCCTGTTCTACAATATGGCGGCTAACTTCACAAATCAACCTTTCACCTTTCAGAACTTGCTACATAAAAAAATAATAAACCACCCCCTTATCGTTGCAACCAATGCTGCCTTCAATGTAAATGAGCGACCGCTCAGAACGAACATGGCGGCCCTTCTAGTATAGCGGCCGTTTTAGCCAGTTGTAAGCAACCATGATCAAAGTTGTCACCACCCTAGATCACGAAGACGCGCGCACGTCAAGGTTCTCTAAGCACCCGCCGCGGGCAGCTCCTTCACCCACTTGCAACACACTTATTTCTCGCTTCACACTCTCCACCGCCCGCAACGCACGACCGCACGTAAAGTAGAAACACTCGGCTCATTTATCTGCAATGAAGCTTACACGAAACCCAACCCGGCTCCCGTGTGTTTTCCTGCGGCAGCTTCATTTCCGATGAAGGCGGAAATATTGTAGGCCCGTGTGCTCAGATTTGGGTGCACGTTAAAGAACCCCAGGTGGTGGATATTTCCGGAGCCCCCCACTACAGCGTCTCTAATCATTTGGTGGTTTTGGGACGTTCAACCCCACACATCAATCAATCAACCAATCAATCAATCAATCAATCCCGTGTGTTTTCGTTTCAACATACGTCTACTCGAGGAATTGCTACTCCAAGTTTTGCTTCAAACAAGCACTTTTCCTTCAGAAGTGTTTGTTTGTGGTGGCGTTACATCTGCTGGTATTCACGCACCTTCTATCAAACAGTATCAAAAAGCCCGTTTTGCTTGAAACGTTAAATATTTGCTCGTTCAACGTATTTGGACAAGAACGCTAGAAAATGCCATAATGGTAAATGTTTCTTATTCTGGGCCTTTGCGGAGTGTCGTAAACATTTGTGGCTAATCACTTGAACAAACGTAGTGCCACCAGAATAATATTTCAGATGCGAGGTCAAGAAATACCAAATGATAACAAAACTATCTTGGCCTTTCTTACCGCATCGTGAATATAACCAAGAAGGGCCAAGAAATCTATGACAATTTACAACAGGCCGCGCGGCATCAAGGAGAGCGTCCAGCTTTCAGATAAAACTAGAACTGTGGAAACCTGAGAACCATTCTTGCATAATTTGTGAAGACGTCGTGGAACACTTGTGAAAGCCACTAAACCTAACTTCGCTATCGCTGAAGAGCCCGACTAGACTCGAACAACAAATGAGTGTGCTCAAGAGATGAACCCTTTTAGAACATTGCAGGTTCGCTTCTCTGCACTGCATATTTGAACGAGCAATCGTGGCGCCCGTCGTGCTTGAAGCGGGCGTGTGTTCCTAGTCGAACGTGTTAGGTCTTATCTATCATGAGTGTTTTTGACATAAGAGGCGACTGAACATTTTCCACGTCATTGTGCAAAAAAACCAAGCTTAAGTAAGTTATTTGCGCGTAATCTCAAGCCACCATTAGTAGATGAAACCACATAGCAACAAAACCAACTTTAACACTTTGAAAAGGGTCCATTGGGCCTGCTCCGAAGGACCGTTTCAACCAGTCATAAGACACCTTAGGTGCTTGTAATCATGTGGATGGATTTTCAGAACCTGTGCGGCCGCTAGTCGTAGTTTGTATCACCACAGCGGCCGTGAAAATGTCTCTACTATCCACTCCGTCACCCCGCATTCATTCTCTCGGACTCTTAAAGATCAAGTAGAAAATCTAGTCATCGGGATTTTAATTGGCGCATTTAAGACTATTCAAATAGAAACTGTTGAAAATTAATAATTATTTCATTAAGTTCTTTCACCTGAGGGAATTCAAAGACTTAGTTAAACTTTTCGTCTTTACGTTACTTACAAACCTATCTCTTCAGACTCCCGCGTACAATTACTTTCATAGTAGAAGCACTTGAAGATAGCCTTTTTTGTTTTGAAGATGAGTGCCTTGCTTACAGTCTCGTAAAACTAGTGTTTGATACATCAGCCACCAGGTGTATTACTGTGATCACACTGTGATCACAATATAGAAAGTCACAGCGTTGTCGCAAAGTCGAACCAATGAACGCAATATCAGCAAATTGGAACGTCAAGAGCAAAATGGCAAGCAGATCGAAAGGTGCCCCGCGTTTTTCACACACAAATTACACACGAAACGTACTCACAGGTAAATTTGCACGCGAATAAGCGTCTCAGTTGTTACTTCGCTGTGTCTGAGGAGAGTGCTCTTTTCCCAAACGGAGGCTGCGCAACCATTGCGGTGACCTTTGTGTGCCCCGTAACTACAACAGAATCGTTCCATGGTAAGCCGAACGCCGTCCAAGACGTCCCGTGCCCTTATCTCCTCACCGGAAGATAAGGGCACGGGAGAGATCGCCTAACCACCTCCTCTCCGCGGGCCAAAGTACGCGTGAGAGATGAGAGCCACCGCGCGCGCATCGCGCCATCTTGCTGATAATGCAGAAAATATGATAGCTCCCCCCCCCCCCGATATTGCCACCAGCAGCAGTAAGTTGTAGATATAGATAGCTTGCCGTTTCAACGTTGAAGGAGGTACTTCTCGGTAGCTTAGTGGTTAACGCCTCACATGTTATATTCCGTGCGCCGGAGACTTTCTTCTGATTTTTTTTTCCTTTCTTGCGTATACTTATACGGTGCATGACATTGACGCCAACGCCGGCGGCGAAATCCAGCCGAGGGTGTCCATATAAATGCTATCGCTACAAAAACTCTAGTTGTACTATACTTTGTCTACTTTGCACTCAACACAAACTGTGCTTGTTGAGAAACACGCTTACTTCAAGAAGACGTTGATAGACACTCGGCTGCATTCTGAATACATCGGTCCAACGCCTCCAGCATCGCGGTACATCAAGTAGCCTTTCACAGGTGGGCAATCGTTAGAGTATCCTGTTCTATCGTGATTTGCTCCAAGCCTGAAAGATCACACATTCATCATTCGCATGCAGTTTTACATTGCCGCCATATACCACCCCTGAAATTTTACAGCAGCAGCAAGGCTAATAAATTAAACAAAGACAAAACACTATCCCAGAGAGAAGAAACTGCGAATATAAAATCGCGCTGAGGGAAAGGGAGTTTCAAGTGAAGTTATGACGAGCCTGCAAAAAAAAAATGACGATCACCCGCTATAATGCCAGCCTTAGTTCGTGTAGCGTCCAGCATATTGCTATAACACTTATTGCTGCGCCTTCAACGTGAAATTGTGACTTTTGGCTTGAACATGTGACCAATGCCCGCATTGAAACGTGTTCTGGTCATTCTCGTTCTGAGTAATTTTCAATATTACTATTTACCTGTCCACAGACACCTAGGGACGTACGTACTTGTTTCCGCAGCGAAGTAGAACGTACCCCTCTTAGAGAAAAAGTTAGTCATCAGTTTATAAACACGTGTGTTTACTTGTTTTTAGAGTGTTTTACTACCTGATAGGAGACTTTATTCCAAAGGTAGGGAAGGAGCAGGCTACAGATCAGGCAGTAGGAGATTGTGGCATCGGTACTAGAAATGCCAGAAGAGAGCTTCTAGTAGAATTCGCAGAACCTCCTACCTTCTATAGAAAACGAGGAAACCATAAGGGGACATGAAGACGCCGTAATGGCGAAAATAAGAACGAAATAGACTTTATTGTTAGTACACACCCAGGCATTGTGCAGGATGTGGAAGTGGTTGGCAAGGTACGATGCAGGGACCATAGAATGGTACGGTCTCGAGTTCGCCTAGACGTGAAGAAGGAACGACATAAACTGATACGCAAGAAGCCAATCAATGAGCTAGCACTGAGAGAAAAAGTACAGGAATTCAGTCTCGCTTCAGAACAGGTACTCGGCTTCTATTAAGGAAACCAGCCTTAGCGTAGATACAATGAATAATCATCTGAAGAGTATCATCAAGGAGCGTGGAGTGGAAGTTGGGGGCACGGTTGTTAGACAGGACACTGGCAAGCGTTCCCAGGCAGCAAAAAATCTCATTAGAAGCGTCAAAGCATGAAAGTCTCAAGTACAACAGACAAAATAGAACTGGCAGAGCTTTCGAAGTTGATTATTGAGCATAAAGTTTCCGATGTAAGAAGGTATAAGATGGAGAGAATTGAACACATTCGCAAAAACGGAGAAAGCGTCAAAGCAGTGAAGAGGGAACTTGGGATAGGCGAAAATCGGATGTATGCAATGAAGGACAGAGAAGGCAAAATAACTACCAGTATGAATAGGATAGTTAAAATAGTGGAGGAGTTTTACAGAGATCAGTACAGAAGCCGGGACAACCACGACCTTAATACTATAAAGAACTAGCAGTTAGCCAGATGACACCCAACCAGTAATAGTAAAAGAAGTCAGAAACGCCTTGGAGAGCATGCAGACACGCAAAGCTGCTGGTGAGGATTAGTTAACATCAGATCTGCTGAAAGATGGAGGACAGATTTTGTTAGAAAAACTAGTCACTCTGTTTACGAGGCGTCTCCTGGCGGGAAGAGTACCAGAGTCTTGGAAGTATGCTAACATCATCTTAATACATAAGAAAGGAGATGACAAGGACTTGAAGAATTACAGGCCGATCAGGTTGCTCTCTGTAGTATACAAGCTATTTACAAAGGTAATCGCTCACAGAGTAAAGAAAACATTAGAATTCAATCAACCAAAGGAACAAGCAGGATTTAGAACAGGCTACTCAACAACCGACCACATTCATACTGTCAATCTGGTAATACAAAAATGCTCAGAATATAACCAACCACTATACATAGCCTTCATAGATTAAGAGAAGGCGTTTGATTCAGTAGAAATATCAGCCGTCATGCAGACACTGTGGAATCAGGGCGTAGGTGAAGTATATATAAACATTCTGGAAGAAATCTACAGGGGATCAACTGCTACCATAGTGCTTCATAAAGAAAGCAACAGAATACCAATCAACAAGGGTGTAAGACAGGGGGACACAATCTTCCCAATGCTATTTACCGCGTGCTTACAGGAAGTTTTCAGAAGCCTAGAATGGGAACAGCTAGGGATAAGAGTTAATGGAGAATACCTTAGTAACCTGTGCTTCGCCGATGACATTGCATTGCTGAGTAACTCAGGGGACAAATTGCAACTCATGATTAAGGAGTTAGACAAGGAGATAAGAAAGGTGGGTCTTAAAATTATTCTTCAGAAAACGAAAGTAATGTACAACAACCTCGGAAAGGAGCAGCGCTTCGAGATAGGTAATAGTGCACTTGAAGTTGTAAAAGACTATGTCTACTTAGGGCAGGTAATAACCACAGAGCCGAACCACGAGCTTGCAGTAACTAGAAGAATAAGAATTGGGTGGAGCACATTTGGCAAGCGCTCACAAATTATGACAGGTAGACTGCCACTATCCCTCAAGAGGAAGGTATATAACAGCTGTATCTTGCCGGTACTTAGCTACGGAGCAGAAACCTGGAGACTTACAAAGAGGGTTCAGCTTAAATAAGGACAACGCAGAGAGCAATGGGAAAAATAATGGTAGGTGTAACCTTAAGAGACAAGAAGAGGGCAGGGTGGATTAGGGGACAAACGGGGGTTGAGGATATCATAGTTGAAATCAAGAATAGTAAATGGACATGGCCCGGGAATGTAGCGTGTAGACAAGATAACCACTGGTCATTAAGGGTAACTAACTGAATTCCCAGAGAAGGTAAGTGGGCTAGGGGGGGACAGAAGGTTAGGTGGGTTGATGAAATTAAGAAGTTTGCGGGTACAAATTGGCAGTACCAAGCACAAGACCAATTTAACTGGCGGAACATGGGAGAGGCCCTTGTCCTCAGTGAACGTAGTCAGGTTGCTGCTGCTGCTGCTGATGATGATGACTACCTTCGCGGCATATTGGCGTATTTTTACTAGCCAGCAGCTAGTACAGTTAGTAACTTTTGCCGTTACTAACCAGGGAAGCCTTCGCAGCATTTTTTACTAAATTACTAAGCCACCTATATTGCCAGTTTTGTCCTAGCTGCCGCAGTATATTTCGCCATAATAATAATGGTGACACTCAGGCAAAATTTAGGCTAGCTTCAATATCATTGACAACCTTTGATTTGAAGTTCCGGACGCAATGGCACGTATTTAATCAAATAAAAGGGCAGACGATGATGTGTAGAAAACATAAGTTATTTTTCTAAATTTTAAGGATGCTAACCAGTACAGAGTGTCAGGTCATTCCCAATGTAGGGGCATATATAGCCTTCAAGTTGCTGCTACTGTTGAAATCGCTATGTCAAAGTCTTGAAGTTTTGTGTGCGTTCGCGTGTGTTTTCTCGCTTGTGATCTGTTCATATGAGTTTTCATAACCATATGATCCCGTTCATACAATTTAACATATACACGTGATCATATGAGCATGATAATATGCAAGTATAAGATGACCATATGAATATAGTATACAAATTATGTGATAATACAATTATATACTCATATGACCATATTTAGTACATGATCAGATCTCTACATTAGAACGTTGCAGTGATGCGTAATTACCACGATATAGTTACATGAAGTAGCTAGCAGCCATTACATAATGTACGAGGACAATGCAACTTTGATATTTTTCTCCAATACTTTTGAAATAGAATAATGTTTATATGGCGAGCACACGCACTTATAACAAACAAGGTGTAAACCTCTATTTGTGGAGTTACTAACAATTTACTAAGGGAGTAATGACTTGAGTCCGCAGTATTCAATTACTAACTAGGTAGTAAATTTCGATAACTTTCAATTTACTACCGTCCATTACTAAGAGGCTAGTGCGTTTTGTGACGACAGAACAGTTAGTATTTAGTTAGTGAGTATGCCGACCTTTCTTTTAGGAGTGCATACGCGTTATTACAAGCTACCTATTTTCTAAACATTAGGTGTTATTTGTGTTGCATACCTATTATGTGGGATCTGTATGGTTTCATAGTTTAATATTATCTCAAGTGCATTGATCGAAACGCCTTTGAAAGAAAATTAAAATTTGATGTTGGCCTTGTTCCCAAAGCCAGCATGAAAAAGACGCTGGCAGCGTGGCGTGTGGTACAAAAACTTGCACACAGGTTCTCGCAGTGTTGTTTATGACCATTGACTTCACCTAGAAGCTGCCCTAGGTGTCTGCTGAGAACCTTGAGTTTACATTTTTTTTTTGTTGTTAACATTACTTTCCTACTAGCTTTTCTAGATCTATATAGGCAACCGCTGATCATGAAGCTTAGCCACTAGCGGAAGACCTACGCTCCAGTTCAAGAAAGTTTATTGCTCATTATAATTTGTTTATTTTTAGTAGGAGCCATACCACATGATTTTGTAAGGTATAAACTATCATGGTGCTAACTTATTTTACAGTAAATTATTCGATTAGCTGGATAATTCAAAAAGACTCACCACACAGCCATTAGCTTTTGAGTTCTAACACAACTGCTGGGTTTACTTACAATTGATGTTTACGTTGTTGAAGCTCACATTGTAATGTAATGTAATAAAAAAACTTTATTTGCTCATATTGTAAAAAGTAGCAAATTTATATTCTTGTTTCTTGCTGCACAATGCATTGCTGTGCAAGGCACAATAGATTGCGATCATTAAATTGAAAGGTTACAAAAAGCATGACAGTGAAACTACTCATAATTACGTTAATGTACAACTACAGCAAAGAATGTTCTAATACGTGGAATAATACACTATAGTAATGCTATACCCAACTATGCTTGTAAACTAATGCCGGAGATAACACTGAAGTTTCATTAGGGAAATAACGATGGATCTTGAAGGAACTTACGCATGCGATATTTCGTGGGCAGCGGTCAAAGAAACATTCAATCCACCGGCTTTCACTGAAATAATGGCCGCTTTTCCATTACCACATACCGATCCTACTGTAGTTGTACCTGTTGCATTGAAAAAGTGTCAGAGAGCATGTACTTGAAATGAGCTACATGTGTATATGTGCAATGGTTATCGTGTTCAGAGCGTATAATGAATGAATGACTAAAAAACTTTATTTAAAGTCAGTCCCTGTCATGCGAGGCAGAAGTATTAAGTACCGTGTATTAATACCCGCCCTCCGTCGACGATGATGACAGTCAGGTGACGGCTCGAAGAACTTAGACCTGCATAAAATATGTTTGCTTCAAGTTTTTCGTAGCCGGTATCTCGTGAGGTTGGTCAGTCGTTAATTGTCATTCGGATGTAAAGTGAATGAAAAGATAACTTGCTGCTCGCAGGGACAGAACTTTCGATCTTGAAACAACACGTCAGATGCCATACCAACTCAGCTATAGCGTCGGCTATCTTCTTTTTCATTTTATGAAGTATATATGTGCATTTAAACGCGAGATGCTTGCCAATGCATGACGGCGAGCGCAGAACGCTCACGAGGCATGAAATCACTTCTGGACCGCATATTTTCGGCCTCCTGGCGTCACGAAGTACGTAATTTTGTGAGCTGACAGGTCAATAATTAAAAAAATTTAATTTCAAATGTGCCATTTTAAAGGTCATTTTGAGCCGGCGCCAGCAGGAATTTACAATGTAAAACGCATGAACCCACATTAGGAGCATTTTGCGAAAGATAACATCAAGACCAGTACGACATTTGTGAAAGTATAGAGCAGGTTCAGTTTCTTTGTAATAGACCTTTTTCTTATGTATGCCACTCTTCGTGGGTTTTAATATTGCAAAGAGTTCTGGAATGAAATTAGCCTTGTGTACGGAAAGAAAACATCCCTATTCGAATAAGCGGTCGTGTATACTTCCATGCACGGACACGGTATATAATGTGTCTGTGCCTGCGTGGTGCCGAATGACTGCACCTCACCACTTACCGAATTTCTGCGAATAAATGCACTCGTGTCTTTCTTTCGAAACGCTGTGAAACTCACTTCAGTATCTCAATTACGGTCCCTTTGACAAAGTGCAACAGGTGCTCTTTTGACAAAACGGGTGTATTTGCCAGATGTGAAACATTTCGTAACAGAGAATTATATTTGCCATGTGTTCTCCTTTTGCCTTGGGGCTTACCTCTTAACGTTCACATGTTCATTTTTACACGAGAGTGAAATTTTAGGCAATGAGGAAGCATCACTGACTCAAAGTTATGAAACTGGTTTCAGAAAAAAAATGTTTCGGGTGATTTCGTAGAGGCACGAATGCAAACTTTATATTAACAGGTAAATCTAGCCCACCTCGATGGCCTAGAAGGTACACAGTGTTCGGCTGCATACCCGATAGTCCAGAGCTAGTTCTAAGCCGCGGTGGTTGCATTTTTCATGGAAGTGAAATGTAAGAGGCCCATCTATTTTGCGATTTCCGTGCATTTAAAGAACAGCAGATGGTCAAAATTTTCAGAACCCTCCACTACTCATAACTTCTTATATTCATATCGTGGTTTTCGCACGTATAACTGAAAGGCACTTTCACCGTTGCTGTTTGGAGTAAGACAACACACTGCTTTATATATAAAATTTCAAGTACAAACCGATTGCAATATAAAGGTTCTCATATACGAAGTGTCTGACCGAAATAAACGTACCTTCTATGGAATGTTCAGCCGACTGGCGAGCCAGACCAAGTCTGAAAGTTGAGCAGGGGGAAAGTGACGATTCAGCAAGTAATATTGCCACGAGATGCTGTATTACGCTTAATCTACATGTGCTACTTTGAGTGAAGCAATACTGTGTGAAAGAACAAACTTAGCGTTCTCATTAGGTGGTTGTGTACCATCATAGGCGCGGTGACAGAAGTCTGATAGCCACGCCACATACTTCTCTCATCTCATGGTAACACCTTCTGGTTGGATTAGAACTCTCAGGACACTGCCAAGTCACAGGTAACACAGTCAACCCATAATAATATAAAAAATGGCAAATAATCTGCAATGCACAAATCACTTCAAAAAGGGACATGCGCACAATAATCAGCTATACAAAAAAAACCGCAACTACCATCAATTCAAAATAAGTAAGATCCTTAGCCCTAATCTGTTTTTAGCCAAGATGGCGTCTCAGTGGCCACACTTATGCGATCTCGCAGTAGTAGAACATTCTTACTGTTCAGATGCCACCTTCGGAGCTATGACGAAGTGGTACTACCTCACCGTCATCGTCGTCGGTGCGTGCCCGCTTGACGATACACTCGTCTTTAGCGCCAGCGTCCCGGTCTTATTCGTCATCTTCGTCCCGCTTGGTGAAACCCAACTTGTTCATGGCCTCATCGATGACGCACTGCGACGACTAGTGTGGGCCACATTTATTCTGGTTTGAAATGAAGGATTCGTAGTCCCGCCAGGAACAGCTGTGCAATGCAAGGTTGCGCCAAATCCAGGCAGCCTCACTCGTGACTTCCAAGATCGACGGCCAGTTTCCTGGCCTCTTACACCAACATTGTTCAGAACTGGGTAGCTGCTGCTTTCGTCGCTGTAGCGACGCTGATCTACAGCACAGTGCCAGCTAATTCTTCATGATTTTCTAATAGAGCTCGGATCACGGGCCAATAGCCTTTTTCTGACCAATTCATTAGGTGATCGTGGCGCGTCTGCCCGTGTTCGGGCTCTCGCGTACGTGAACCGTACTCCAGTGCCCGGCACGTGCCTCATTCCTTCTTACTCATGACACAACCTTTCATTAGATCCATTTTTAAAAATAGGCAACACGGGGGGAAGCATGGGAAAAGGGGGATGTGCCTGGCGAAAAGGTACTACCACGTAGTACACCTAGATCATGTGCGACGAAACCTTCAAAAATTCTCTGGTGTTTTCTTGTGCAGCATATTTTGGTCCCTACGTTGATAAAAGGACGTTTTCTAACTCGTTCACGGTCGTGTGAAAATATGCTGAGTATCAATAGCGTAATCGCGCTAGCGTACATCAATACAATGCTTTTGTATACGAAATACCATGTACCTAGAATAAAACACTATACACCACTTTCAACAGTTCTGTTCTCGTAGACGGTGGTGTGATCATTGTACGAAGTACCTAATATCCAACCCCGTTACAGCGAGGTTAAGAATAGCCATGTTCGGCCGAAGAAGCTAGAAAATGCGTGGCAAGTAGCACTTCTTTGCCCTTTTGTAGACATTTTTCAAATTTTACCGCACTTCAGAATTGGCGTCTAATGAAACGCCAACAGCGGCAAACGCGCCCCCGGCAGTAGCAGTGGTATAGCATGTGGCGTCGAGTCATCACCAATGCGCTCATGCTCGGTTAGGCAGCATTGCGCCTTCGAAAACACGGATATGTAGCACGAGTGGGGGATGGCATGAGCACATTTCTCGAAATTCAAGAGGTAACGAACTGCCCTACGGGCACCACTGCACGCGTTTCATTCGGTGACCATAGTAGGTGCTACAAGTTTCATTACGCAGTGCCACCTCGTCTGATCGCCGCTAGTGGCCTGTAAACGTACCGATTTTGCTTTGTCGGCAAACAATTTTAGGGGTGAAGCTTCTTATAGCAGCACCCATTCGTCCTTCGTAGTATGTAACAAGCATAACATTTTGACCTCCAAGGTGGTGCCGGTGAGAGACTTCTTCTGTGCGTTGTTGAACAATAAAAAATAGTGATCAATGTACATGTAAATGGCTGCTCATGGGGAATGAGAGACAGGAGCATTCGTCTTTTAGTTAACGCGCAGGCTGCGATCATCATTAGCAGCCAGTGGCATGTTCATTGAGCACTATCTGACAAGAAAGGGTTGCTACGTTATACTCGCTGGGTGTAACCTCATTAGCTTTAGAAAGGTTTAGCGAGCGTTGAGCCGCAGTGCCATGAATACAATGAACTTGTGCATACCATGAATGAACTCGAGATGGTTAAAAATGGGAAGTAGATACGAAGCGCGAGCCATAAGAAAGTAAAAGCCGAATTCTCCGCCTCTCATTTCTCATTAGCAGCCATTGGCTTGTACATTGAGCACTATCTGACTGAAAAAGTTTGCTACGTCATACTCGCTGGGCGTAACCTCCTTGGTTTTGGAAAGATTTAGCGAGCGTTCGGCCGCAGTGCCATGAATACAGTGAACAGGTATATACCATGAACTCGAGGTGGTTAAAGGTGGGAAGTGACCCGAAGCGCAAGCCGTAAGAAAGTGTGCGTGTGCCAACTCTCGTTTAATCCTTGGAATGTGCGCTGGATAGCGGTGCTTTTATATGGGGAATATATGATGAAAAGATGCGAGATGGTAATACTTGCAGTGTTGAATAGATGGACGAACATAGACAGATGCATGGATGGACGCATGAACGGAAGCAGGGGCGGCTGCATGGACGAACGCAGGGACGGAAACACGAACAGACGCACGCACGGACGGGCTGATGGACGCATGGATGGTCACACTGACGGACGCATGGACGGACGGAAGCAAGAACGAATGGACGGACGAATTCTTCGCCCCACTCTCCATCATTCACTCCGCGGATATGCTGCCATTTTTTTATACATACCCATATGGCAACAATTGGAGTAAAGTACGCATTTCCGTCCAACTGAAGGGCTGCTCATACAACACCAATTTTCGCAATGATGCCATCATATTAGTTGTGTTTCGCTTCCAAGCTGCCTCACCTAGCCCATTGAGTTGCACTACTAACTAGATAATATAACATTGATCATGATGGCGCTGAGTATGCAGCAAGTACTGCAAATGTAATCGTTTATTGACCTTCATGTAGTTCTGGCAGTCATCCGTAGAACTTACACTTCAAGAATACAGCTAAAAACTGAGAACTGCCATCTGAACCGAGCGAACTAATATCAAAATGCAGCTGTTCTGGCCAGAGCCTAACAGATGACATAAGGGGAATCCCACAGATTGTGGCATTGGAGTGCCTTTCGTAGTGCCGCCATGGGTGGCGGCGCGCCAGGCAAAGTGAATAGAAGAAAGGAAAAAAATGAAGTGAATTAAGCGTTGCCAAATGTATGATGTTTTAGCTAGTTAGTCAGGAGGAAAATGGAACAGGCTTGCGCTCACATAGTAATTGAACCGAAGGTGCCCAACCAGTATTTTGTTTTCTGTACATAATTAGTAAATAAATACTAACTTCCAGTCCCCATAGCTGTATCTACAAAAATGGCCGTACATATCGAGCTACATGAAGTTGCTATGATGCTCTCTGTTGTGCAGCTATAGTGTTTTCAAGTATAGCTGTCGCTGATATGCTTCGTTCCCTTCCACCTAAACTGACACTCGCTCAGCGAAATATAATGGAAATTGCCAACGCCGGTCTTCACAACTTGAACCTGTCCCGCCACGGTGGTCTAGTAATTAAGGTACTGGGTTGCTAACCCGCAGGTCGCGGGATTGAATCTCGGCTGTGGCGGCTGCATTTACGATGGAGACCGAAATGTTGTAGGTCAGTGTGCTCAGATTTGTGTGCAGGTTAAAGAACCCCAGGTGGTAGAAACTTTCGGAACCCTTCACTACGGCGTTCCTCAAAAACATATGGTGGTTTTGTGACGTTAAACCCCACATATCAATCAATCAATCAATCATTTGATCAATCAATCCATCAACAACTTGAGCCCGGGTCTCCAGCTTCGTAACCTATCAGGGGCCGAATTCACAAAGCTTTCTCTTTGGCTACGCATTTTCTTAACCAAAAGTTCTCTTATCTGGAGGAATTACTATAGCGCGGGAATGAATTTAACTTATTCGGCACTTAAGAGGGCAAGGAGGACACACAATAGCCGATGAAACGACAAGGAAAGAAAGAAGTGTGTGCCGATAATATCAAGGTTGCACGCAAAGCGTCTAGCATCGAGAGTATACGATCATAGCCAATGATTTGCTGCATCTAAGTTTCAGTTCCGCGAGCGTCTGCTACAGCGCTTACGGGATGCCACCTACGTTGTAATAGACGTTTTGGTGGGCTGTGCAAAGCCAAGCACTCGCCTTTAATCAACGACTGTAGCTAAAAAAAAAATAATTGCTCGATGGCCTTAAGCCATCGAGCAATCCATGCACTATCTCGCCAAGTACAAGTAAACAGCACTCCAGGTGCACCACATAAATGCAACCACACATAAATCGATGCATGCAATGTTTGAAAATGTGCCTCGAATGTCTTCCCCTATTTAACGCGACCAGTTACCTTACATTTCATTGAAGCTGCGCTGCTACTTAACTAATTTGGTGCAATCTTGCACGTCATAGTGGTGAACGTAAGGGTGTTTTGTACCTATAGCCAAAGGTTAATTTTCTGGCCCAGCAGACGTCAGGGAAAGTCTCCGCAAAGCAGGGTCAGATGCTCAGAGAGCATAAAAAAGTGGAGTACGCGTTATAAGGGAGTGACAGCCACTCAGAAAGCGAGATGAAGTGTGACTGTCCTTAGGTGTGAGAATCAATGCTAATTAAGAGAGTTGAGTTAATGACCCAAAACTTTCCTAAATAACGATAATGGAAGCAAACTGAGCATTCATCTAGTGAAAGTGACACTAGTGACAGTGAACTCATAATAGTTGATTAGCGTTGTCACAGGCCGATATATATTTTTATTTTCTTATCTATATTTGGCAAACTTTGAGAAGGTAGCGTACGTTAGAGCCGGCTATCCCAACGTCCTGACAGTAATGTACAAGAATAAATAGCGCACGGTTATACAGTCACACGTGGCGGTTTATATATTCTAGTAACCTTGGGCAAACGCATTCTAACTATGTTTTCTATTTTTGACAAAGTTTCACGGGACGTTTTTGCATTTGACTTCATTCGAAGGAATGACGATATATCAGCAATAGGGCGAACACAAGCACTGCTGCAGTGGACGAGCGGTTACAGCGCTCAACTACAATCTAGGAGGTACTCGGTTCGATTCGTAGAATCACTGAGCACTTTTTTTTTCAAGAGGTTGCCCGGCCTGACATTATGCGTGGTGGCGGGTACTAGTTTTTTGAGAAGTAGGCTTTCGCACTTGCTTCTTTCACTCCCCTTTTGACCCAAAAGCGCTGTACTGTGCTCCTTCAAAAATTAAACAATTCAGGGTTCATAATTTTTTCCTCAATCCTCTCTTATCGCAAAAGTGTCCAGTGCTGAAATACCAATATCATACCTGTTATATTACTTTTCACGTGTTTGGATATTCGACCAGCAATCAGTCTTTACGGTGTTTTGAAGAAAATCTACACGTGCAGTGAGCTAACTGCTTGCAGCCAAGTTGGCTGCCTTTGTAGGGACACGCTTTCGTGGTAATTTGGTGGGCATCATCACATGCAGCAAGACCAAAGAGCACAGACAGTTAGAGCTGACGCAAACAGAGTGATTAGTTTGTGTCTTCTCTCCCGCTATTTGTCATGCTGCACGCTTCAGTGTAATGTCACTGTCAATGGTTAAAATGAACTATAGCAGTTCATCGAGTTCTGCTGAGAGGGTCCCCTATTGTCGAGAATGGAACAGAACAATGGCAATTTGATTTGTGTGATAAAGAGATACCCTGCCTTTGGTTACTAGAATAAACTTCTAAACTGAAGTTTATTTTTTATTAAAAACAGTTCCAATGTAGATGAAAGGTGCATGGACAAAATTCGTGTATTCAGCTTGACTAGGTTTGTGACCTTAATTGTAATTGCGAACCGGTATCACAGTATGCATAAATATCACACACATATACAACCACAGGTGATAGCTTGCTTATTCTGATTAAAATTGAAAGTTTGAAATCG
The DNA here is from genome assembly GCF_043290135.1 of Rhipicephalus microplus. Classification (NCBI taxonomy): domain Eukaryota; kingdom Metazoa; phylum Arthropoda; class Arachnida; order Ixodida; family Ixodidae; genus Rhipicephalus; species Rhipicephalus microplus. The sequence goes on from NC_134707.1 coordinate 53,040,259, forward strand.
ACATATTCAACCAACGCAATGTGTACGAGATATGCCATGTAGAGTAGCTATGCTCGAAACTAATCTTCGCAGGTTCGTTCCATTTTACCCAATTTCTTGCTCATGACTGTAGGTTGGTAAATGAAACTTCTTCGAACACACATATTCTGTGTAAGGTTACATTTATTTTTATGCAGTAGAAAACAAATTGAAATGTATAATGGCTCAAAAGAGAAATAACTAGAAACAAGTTCAGCCAAATCATTACCAAACTTACTCACCAAAGATAAACGGATTCTCATTTAAAAGATACATACATACATACATACGTACATACATACATACGTACATACATACATACATACATACATACATACATACATACATACATACATACATACATACATACATACATACATACATACATACATACATACATACATACATACATACATACATACATACATACATACATACATACATACATATACATATGTACACCCATACATACATACATACACACACTCAGGTGTAAATATTAAAATGAATGGCTATAAAACAACAATTCTAATACACTCATTTTGAATATACTACAGAAAGTGACTTACGAGAGAAATCCACCGGCACTGTTATGTTTGAACACGGTGTTTCTCGAACCAGCTCACAAAAGCTTGATGCATAGTTTTCCGCTGCTGCCCAGTGACAAACAGTTTTCTTAAAAAACACGAGAATAAAGCCCTTGACAATATCTTGCTAAAGAAAAGGGCTGTGCATCAATATTTTGTACATGTCTGCAATATCACTCTGTTTATTTACATAGCTTGGCTCATTCACAACCCACTAACAAAGCATGTTAGGACACTTGGGCTGAAAGTTGGCACAGCGCGAGTAAATTCTAGACAATATGTGAATAATACAATTATAAGCTACTAAGCTCCTTGGTGCAAACAGTGTTTATATTGGCAGCTATAAGTGCCATTTCGTTTCCCCAAAACACTTCTCAAATGTAGAATCAACTTTATTTAGCTAAAAGTTTCTATTCTGGCGCATCGTGGTGGCTCAACGGTGGAAGTGACTCTTTCGGCCAAGAAAACAAAGACCAATTATTTTTCCAGTTCGTGAATTCACCCCATAATAACATTGAGGCAGCTGGTAGGAGTGCTTTTGGAGAGAGGAAACCACCACATTCCCACCAGTTGTGGCCTTGGGTAGCTACTTCACTGGGACAAAAATGATGAAAAACACTCCTCAAGAAGACTTCAAAGTTTGGGCATCAACACAGTTCCCATACAGCTGTCTATTAGTCTGCTTGAAAAATATTGAGTTTACTGGTGGGCAAAAACTCTACACTATGTGAGGTGATGCTCCAGTGCACTGCATGTATGTCTTGCTGCTGGCCTCAACTGTGATGTTGCTCAGCACATGTGTAAAATAACAACTAATAGTATGCCACTGCAAAGTAAATATGTGTCATTTGCATGAAACAGGGACCACAATAAAAGAACATAACAACATTTGCCTTCACAAAGTTCAATAAATGTAAATAAATTTCCATAGAGTTTTCACAGTTCATCTGTGGATAGTAATATTGGTTGTAAACAAATTCTTACTTCCACTAACAAACCATTTTAAGATGCCAGATTCAATACTAGAGTATACCAGCACTTTTGTAGGGCTAAACAATTGTACAGGTACCTAGAAAAACACAAGTGAATGCATGCTATAGCTACATATAAAAATAAATACTTTTATTTCTAGTCTGAGTAGAGCTGCATAGATGGTAAGTCACTTGCATTACATTATGAACAAACCTATCGGAGCATAGTATACATTTAAAAAGTTACACTTACACAGTAGATAAGTAGACTGTTGAAGGACGGATAGGCAGTGAAATAATACCCAAGCACTAAAATCTACTGTTAAGATATACTAGGAGTAGTGATGATCCTCTTCCTTCCAAAGAAAATAATCCACATAGATTCACTTCCCAGAGCTTATACACTCATGGCATCATTGGTGCATTACAAATGAGTGTACACTGAAGCATTACATCGACTAAGTACATGATTACTGCATCCATGGCTTTACTTCTTGTACTACAAAGAATGCAAACACAGTTACCATTGGCTACCATAGATGCTGTGATTTCTGGCATGTAAATGTAGAGGCACGCAGGCACTTAACACACATGTTAAAAACTTCAGCTCAAAATTATTTGCCCACTAACACTACAGCAGCCTTTAAATTAGTGTCATAGTTTGGTATCTTCCAAGGAAAATTTAAATAATTTCGAATGCAAGCAAGTGAACTGCTGAATAATGCACTGCTAAGAAGTTAAGCAGCAGCTGCTCCTGACATCACAATGTGCCCTTTCTGCTGTTGTAAACTTTGAGCAGGAGAACAGTCACTGGCAGTCCCTTTATACTTGTTGGTCTTCTGTGCTCTGTTGTTGATACACTGTTCATGACCGTGGAGCACCGAACCCCTTGTTACTGCTGGAACTTAGAAAAATACAGATAATTGTTACAACCATGCTACATGCAATAGTGTAGAGTTGTCAATTATGTGCTCATATTTACAGATATTGTATTTTCAGAAGCCAATGACAAGCCTCAACACACACACACACACACACAAACAGTGAAGACTGAAAATATATTTAATATGATACAAGAGCAAAACTACAATGTTATAGATGAAGACATGAAACTTCTGACAGGCATAAAAAGCCAATAGAGTTTCTTCTATTTCGACTTCACACTAGGTGCGAGAAGTACACCACAAATAAGTTCACTAAGAAACACAAGTTAGACTGCATTACAACACAAAAGTCAATGTTCATAATTTTAAGGCTGTCTAACATAACCAGCTCACCATACCGCATATAGGAGCAAATGGGCAGTCTAGAAGACACAAAGAGCTTATGGATTATGAGTGTGCTTGTTGCTGACATCTATTATTCTAAATGAAGAAAACTTTTCAAAATTGCACTTCATCAGGGGAAATAATCATACGCAACAAACACAACGGGCTCTTACATACAGGCGCCACCAACACTCACCATTATTGTTGATACCAGTGTGTTGCCGGATGGATATGCTGCGTCCTGCACAGAACACCAACGGAGCGCTCCATGACTTGGATTGCGTGTGTGCTAGCTGCATCGCTCTGCTGCTGAAACAGGCTAGCCACAGACAAAGAAATGAGAAGCCATGGCTTTTAAACACACTGAACGTCACCTTTAGAGATCAACAATGCATACTTAGGTCACGTACAATTTGTAGAAAAATATATATCACTATGCAATCGTGGTGAACATGTTCGGCTGAAACACAAGCAACAGCACTGAGAGAGAAAAAGCTACATTAGGTAAAAGATGCAGTTACTGGCCCTATGTCATCTGAGGCTTCTTCAATAGGTCTTTCTCCTTGCAAGTTGTGAACAGCCAGGCAATTTTCACCCACTTGCTATTTCCTTCCAGAGCACTTGATCCACAGAGGGAGTCACAAGCTCGAGAGCTCAATAAGGAATCAAAGTATTTGTGCTCGTTTCAAAGCAGAAGCTTTTGAGTCTCAGATTATTGGAGTTTCATTCATAAGCTGGAAGCTTTCAGCTTTCAACATTCTCAATTATCTTGCAATTTAGTTCTATAAATGTTGAATAAGAATTATGTGTAAGAATATTACATGTATCCACTGAAAGCAACCATGCTTGGGTTTTCAATTTGTGCACAGTAAGTTGTGTTCACGTAATCGTATGTATTAAAGAAAAACTAACCTTGCAGCCAGCCGATAGGCAGTTTTGTTCCCTCGAAGCTCCCAAGCAGATTGCAGTCCTTCCAGATGAGGCTGCCATGCATGCTTCCACGCCACATCCGCTGAATGATAACAGTCCCAGCAGTGATATAGGCTTGCACAGTTAGGGAGAACGTGTCCTTCCTATTTTTGTACAGGTGCTCCAAGTAATGATGAGGATTGATGTGCCAGAATGTGCAACCGATGCATCACAGGACCTTAACAAACCAATCTCTGCGATCTGTGAAGAGCCAAAAACGAGATATTTAATTAAAAACAATCATTAAAAGCACTCACTTCTAATAATTATTTGAGGAAGCTATCACTTCGTTAGAGTGACCAAAATCTGCTATATTCACTTTGAAATAAACTGAAGCCTCATGTAAAATTTACGTACCGCAATATATATGTCCTACTGAAGTATAGCACTACCACAATGGTAATCGTCTGTAGAACTAATTTTCCAAAATAACATAAATTTTTTAAGTGCAACCTGGCTCCTGAAAAATAAATTCACATTAACTTTCCAACTATCAAACGTGGTCAATCGACAGGCTCAACCTCATAATCAAATAAGAGCCACTTGTATCAACTCACAAAAAACTTTTTATGTATTTGCTCCATAATATATGTATGTATATAACAGTAGTAGTAAATTTTTCATGCTTCAACTTACCATAGAGAAACATTACATCTGACGAGATTAAAAACTTAAAAACTTGCACACGTTATAGAACTGCGTGAGTTAGAGTACCGGTGAAATTTAGTTCTGCAAGGTTAACTCACCGATGACAGCATTTAGTAGCCGTCGGTGTCATAAGGAACCAAGTACGGCCAACAGGCAAAGGGCATCTGCAGACTGGAAGCTGCCGATGACAGCAATGAAGGGCTGGCCAGGCGTGCACGTCCATTGATAAAGTGTAAGAACTGGCGATGACCGGCTGTTGTCAAGACCCTAGTGCCGTGCAAAACGATGGCCAGACGAACTCGGAAACCTGTAGTTAGGCGATATTGCCTTACAACTTCATCCAAAGCAAGGCACCGGTGAAACCTTTGCTTTTTTTTGGGGGGGGGGGGGGGCTGGAGGGAAGCTTGATGTTCACGGGCTCTCGCTGCCACATAGAACTCTCAATTTGTTACCGAAGAACAGTCTAGGCGCGCTTTCAAAGTAACACGATCCACAACAGAATGTAGCATCTCGCAGTTTTGGTTGATCACATCACAGCGCTAGGACTATGGTTATCACAAAAAGGAGAAGTGACGACTTAACAAACAAAAGCGCCAAGCTGCCCCACCAGGACTTCGCAGGGCAAAACAGTTATCAACGCTGTCTTTCAATTTTCGGTCACACGAGCGCAGCTTGTTCACAAGTCTTGGAACGTCCACACAGCACCACTGTTCACAACGAACATCGTTTCATTCCCGAACAGTACATTGCTCTCAAGTAAATAGAAGCGTACGGGCTAACTAGTGGCGAAGCAAGAACCGAGCGCGTAGTTCATACGTTTCCGTACGTACTTGGGGTCACTCAAGTAACGTGTCAAAACGCTGTCAATCCGAAATGTCGCTCAGCACCAAACTGAGAGACTGGAAAGTCAAGCGAACGAACTGTTACCGGCACACAAACACACATTGCAGGCTTCTCGAGTGCTAGTTGCCGTCGATACATCGACGCCGATCCCCACTTGATAACCAAACCGACGCAGAGGCTTCGCTGCGCTTCACCGTACACTATTGCACTGCCACAGCTTTCCGCACTGCTTACACGCACCAAAAGAGCTGCTGTAATCACAACACATCCGGTCAAACGCTGAAGTAACTCGTGCGAGAAGCGTTTGCTGAAAGTCGCACCGACCGATATGCTGTTTACGACGCCATGTTGTTTTCGACAACTGCGCCGCACGTAAGAGAGCTCTTAGAAAGTACTTGCACTATTTTCACGGCGTGACAAACTTTTCTCTTATGTGCGAGGGGGGTGATATGACGAACAGGACAGGCGTGCCAGATGAAAGAAGCAATTTGGCAACGTCACGGAGTGTGCTGATGTAGAGGGTATTGCTTCACAACCAATCACAAGCTGTGCTTGTCGGCCAAGCCGTCGTCTGCTCGCGTTTGTCGTCTGCTTCGATCAGAGCATGCGACAGGGGATTCGCCTTCGCAACGCTATTATTCTCAGGTCAAGTGGTCGCTACGTCGCACAAAATACATGTCAGTGGCTCGCTCTACCTTTCAATCATGTTCGTGCGCCAAGTCAAATGGCTGGTAATTGACGCAGGGATGAATTCAGCAAAGGTTTGCTCCAGAATCATGAGGGTTTGCATATTTTTGGTGTCATACAAAGTTACTAGGGTCATTTCATTCCGATTGCTTGCCATAATATCACGGTCCATATCGGTGTCTGAACAGTGAAGGTGAAGATGCATGATTTGTTTGTAGTTCCATGCGTAATCACGTGCACCCCTAATACGCTTTGGTTTACAAAGTACGCTTTGTTCCAGATCGTCCCAAAGTGTATCGACAGCTGTATTTCAGAGATCGCAACCAGTGGACAGTTTGAGCCAATGAAAGTACACTAGAGCACAAACTTTAGGAACCACTCAATGAAAACTTCCTCTCATTTTTATTTCCAATAGCGTGCAAAGAATGTGCTCCCATTAACCTCTTTGGTGGTAATTTCCTCCAATGAGGCAAGGATCTCGAGTCGCACATTTAATTGGATGAGATGGGGCGCAACACAACAACATAACAAATAAGGTTGATCCTATGACATGCCACGTTCGAATGCACCGACCATTCACGTACCACATTGGTTTTCATCCAACCACAAATCTTTACATGCGTAGTTTTATGCCATTGACGCCCAATATAATTCTTCAATTACTGCGACTTCGAACTTATTGGACGATGGTGGTTGTCAACACCATCCACTGCGTAAAAGGGAAACAACACGCGAAGCTCAAAGCGCCGAAAGAAATAAAAACGCACCAGCAGTCATCAGGGAGCCCTTAATGGGCGTGAATTAACTCAAAACCAGCCAGGGCAACAAGTATACCGCTGCGGCAGCAGGTTCTAAGTAGCCACATTGTTCCTAAGAGTGGTCCGGACCACTCTTGGGATTTTCTCTCAGCCATGCTGTTTTTACGCACAATTTCGCCTCGTGAATCCACTTACGAGCACTTTTCGGTGACGTAAGCAAATATAGCAACTGCGTCACCATCGCTGACATGTTCCCGGGCAGTCACAGCGCGCTATATTTGCAGTGGCCGATGTGACAACTATGGCCTTTTACGACGTTTTTTCGTTTCGTGAATCGACTTACGCAACAAAATTTCTCTTGCGCAAAAATGTTTTCGTAAGTGAGTTTTGTGAATCCGGGCCCTGGAATCTAAGAGTTGAGTAGACGCTCCTGCGCCGCTTGTGGTGCTGGGTGGCCTTCAAGAAAGCATTCTCATCTCGAATTGGAATGGCCAGCAGCCCGATATGTGACCACCCTAGCTGCGAAAAGATAATCATTCATTTCCTCTGTGAGTGTCCTCACTTCTGTGCGCCCAGAGAAGAACTCTCGAAAGCGTTCGACCGACTTGACCGTTGCCCATTATCGGAGGAAAAGGGCACTGGTTAAAACGGTACTCGACACGAACAACTTTTACAGCGTTGTTGCATTTCTTATGGAGACCTAGCCCCAGTGACATCCTTTACGCGTTGTTCATTATCTTCATATTGTTCGCTCTTTTTTCTGTTCCTCAATTTTCCAATATATTGTTACGGATGCGATGGGTTTACTTACACTGAAAATGCCAGCGCTGAACCATCACTGCCGAATCACCATCACTCGATGATGATGATGATGATGATGATGATGAATCTACAGACATGGCTCGTACCCACTCAGGGGGATCGGCCAAGAATCGATAATTTAATTAAGTAAGTTTTTTTTAAATATCGAAACCACCCACCATAAAAAAGAAAGAAAAAAGAAAAAAGACCCTAGTCAGAGATTGGAAGGAGTGCAATAGTTGCTTGTCACTCGTCCAGATAAGACAATGTCCTACCTCTTCTTCCTTCTCGCTCTTTCAGTCCGCGTTACATTTTCCTCCTGGCAAGACAAAGCTCCCCGAGTGAGTAGAAGAGATTGGTTGTTGTAGGGCTTCAATCGGGCAATGTGCAAAATTTGCGTGTTACGCGAACGCCGGTTCTGAACTGTCACTTTCGTAACAACGTAAGTGACGCCACTCAAGCACTGAGTAATGATGAATGGTCCTGAGTACTCGGAAAGAAGCTTCTGGCGAAGTCCCTTCTTTCGAACGGGCGTCCACAGCTAGCCGAAGTCATTTGTAGCTAAAGTCACAGGCGGGTGTTTTGCGTCGTAACGTTCTCTCGCGCGAGCGTGGGCGGAGAGAGTGCGGAGCCGAGCAAGTCGACGAGATTCTTCGGTGCGACACAAAGTCTGCGCTACACTGGCGTTTTCGTTCGTTGAAAAAGGAAGTATGGTGTCAAAGAACCTTTGGGTATGACGAACATAGAATAGAAAGAAAGATGTATAACCTATGACCTCGTGTTTCGCGGTACTAAAGGCGTATGTAACAAAAGGTAATAGGGCATCCCAGTTTTTGCGACCCGCCGCGATGTACATTGAAAGCATGTTGATGATGGTACGATTGGTGCGCTCACTGAGGTCGTAGGTATGAGGGTGGTATGGCGTGGAATACCGATACTGGCACCACAACGTCAGCGGCAAACTGCCGGCGCGATCACTTATCACCACATGAGGGGCCCCGCGACAGAGTATAATCGATTGCAAAAGAAACCATGACACATCAGATGATGTGGCTGAAGCAACCACCATCGTTTCAGTGTACCGCGTGAGGTAATCTACGCACGCAATAATCCAGCGGCGCACGGTGGTAGACTTGGGGAAAGGGCCCAGTATATCTATGCCGACCTTTTCGAGTGGTGATGTGGGTGGCATTTTTATCATCTTCCATTCTTCTAACCGTCTTCCCCAGAACGTAGTAGCCAGGCAGTCTGTGAACTGGCTAATCTTCCTGTCCTTTTGTGTTTCTTTTCCTCCTTCTCCCTAGTAATAAATGGTGTGATACCTTCAGGGTTGTGACGAGTATTCCTAACAATATAGTACAATACCACACGCAGGACCAGCATTTTGTTTTTTGATTCTCATTCATCATCATCATCAGTAGCAGCAGCAGACTGACTGCTCCCAATGAAGGGCAGAAGCCTTTCCCACGTTGCGTCAAGATATCTGGTCCTGTGCCTGTGGTGACCACGGTAAACACTCAAACAGGGTAATCTCCTCTGCCCAACTCACTCTCAGGCGTATCTGCTCACGGAACTCTAAATGACCTGCGGGTTATCTTGCCTATGCGTTACTTGAACAGCCCAAGTGCCCCACTCTATTGCTATTCTTCAAGTTGCTGGAGTCTCGTGATTCGGCTCCTTGTTAACTACCCGTCCTGAGCAGACTTAATATTTTGCATCCTCCAGTGCCTCGCTACGAATCGCAAAAGGGCTATTATCTTCTGAGACTTTTGTGTATTGGCTTAGTTTTTTTGTACAATAACATTCAGGCATATCATTTTGCTTTCGGTGTCCAGTTAGGTAATCTTGAGCTAAAATTCGTTCTTTAAGTTAGTCATCAATGCCCCATCATCAGCCTTAGAACGCAATGCCTTTCTAATAGGGAGGCCTCAAGTTATATGATAGGTTCATTATCACCACACCGCCGAGAAAAACGGGCAGTACTCTGCAGGACTACGAAAGCATAATGACTGGTTGGTTGTCTGCATTGTGTCAAGGGCTTCGGTATTGTTGTTTCTCCTTAAAATTCAATATTAGTAGTGGCATATGCGTCCAGAAGATGACAATGGCAAACGACGCATCCACAGTGACAGCTGCATAAGTCAGGGGAAAGAGAACACAGATTGAAAACCACGCAGCCGGCAAATGATGAGAGATCTGTTTCTAAATAAATGGTAGGGGAAAAACAGCCCGGAAGTTTGTGACCATTTCAGTGGTCGGAAAACAGACACGATTTGTGTAAAGGAGCTTTTTATGCATGAAAAGTAGAGTTTGCGGAAATCTTTTAATGTCGAATGCTTTATCCAAACTTTACAATTTTTTATTCAACCAACACGGCGCCATTGTAATTCAAAATATTAGCATGCCCCAAAGTTTCCTTACAACTATTCAAATCAGCACAAACAATTATACAGCTTCGGTTAACTTTACATAACAATCTGCAGAAATTGATGGTTTAATTACTAGTTTTGGTTGCCGCATCCCTCCTCTCCTGTGTGCCTTTGCAATGTGCCAACATTCAAGTTCAGTGGTCACAATATGGCATTGTGAAGGACACTGAGCTTGTTGCATTAATGGTGAAACTGCAGACTGAAAACCATCTGCGACAGTAGCGAGGATGATTACAAAATCTGAAAGAGTCTTAAACTGAGGACACTCAGTATAACTATGAGATAACATAATGAAACCCACAACGAACATCGTGCCGATTAGTTGTCAAATAGAGTAAGCAAGCTTCTAGGCTTGAATTACGACAAGATTGCTACATCAGCACTAGTGTGTAGTTGCTGTCTGTCGTCGTTGCATAGAGGAATGGTGAGTTTCATAGCTGGGCCGCTTGTTCCAGAACATATAAAGCTACTCATCCTGCATGACAGCACTACGTAGCGTAACATGTGACAATGTTTACGAGCAGAATGCATAAATTTCCGTAGTATACTAATAATAATAGACATACTTTTGCAAGCCTTGTTGGCAATATTTTGCATAAAATGTGGATTTTTATCATGCAAAGTAAAGCGTTTTAAATATAGTCGAGCCATTTCGCTTTTTTTATCAGTCCGAATAGCATGAAAATTAAAAGCTGCCTTCAGGTCGCCACCAATCTCAACATGCGGCGGTCCCGTTGTAAAAGTCAAGCATTTCTTTGCTTACTGCAAGCACTTTTGTATCTATCTATCTATCTATCTATCTATCTATCTATCTATCTATCTATCTATCTATCTATCTATCTATCTATCTATCTATCTATCTATCTATCTATCTATCTATCTATCTATCTATCTATCTATGATTTTAGTTCTCCTCGCCTTCTCGATAATGGTATCAACACCAAAAGTATTTCATGGTCTTGCTGCTCTTGCGGTGGTCTCGTTCACGTGACAGTTTGCAAAACTGGTATAGTATGTTACGACTGCATGGCGAACATAATCGGCAGACCCTAACGTAGAAATCATGACATGCCATGTCATGAATAAAATCCTATGACGACTACACGCCACGCTCATGGTGTGCTCGTGCTTATTTAGCTAGCTTCATATACACCAAATTCGATATTACGGGACGTCAATGAATGATGAAGGTATATGAGTGGCGAAAAACATGATAATCATGACATGAGTGTAGGTGAGAACATGTTAACATACCACGCTCTTAATGCTCTTGCGGCGCTTTCGCTAGCTTCGAACATACGAAATTTTGTATTACGTGATGTGAATGGACGACGAAGGTAAATGACGCGCCCAAACAGGATAATCACGACATGCGTGTCATGTAAAACATAACTACATGCTACGGTCATAGCCCGCTCGCAGCCGTTTCCCTAGCTCTACATGTACCAAATTTGGTGTCAGGTGACGTGAATAGACGAAGAAGGCAAACTACATGTCCAAACATGATAATCTTGTTATCCGTGTCTTGTAAAGCATGACTAAAAGCTACGCTGATAGTGTACTCACGGAAGTTTCGCTAGCTCCGCATGTACCGATGTTGGCATCAGGGGACGTAAAAAGACGACGAAGGTAAATTACACGTCCAAACAATATTATCATGCCACGCTCATGGCGTGTTCGTGGCTGTTTCGCTAGCTCCACATATACGAAATTTGGTATTACGTGACGTGAACAGACGATGCAGGTAAATGACACACTGAAACATCGTAATCATGTCATGGAAGCCACGTACGGGAAATTTTACGTCCACTTCGTAACGTTGTGCTCAATTTAAAATTGCATATGAACCTCTCCCATTCGTGCTTCGCACATCAACGATTCCCACGGTACGTTAGATCTACCAGCTTTTCTAAAATTTACTTGCACATTTCTTGATTTTTCTCTCATGGACGACGCTGCTTTACCACTCACAATGAACGGCATCGGCGCCGATGTCGAATCTAGAATTTCTGCGAAGCGAGATAGTGAATCCTATAGCGTTGGAATTCCTTGCAATGGTAAGCTTGGAGCAGTATGCACAGCGAGGATGTAAACTCTTAACTAGCAACCTATGCATAGAAAGCATAGAGAAGAGTCACTCAGATCGTGGCTTGTGACAGTTCGTACAAGGAGTCAAAATTGTGAAAAGGCGAAGTAAAGAAAAGACTGCTTACCCTGTTAGCAACAACATAAAAGCTGAATCCCACATGTGCTTGCGTTAGCTCGTGTATTTCACGAAAGCCATAAGCGTACTATATGCATTCACCTTTCCGTTGTACCACAATACCAAAAAAGGCTCGTTTGTCTGTAACGTTTGTTTCCTTAACACATTATACGTTAGTGGTTTTTCTACTTACCGTGTTCGAAATGACCACCCTTTTTAGGTAGATAGAGCCTGGAGGTACAAGCTGCTGAAAGATTACGCTGATCTGTGGGCAACCGATAACACATCTGATAAATTGCAGAAAGTAATGCGAAAAAAGACACGCTTGTTTCAGTATATATTCTGGCTTTTTGTGCCCCATCCAATTTAAAGAGCTGAAATATGTCGATAAAGTTTCAGTTTCTGTTTTTGTATCATAAATGTACCTACATAATGTGCAGTATATCTACAAGCTAAGAGAAAAGCCTAATACTTTGTCTCCTGACGAGTCTTTCAGCCGGGACTTAATGCTTGGAAGCAAGGAGCAAGACCGGTAAAGCATGGTAATTAAAAAACTAATGCATGCCCATTACACACTATGCCAGCGAAATTGAACATCCAAACACTTTAACATCAAGTCGAGGGGAAAGGTTTATGCTAATTCGTGTAGGGTGTCTAACAGTTTGGCACATTGTACGAAGTAACACATTTGAAAATTGTGGCATTGTTTGTGCAGGAAGCACAGTCAATTTACGCACAAAGATAACGCTCAGCATTTTGATAGTTTCTCTTTTTTTAAACAGGACATGCATGAGATTTCATGGGCGAGTACAATTAAGGCAGAAAATGTGTGCATTACAGAACGAAATATTTGATATTGTACTTTAGTAGCGCGGCCAGTTCTTGGTCTTCTTACCATTGGTAAAATAGTGCGTAAAACATATGTCCTTTGCCTGTTCAAATATCTCTTTGACAAAGTCGCGATTATGTTTGATTTCGCGAAAAAAAAAATCATCGTTTCCAGGCAGCACTTTTGCAGGTGTTAGAATAGGGGTGTGCTTGAAGTATCATACTGGTAGTCAGTTGATGAGGGCTGATGGGAGGAAATACTTCTAAGTTTTCTTTTTCAAGAGAAAAAAAAAACATGTTCAGCATAATGATTGATTGATCGCATCCTAGATTAGGTAGCTATATCTGTAAATTTAGATTAGTGACTGCCAGTTAAACTAACAATAACGTCAGGCACAATGTCAACCCGTTTTTGGCTGATAGCTAACTATTTTGAGTAAGCGTGTCTTTCTTGATACGTACGGCACACGCAGGCTGGTTGCTGTTAAATAAGACTTAGCTATAAAGGTAGCATACCAATTGTTTTTTCATACATTGTTACCATTTTATATGAGCAAAAATAAAAATTACACAAACACACGTGACTTCATTACAAAAACACGTAGTTGACACCCTAGTTATAGCATTTGGTATAACATGGAAGTAAAACGCATCCCTACAGAAGTAGTTGAACGTTTACTAAACCTTTCTGTTTGAAACGATCACGAAAGGTGACAGTATTGTCTTTTTGCCATAGAGCCTGATGTGTTAACTAACCAGCCACTACAATTTCATGGTTACACTCGCAGTTGGTTTAACCTATGACACAGTAGTGGGTGTACTGTACAAGCTCAAAACGACCCGAGTGTGGTGCTTCTGAACGTATGCTGGCTTCAGCACAGTGAATTGGCTTGGCTGTGGCTACTCGGTATAGAACACATGTTGAAAGCACTTTCAGCAATTCTTGAAAGCCCAGTACGTCGCTTCGTGTGAAATTAATTTTTGTAGGGAGTTTAACACAGCCTACTCGAAGAGCTCAGCTGCTGTGTGCCGCCACTACGTTCCTGGGAGACGTCTTTGATACTCGTGAGTACCAGTGGTCTCCCTTGTGCTCTGACGTGCGTCACCGCAGTTTGCACGATTAGGTTGCTTATGTGAGTGAGGCCCACCACAAAGCCAAAAGACATCTGCTAACACTCACGTACGCAGAT